>NW_015505264.1:1913883-2029735 GCF_001515645.1 Sinocyclocheilus grahami | reverse complement strand
GAGTGTTTATATATATATATATATATATATATATATATATATATATATATATATATAAATAAAGAAACAATATCGGTCGATATGTATTCAGAACTATGTCTAAGGTAATCCAAAAAGACTAGTTATACTGTAAGGTCATAATACAAGTATATAGCCTACATGGGTATTAAAAAGAGCGTTCCTCCACATCCTTATGAAACAATGTAGCAAAAGCCACATCTGTGAAGAGAAACATAACGAACAGCTGGAGGAGAGCAGGAAACCTCAGAGGGAAATGAAATTCAGCTTTTAACTCTTCATGATCTCCGAGCAGCGGAGAAGAGGGGAAACATGCAAACGTGTCCACATCTTGAAATCATCAGATCTTCTTTCAAATGTAGTTATAATAGTGCGACGGATGCATGATGCAAACACTATCAATGATTTTCAGTTTCATTCATGTCTTATAATGACATATCAATAGCACACTCAGGTCAATATCTGGCTTAAAATAACCTGACTTTCCACAAATCTGTTGTACTCACCCATTTATGAACTTGTTTACGCGGCGTGTTTGTGTAGGATGTTTTTCAATGTAGAGAAAAAGACAGAAATCCGCTACTTTCCAGAGATGCAGCCTCCGCGTCGGAAATACTGCAAATAGTCACTTAAAATGAAAGAGGAACGCGGCTTCTAATCATATTTCTTACAGATGATTCTGCCCCTCATTAAAAAGAGCAAAAAAAGGCAGGGGCAACAACGCAAAGGGGGAAGAAATGATGTGGATGTTGCCCCAGCCGTGAGGCGCTTCACTACAGTGCTGCCTCCGTCGCTTATGAACTCCAGCTTGCCGTCACTGCGCTCAGTGGCGCTCATGAACGGAAAGTTCTCGCGAGAACTGGAGGGATGCGCTGTGATCGAAGCCATCAAACGGGATTTTCCGCTGCTTTACAAACAAATACCTGGGGCCTGCAAATTGCACGTAATTGTTTCTTTAAAAAAAAAAGAAAAAGATGATATCCTTCTGAGAACATATGGACTGTTTTTAGGTTAAGGTTTACGCGATAATTATAAAGCTTAATCAATTAAGTGTAAAATATTTGGTTACTTTTTAACTTTAAAGTGAAAGGAATGTAAACTGTAGGGAGGCTTGGCAGTGTTTTGTTTAAACGTCTGAAACGGTATGCCAAACTTTGATGCAATATTCCCAAATGTGTATGCTAAATCTACTACCTACTGTGTAATGTCAAAGAAAGATGTTGTTACAACATGTAAGATATGAACTTTCCTTAAATGATTGTATGTTACAACTCACCCGTATATAAAATATTGTTTTATACGAACATTCTGGTTGATTGGACCTTGGCCAATAATTACAGGTATATTTTAGAGCATGGATTCATATCAATTTACAAATTAGCTCTAAATTACTATTCTTAAAACAAATAATCCCAAATCCCCATTTGTTACCCTGTGTGAGTTTGCAAATTTCCTGTTATACTGTTTCCTTTAGTCTCTGCTGCCACCCTGTGGCTTATTTAGATACAACTGCCAGTTTGAATTATTTTTTGGCCATGCCTCCTTAACGAATATTCAAATATAAAAGATTCATTTATTATTTTTTTTCAGTACTTGTGTTATTCTGCTTGGCTTAAGTCAGTGAACTTGCACTGGGCTTTCCCCTGTTGTGTTTTAGTGTGGTTTAACTGACTGGATCCAAGCTCTATTATAGCACTATTAATGCTGGGATAACTACTGATCACATAAACACACAGAGACAGAGGAATGTGCTTTAGACAGCAGAAAGTGCAGTCAGCTGCTTTGGACTAATGGTGTGGAATCCAAGAGAGAACAGACACACATGATAGCAACAGAACACAAACAGAACAGAGACAGACTGCAGGTGAAAGGACTGAAAGAGGAAGAAAAAGTCTGCCAGAGAATGCTTTAGGCATCAACATGCCTTTTTTTCTTGGCTGTTTATCTTCACAGTCCAACAGTCTACTCGATATCAAAGTAAGATTTCAGATTTGGAGTATTTTAGGGTTACATCACTTGCTCACCAGTGGATCCTCTGCAGTGAATGGGTGCCATCAGAATGAGAGTCCAAACAGCTGATAAAAATATCACAATAATCCACAAGTAATCCACGTGGCTCCAGTCCATCAGTTAACGTCTTGTGAAGTGAAAAGCTGCTTGTTTGTAATAAACAAATTCATCATCAAGATGTTTTTATTTTCAAGTCCTCTTTCCATAATATTGCCTACTCCAGTAAAAAAGTCATATTGTCTGAACCAGGAGAGAAATATGCACAGATCCATCTAAAACTGTTCTAGACAAATATGTTGGTGGATTTTAATGTGAGAGGATAACAGGGGATGGACTTTTTCATTGAGGAAGTGTTATTATAAATTATGGACTCGTATTTAGGTCAGAAACAATGGTTGTTTCTTACAAAGCTTTTAACTTGACAAGATATTAATTGATGGACTGGATTTCTTTGTGGTTTATTGTGATGATTTTATCAACTGTTTGGCTCTCATTCACTGCAGAGGATCCAATGGTGAGCAAGTGATGTAATGCTAAATGTATCCATATCTTTTCTGACGAAGAAATATTTACATCTTAGAAGGCCTGAATAAATACTTATTTTCAGCAAATTTTCATTTTTGGGTGAACTCCTTTTTTTTAGAGGTCTAAAAATTGTATCTACTGAAGTGACTGCAAGATCAGACCTTAAAATTATTTTTTTTTTTAGGTAGTTTCCAAGGCTACATTTCTTATTATGAATAAAAATGACAAAACACACAACAAAATGACTAAAACTAACTCAAATTTAAATGAAAACTTTTTTTTAAACAAAAATATCTATACCTATGATAAATATCTATACTTATTAGTATATTTTAGTTACCTGAACATGTCTGTATTGTACAGGTAAGTAGCCTCCAGGCATTCAGAAGAAGAGAGGAAGTCTAACCGCCTTGCCTGCTTTCCAAAAGAGCCAGGTGTCTCTGTTTAAACTGTGCCTTTGCTGTTGAAAGGACTGTGACAGAAGGAAATCTTTGTCTTGAACCTCATACAATGGAGGCGAGAAAGGGCATTGAAATTCGACCACATTGTTAATTAGGCTACTCGAAATAAAAACGTTGCCTACATGAAACACAAACGTCTGTGCTTGTTTCACATACAGTAAACTATGAAAGTAAAAATGATCCTCACAATGTAGAAAAACGGGAATCTGCTATGGAGAAAAAAATGCAGTTCAGACGGCTAAATTAACACATTAAGCGAAGTCTTAAAAAGAAACCCAAAGTCTGTGTTGTTTAGGGTAGGGGATAGAAAATACCATTTGCGCAGTAGACTACAATAACAAAACACGTCAATGGAAAGTCATGTGTGCGTGATTATTAGAGATGAGATTACATTTGTGTGATTGTTTACTAAAATGTGTACTGTTCCATCAAGTTTAATAGTTTCAGTCATATGAATGCATTTTGTAACATTTATAACCTTCTATGAAACACTTAAGAGGAAAACAGAACGTCAGTTGAACATCTTTCGGACACGAGATTCACGAAACGTTTACAAACAATCTTTGGCCATGTGGCGTTTTTAGAACTCTGGTACTTGTAGTCTCCTGTGCCTCTACCGTCATTCCTTCAGCCCGCATTGACGACTACATTTCCCAGAACTTCTGCGTCATCAGCTGATTGCTGCTTGTGTTTTTCGGATGTGATGATGACAATAAAGCACCCAGCGGACCGTTTTTTGCCAGACGATCTTTTGGGCTCACTGCTGGACTATAGATGACCGCCGACGGGTAGACCAGCACATTTTTCCTTGGCTGATTTTTACATTTTAGATACTGACGAGACTCATAACAAACTCTTCACATTTTAAACCGGTAAATTTATGATTGTTATATTATGAAGTTTATTCTATTCAGTAACCGTTTTGTAGCTATGATAATTTTAAATATACGAGTATGAAACAGATCTTGTGATTTCATTTTAAAAATATGTATTTATAATGTATGTATTTACATATGAGTGCCGCGCAAACTGCAAAAAATATTATTTGTTCACTTTTATCTAAAATTATTGATATCGAGGTAGGCTATCTGTTGTTAACAGTGAGGCATAACTGCGACACAAAAATTATGGTCTGCCTTTTTGTGACTTTTGGCTAAGTATGCTATAAATGTTTTTAATAACCGTTTGTAAGTTAATGCCATTTGACTTAATAATTTCGTTATTCCTGACATTATTCGCGATTTAGTGGTATAACAAATATATATATATATGATTATTTTGTCAGTCGACACGTGCTGGCAAGTCCTTTTTTTAAGTAGATTTTGTTGACGTTCACCAAGTTCTTTGTTTTGATCCACTTGTTGAATACGGAAGTGACCGCTAGAGGGCAGCAGGACCAATAGGTTTAATAGGTAATGTGTGTCACGTTTGCTGGCAACATGGCAACACTTTGTTGACATGATACTGTGTGGTTGTGACATTGGGTTTTTGTTAAATGTGAGCCAAAATCATCACAATTAAAAGAACCAAAGACTTAAACTACTTCAGTCTGTATGCATTGAATTTATTTAATACACGAGTTTCACAATTTGAGTTGCGTTACTGAAATAAATGAACTTTTCCATGACATTCTAATTTATTGAGATGCACCTCTACTTCATGTTTTGTGCATTTAGCCTGAAAATCTGCATAAGTTTTAGTTGTTGTTTCAAGCATATTTTAATTTCTTAAAGCATGTTTTTATATTTTATGTAACACCACTTAAAGGTTACAAAAGCTATGACTCAGAAATATAACTCTCTGTCATTTTATATAATTATAAGTTCATGAATTTCCTGATTAAAATAATGTTTCTCTTTTTAATTTCAGCTGAGGCACCATTTTATTCTGTTGTCTACAAGGCCTTGGGCCTCATTGGTCTAAAAGCAATGGTACTTATTCTGGGCAGAAGACTGAACCGGGAGGACTCTGGAGTCCGTGAGTCCCCAGCAGTCAAGCGAAAGGTTCTGGAGATGGACAACAAGTCCCTCAGTAATCACGATGTGTTTGATTTCTCCTCCGGCCCGTGCCACTCCGAGAGCATTCTGCAGATGTTTAATGAGTTCCGTGACGGCCGACTCTTCACAGATGTGGTTATCAGCGTGGAGGGTCGTGAGTTCCCATGTCACCGTGCCGTGTTGTCAGCTTGCAGTAGCTACTTCCGTGCAATGTTCTGCAATGACCACCGGGAGAGTCATGAGATGTTAGTGGAGATTAACGGCATCCGTGCTGAAGCCATGGACACCTTCCTGCAGTACGTCTACACCGGACGTGCCCGCATCACTACAGATAACGTGCAGTTCCTCTTCGAGACCTCCAGCCTCTTCCAGATCGCCACTCTGCGTGATGCCTGTGCCAAGTTCTTGGAAGACCAACTTGATCCCTGCAACTGCCTGGGCATCCAGCGTTTCGGAGACGCACACTCCCTCAAGCAGCTAGCCAGCCGCTGCCGCTCTTACGCGCTGCAGAGCTTTACCGATGTGGCCCAGCATGAAGAATTCTTGGACTTGCGTAAGGAGGAGCTGGAGGAGTACATTGCTAGTGACGAGCTAGTCATTGGAAAGGAAGAGACAGTGTTTGAGGCAGTGATGCGTTGGGTGTACTATGACATGGACCACCGCCGAATCATGCTTAGAGACCTTCTCACCCATGTCCGCCTGCCCCTGCTGCATCCAAATTATTTTGTGCAGACGGTAGAAGGTGACCAGTTGATCCAGAATGCACCAGAGTGCTACCAGCTTCTGCACGAAGCAAGACGCTATCATGTCTTGGGCAATGAAATGATGTCACCTAGAACCCGTCCACGCAGGTATTACTGACATCTTACCATGTTCCCTGAAGGTCTTTATTAAATTTACGACCTAGGAATGTTCACTAATGCAAGCACCAATCTAAGGCTTAGTCTTCAGCAGTTTAACTACAGAAAGAGGAGACAGAAGAGTCTTCCATGCCTTGTCCCAAACTGTTTGTCCAATTCACTATCAAAAAGTTTGTTTACCATAACTTGACTTCAAATTTTTGGCCACCAAGAACTTACAGAATCAAGCAAATGGTGGTTTACTATTCATAGTTGTCTAGCTTGGTTGAAATGCATTCTTCCAAGTACTTAAAGATCCTAGATACTTCTGGAACCTTTTCTAAAAAGGCTACAAAATGGATTCAGTCATCCTTAAACCGTGAAGGCATGATTCAACAAGTGAAGTAACTTGAAGGCTTGTATTTTATAGCTTCGCACTCAGTAGTTGAGCATTGGGAAAAACGTTGCTTAAATTTATGGATATGGAACAATCCAAGCCACATTGTAAATACAGCGAGACAGAGCAAGAAGAGACGGCCCCTTCAGGCCCGCTGTATTGCAGTGCACTGAGGGAAAATAACGTCTCGGCGGGGCTTGCCCATACAAAGTCTTCCTCCACAAGCTTCATAACACACAAACACCTGAGTTTCGAAACATGTTCCTGTTGACCTGATCCTGCTTGCGGCATGCACTCTTTGTTTTTGTTATGTCTGGAGGAACGTGGTGTGAGAGAGAGCAGGGGTAGGGGAAACTGCACACTTGGGATTTTCTCAGAGCCGAATGTATAGTGCTCTGGAATCTGCCTGAACGTGATTCGCTGAAGGATCTGCCAATGTTACAGGGCTTATTTATTAACAGCCTCATTATAGACTGCTTGCAGAGAGGTGTAGCGCAGTCACTAGGATAACTGCTGCCCCAGTCACATGCATGCAGCTAAACATTGACAAAAGCTTGCCATATATTCGTGCAAAACCTCAGAGGGTGCTTTGTTTACAACTCAACATACCTTTTGGTTTTTCTTTGGTTTGGTGAAAAAGGGACACTCTCAAAACACCTCCTCAGCTTCCGAGGGCTATGTAAGAGTTTTCAGACGGGTGTCGGTTTACACTTGGCAGAAGTTCAACCTCTGTTTCCAGGCAGATTTGGGATGCTTCTTAAATTAGAATTATTGGATAGGGCCTGGCCGATCTTCCCTAATTATTTTCAGGGATTGTGTGGGTGCGGCGCATTTTGACTAATTACATCACACGTGAAAGACTGATCTGAATTTTCCATGTTTGCATGAATCGACCGTGCGACTGGCTCAATACGTTCTAATCTCTTTCCCCCGGAGAGTGTATTCAAAGTTCAACTCTAACTTTAGCGTATGCACTCTCCAAACCCCTGATCATTTACACAGATAGCACAGTGTTCTAGGCAGATGATTTCAGGGGGAAAAAAACTGGGGGGAGTTAGTTCTGGATGAATTGTGTTTGCCTGTGGATTGGTTCTTTGCACAGAGAATACACGTTGTGCTCTGGGCTCTAGTAGACATTGTTTACTGCTATTCTCAGAACGGGTTCTGAGCTCTTCTCATTTCCGTGTCACTACAGAGAACAAATAGGCCAAAAATGACAAGAAAACAAAACGTAAACAATGACTTGTGCAGTGCTAGATGTATGACTGAGTGTCCCTTTCCATGTTTCATGACTATTAATGATTTACATTTGTCCATGTGTCCAAGTTTGACATCCTGTCATGTCCCTATAGGTCTACTGGATTCTCCGAAGTCATTGTGGTAGTCGGAGGGTGCGAGAGGATGGGGGGTTTCAACCTGCCATATACCGAATGCTATGATCCTGTAACCGGGGAATGGAAATCCTTAGCCAAACTCCCAGAGTTCACCAAGTCAGAATATGCTGTGTGTGCCCTCAGGAATGACATTCTGGTCTCAGGTAAACTTGGATATTTGTAATAATGTTTCATGATTCATGAATGCTAAATTGTTTCGCAGGCAGTGGTGGAAAGACGTGGCTTGGTATTCTTCCTTGTGTTGATGCATTTCCTATCGAGACATGAAGTTTAGGCAGGAAATATCAAAGGCCTTTTTTCCTTTTGAAAACACCAGTAGCCTTTTGTTTACGTCTGAGCCAGGAAGATGATTTGCTACTTGCTAATGCTAGTATTAAGGGGAGGCACATTCTCATATAGATGACATTAAAGATAACAGAAATATAAAGTATTTAATATGAGGATTACTTATTGTAAAATGAAAGATTGATTGTGTATTGTGTTCATTTGCTATCTAAAGCTTGCTTTTGTATGCCCTTCATCTGCCAATCATTTGTGAAGTGAAGTGACATGTGGCCAAGTATGGTGACCCATACTCAGAATTAGTGCTCTGCATTTACCCATCCAAAGTGCACACACACAGCAGTGAACACACACAAACCGTGAACACACACACCCGGAGCAGTGGGCAGCCATTTATGCTGCGGCGCCCGGGGAGCAGTTGGGGGTTCGGTGCCTTGCTCAAGGGCACCTCAGTCGTGGTATTGAAGGTGGGAGAGAGCGCTGTACATTCACTCCCCCCACCTACAATCCCTGCCGGTACGAGATGCGAACCCACAACCTTTGGGTTATGAGTCCGACTCTCTAACCATTAGGCCACGACTTCCCCTAATCCTCTGTCATTAATTTCTCAGTTATTGTAGATGACCTAGTTTGATGTTTACCTCTTGGCTGGTTAAGTCTGCAGGGATTTTTTAGACACAGCAGGGCACCACACTTTACAGAGCAGCTCAAAAAGACTGCGAGACATGCTTAAAAGAGACCAGGACTACCAGCTATCTCATGAGAAAAGACTGTTAGAGAGGGAGAGAGCGCAAGGGTGAGTGAGGGGGCTGGAATCCTGAGCGATCGGTTTGCATTCTGCATGTGCCAAGCGCTCACGTGTTTCCATGAGAACAGTCGTTCTTCTAGTTATCACTTCTCCCTCTCTCTTTCTCTCTAGTTTCAACCTCCTTTAAGTTCATTCCTTCCCCACTCATCTTGTTTTTTTCTCCTTCTTTGAAGTTTGTTCAGTAAGCCAGGGCCAGACATGCTTTTCCAAGGCAGGACGCCTGTATATGTGTCAAACTATATAGTATGCATCAAACTCAAGACTATGTGAGTCAGAAAATAATGGAAATTGACACAATAGAAAGACTAGTTTCAGGTTGAGCAGCTTTGCTGAGTCCAGTGTGTTCTTTCCACACTGCCGGTGCTTCCTGAAGAACTGGAACATTTTTATAGAATGATTTGCTTTGTTAGCATAATCACAGATATGTACAGGTGTTAACCGATGCAATACCAGTCAAATGTTTGCTCACATTCACCACTTACCCAGTCATTCTTTATTATTACTATTTTTACATTGTGTAGTTTTAGTTAAGACACTCAAACTATGGAAAAATGGAAGTATGGGAATTATGTGGTGACTAAATGAATGCTATACAAATCTTATAATTTTAGTGTTTCAGAGTAGCTTAGATTATAGCTCTGGTCAGTTTTTCAAACAAATTTAAACAAACTAAACAGTTGAATGCCAGACACTTGGCTGATTTTTCTTTACTATCTGTTGTAAAAATAAATAATTAAATTAAATACAATTATGTAAAATTTAATTAATGTCTGTTGGTAAAGAAATGTATGTATTATTTATATTTACATTTTTGTACATAACCTATTTTAAGCATTGAAGTATTATCAAAGGATTTTAAGATGATTCAGAGAAACAAATTCAAAGTATAAAATCAAACATAAAAATGTCATTGTTGTGAATGGTAGTGTATATGTAAATAATGAATGTGGTTATTCATTGTTGCATAATTCTTTATTTATTCGGTAAGTTCTTAACAGCATATTTCTGGTTAAGTTGGTCTCTAATTAGGTTGCTTCACCGGGAATCTTCTCAGAACTGGGGCAAGATGTCTGCAATTATTGTTTTATTATTCATGTGTTTATGTGCGATAACAATGAACATTCACCAAATGTGTCATGGGTCATTTACCCATTTACATTATTGCATAAGTATTATAATAAGTGCATACTGAGACATAAAATATTGGTTGTGACCAATTGGTGATGCAATTTCAGGTGGTAGAATCAACAGCAGGGATGTCTGGATGTACAACTCCCAGCTCAACATCTGGATCAGGGTTGCCTCCTTGAACAAGGGCCGCTGGAGACACAAAATGGCAGTTTTGTTGGGAAAGGTGAGTTCAATCACTTCATGATCTGTTTTGAAAGGTAGCAAAATATAATGCTAAACACAAATAATAAAAATGAATAGGTGTATAAGCTTTTAAAAGGAAGGAGAAAATGCTTCCCATATCTTTTGTTTTGAAAGGCCACACATCCAATGAAACGAGAGTATTTCTGCATAAATTCATATGCCACTTTATAGATGCTAGCCAAATTTGGTTCATGCTAACATGGACAGGTTGTTTAACATGTCCTCAACTATGAACAAATCTACACAAGGTAGACTACACAGACTATGTTAAATACCAGTTGACTGAAACCAATACGTTCCAACTTTTAAGGGTGTTTTGTTGGCTCAGTTAGTCATGCCACATTAAAGAAGATGATTTCTTGTTTTGATGATGGCTATGGTTTACATAACTCTAACCATGATTAATATTTCCTACATAGAGAAATGGGTGTTGTTGGGGTATCTTAACCCATATTTAACTTTCAAAAATGTTCCCACCCACCATGTTAATTGATTGCCTGTTTGTCATTTACTACTCTTTGTGTTGTCCTCAATTTGTCTATCACTTTCAAAGCCTCCATTTGTCCCTCTTTTCCCACTTGGAACTTGTTCCTTGTTTTTATTCAACAATGACATCATTTTTAACCTCTCCCTTGGAGCTGGTTCGCTTACAGTGCAGTTTTTAATAATAAGTAACTGACGTTGAAGTGATCAGACTTGTGAACGGCCCGTACCATAAAGGAAAGACTCTGCTAAAAGCATTCGGATCTGTATAATCAAGTTGATATTGCATCATTGGGAGCCAAATGCGAAAAAGCTCTACCTCCTTTAGTGGACTTTGATATCCTAGGTACTACCAAAAGTCCAGAATTTTGCGACCTTAGGGAGCGTGATGGATTGTAGCGTGGTAGAAGACTACATTTGGAAACTACTTTTTTTGGAAACATATCAGGCTGTTTCCAAAAAAAATTTAACAACCATAATCAGCTCCAGAGATCTGATTTACTTTGGCAGGGGGTAAAACAGCTTTGTTCTGTTCTGTTTGCGAAAGATCTGCCGCATTTTATGTACTCCGTGTGGAACCAGCTCAAAGGTTCAGTAAATTAAGACTGTCTTCTTGTGAATGGAATGAGCCGAGCCAACATACAGCGCATGTTAAATAGTTATTGTGCAATAACTATTTAACATGCGCTGTAAGTTATAGCCAGCTGTCTGTATGAACGCCTCTTTCGCTTGGTTTGTTTGTTTGATGCTTTGTATTGCAGATTATTCAGATATATTCCCCCCATCTTCCTGTCTCTGGGTGTCTGCTATAGTCTCTCCAACTCTTTGTGTTTCTGTTCAGGCAGATAATAGTTTTGGACTCAAACTCATTTGACCCCAAAAGATCATTTGGGTTTGTTTTTGAGCAGCAGCCTTTCAGACATATGGATTGTTTGACTGCGGTTGGATTTATCGGTTACGAAAGATTCATGACTGATGGATGAAATCTAATCAACTGAAGTTACCAGGGTTATGCTGCAATAATGTGATGTGAGCCGTGTTGACACTGGTTAGATATACTGTATGTGATTATTGTGTATTTGTGATACAAAATTTTAATTAACATTTAAATGAAAATAACTCTCACCCTGTCAGCATATATTAATCTTTTCACTTATGCACACAGTGAACAGGAAACTGAATTCCACTGAGCTGATGAAGCATGGTTTTTATAGCTATTTTGTTGATATACCATCTTATCAGTCCCAGGGGTGAATGGTCTCAATAATATCTGAATCTGAACAAAGAGCTCACCAGAAAGCACATGGCTTTGTTTTTGCGCAAGTGGTGTGTGGCCCCTCTGTGTTCGAGCATGTTCGTGCACTGCCACTGGTCCAACCGGTTTTCTTGGTTGTTCCATTAAGGGAAACATGTTTACCTTCTTCTTTATGGAGACATGAGGCAGGAGAGGGAGGAGACAAACTCTTCAGGGTTTTTGTGTTCCACGTGTTTTCATTTGAGAGTTAGCGAGAAATTTCTCAATCTATCTGGGGACTTAGAAAAACAAGAGTGATTGAGTGATGTGTTACAACACAGAACTGTCAACACTGTGCACTCAGAAAGATTACGTTTTTGCAGCGGTTATGTTTTGGTTACATCTATTGGATGCTGCCAATAAGCCTTACACTTACATTGACTGGTTAATAACCCAGGTCACAGAAATGCCTTCAGCTGTAGATTTCAACTGTCTTAAGTGATCTATGCAAAACCTGATTTGCTCACATTGACTTTCACCCCGTTACCCCTATTTTGCTCTGCATGTAAACATCTTTACTGGCATCCTGCTGACTTATAAGGGCATATCTATTTATGTTTTGACATCAAAACCTGAAAAGCGTAAAGTTAAACAAGGTTTTCAGTCACATTTTATTTTAAGGTCCAATTTTTGCTATTAACAAACCATTAACTACGACTTTTGCCTAAATAAACTCCTAATTTGCTGCTTATTAATAGTTAGTAAGGTAGTTGGTAAGTTTAGGCATTAGATTATTACATATTATCATGCAGAATATGTGCTTTATAAGTACTAAAAACACCCAATATTATAATAATAGGCATGCTAATAAGCAACTAGTTAATAGTAAGAATTGGTCCCTATACAAAAGTGTTACCAGGTTTTCTTGCATTGTGGTTTTGTCTAATTAGTGCAACTCATGAAGGCTGTAATAAAAAATATATTTCTTTTTCATAATAATTTTTCATTACATAATATTTTTGTATTTAAAATATTTACACTGAAGCACTATTGATATAAAATATTATTAGAATTACAACTTGTTTCTCCAAAAAAAAAAAAAAAACAGTTCAGGTTTTTCAAATGTCAAATGGTGTAACCCCATATAATGGTATAACCCCATGGTTAGTTCAGTTTTTTTTCATTGTCAAATGGTATAATTAATTAATTTTACTTTAACAGAAGTTTGAAAAAATTAATTTGAATTTGAAAATAATTAACAAAAATATTAGTTTTTCGCTTAATGGTTATATATACTACATTGCCCATGTTGGCTTTGTCATGTGACCTACTAGTGATTTGCGATGCGTCACTGGCATTCTCAACTCCTCTCTTTACACCATTTTATGAACACAATTAATTCATACATACTACTTATTCCACATACTGCTGTACACGTACAATTTAGTAGGAAAGTAGTTATATTCAGATGCACGGTATTTTGTTGGAAATAGACAAGGAAATTATGACATTTCTAAGAACTTTTCATATGTGTGTGTGATTTAAACATTTTTTTTCCTTATTTTGTATTTCCTTATCTTAATCTTAGACTTGCCACAAAGTTATTCAATGTACTTACCTCTGGTTACTCAAGAGTAAGCCAGAAGAGTCTAACCGCTGACACAATCAGAAGTGATGTGTTCACCTCATGACTATTTATAATGCAAACTCAGTTGGATGTAGAATTTCCTGTGAATTGCCATTTTGTTGTCAAGCTGTCTGGATTGGGTTTGTTTAGTCCACTTATGTAATAAAAAAAGCAGGTATAATCATAGATTTGTTTTGTAGCTAATGCAGTGCTAGCCTCAGGGTTCGTACATGTGCGTGTGTCTGTAACAATCCCTTTGTCATTACATCAATTTCAGAATCGCGATATGAAAGGGTAAATGGTAGTTCTTGTTTGGCTAGATCTACATGCTTCATTTCACCTCCAGATTGTGTCATCCTCAGAAACGTAATGTGTACAATTCAAAACAGACAAAAACAGTTTGAACGTACTTACATTGCACAATACTAATATGGTGTTTGAAATGTATTGTGTACGGGCTCCATAACTTAAATTGTGTTCATCTACAGGTGTATGCCGTTGGTGGATACGACGGTCAATCACGACTAAGCAGCGTTGAATGCTACGACTCTTTCTCAAACCGCTGGACGGAGGTGGCACCCATGAAGGAGGCCGTCAGCTCGCCAGCCGTCACCAACTGTGTCAACAAGCTGTTTGTGATTGGAGGAGGACCTGACGACAACACATGCTCAGATAAGGTTTGTTGAAGAGTATGACGCATGGTGTTGAGGAGTAGGGCGTCTTTGAAAACCGCCCTGTTATCTCTGCATGTCATTGTGCATTTACTGCATGTAAACATTACATTTATTTTTGGGTCATGCTACTGGAGGGTGTGACACACTTTGTTTTCCAGTGTAGTCATCTTGGGATTTCTCTAAACAGTGCAGTCACAGTAAATAAAAGAGCTCTGATTATATAGTTTAAATTGAGATATGGGTGATGCTGCCTTTATTTGTAGTGCTATGCTGTTACTTTAGTAAATCCTTAATCCTTATGTTCTATTAAAGTCTGTTAGCTATCACTTAGGATAGTTAAAGAGACAGTTCACCCAAAAATGAAAATTTTGTCATTGTCACCTGCATTACTTAGTAGAAGTACTACTACTACTTATTATGCTTCACAGAAAAGATGTTTGGAAAAATGTCGCTGTATAGACCAAAAAAAGTGGAGTCCGTTGCAGTTTTGGACACCATTAATTTTCATTGCATGGGCAAAGAAATTAAACATTCTTCAAAATATCTTCTACAGAAGGAAGAAAGTCATACATGTTTGGAACAATGTGAGGGTTAACAAATTAGCGTTATTAAAATCACTGGTATTTTAGTATTATTCATGTACTACTATTTATTAATACATTAAATTAGATTTTGTTAAATTTAAATTTTTAATTTGTTTAAATTTAAGTAATTTATTTTTTTTGTAGTTTAAATATTTATCATCCGGCGTAAAACATGTTCCAAATCAGTTGTGCGGATTACTCTGCTGTGGCGACCCCTGATAAAAAGGGAGCAAGCCGAAGGAAGAGAGAGAGAGAGTTTAAATATTTATATTTATTATTTCATTTTTATTTTTTGTTATTTTAGTACTTCAAGTTATTTTTATTTCAGTTAATTACCAAGGCAATATTTCTAAATTTCATTTAAGTTTTTAAATTCTATTTCAACTTTATTTTATTTAACGAAAAAGATTTTTGATAGTTTTAGTTAAAGGGATAGTTCACCCAAAAATGTTGTCATCATTTATTCACCCTCATGTCGTTCAAACCTGAGCTTCTTTCTTATGTTGAACATAAACGAAGTAGGGCTGTCAGTTTAACGCGTTAACTTAGTTATGAAAAAATAACGTGATTAAAATATTTTAACGCACTCCAGACCTGCACGTCATCTTAAATTTCATACAGTTGACTGTTGACAAATATTATGCAGGCCACGACTTCATAAATGCAGTTATGCGCTAAAATTCAAGAGATTTGGGAAATAAATGCCTCTGTATGAGTTTTTGTCTCATATTTGTATCATATGATAAGTGATATCACACGAGGGCTGTTTTTGTCCCGATCGAACACGAGTGAAACTATGATTTTATACAACAGTTCAGTAAATAAGAAGTTAATATTTTGTCATATTTTAAACACAATATTGTGTGTTTTTGTTCAATTTTACCAACGAAAATATTACCTCTAAAGCCACAGCAGAACTGTTGTGCATCTCCGCGCAACACTTTCTGAATGAATCCTCTTATTGAACCAATCGTGTGAACCAATGATTCAATAGCCTATTCATAAAGTGAACATAAATACATTTATCGCCACCTGCTGGTAGTTTAAGTTTCCTCTTTAGAGTATCATTTAATTTATTAAAAAATAAAATAAATAAATAAATGAAACATTAACGGGATAGTTCACCAAAAATAAATAAATCATTATTCTGTCATCATTTATTCACCCTCATGTTGCTTCAAACCTGATTGACTTACTTTCTTTTGCACATAAAAACATAAAAGAAGGTGTTTTGAAGACTGTTGGTAACTGCTGGTAACTGTTTTGGTTACCAGTGATTTTCATTGCATGAACAAAAAAATAATGAGATGTTTCTCAAATTATCTTCTTGTTCCATACTTTATGTTAGGCTGTTGTAGCCTAAACATTTAACACAATAATAGCTTTAAATTGATCTTTTGTGAGTATTTTCACATTTTATTTCTTTGACTACTATGGAAGTCCAACAACAACAAGTGGGGACCAACAACTGTTTGGTTCTTGAAAAATCTTCTAAATATCTTTTGTGTTCAACATAAAGAAACTTATACAGGTTTGGAATGACATGACAAAATGATGACAACATTTTCAATTTTGGGTGAGCTACTCCTTAAACAATAACAACAGTTTTATACTCAAGCTTAATAACTTCACAATGTACAGTATAATTGAGGTGAAACCGAGGTCATTCTATGTTTAAATATGTTCCGTTGATGAATGACAGGAAGTTTAAGTATACAAAGTCCCTACTATGGTAACTACGACATTGTGTGTGTGACCAAAAAGACATCAATTGCTTAAACCCTGAGTGTGTCAGCTGTTAGATTCTCCCCTTTGTTGCATGATAGCAACTTGTTTACTTTTACACTGTGGTTGGACAAAGTTTTTCCCTTCATCATGGCCTAACTTTGCCTTAACTCAGTGGTTCTCAAATCTCTCCATGAAGTACCCCCAGCACTGCACATTTTGTATGTTGCCCTATATCTGACACCCACTTCAGGTCTTGCAGTCTCCACTAATGAGCTGATGAGTTGAATCAGGTGTGATAGATGAGGGAGACATACAAAATGTGCAGGGCTGGGGGTACTCCAGGACAGGTTTGAGAACCACTGCAACTGAACAATAGATTGGAGAGACATTGAATGTGCTTTCCACTGCCCCCTAATGGAGATCAACAGTTATGACCATCTGACCTGGATCTGTCAGCCCGCTCTGATACATTCTCCAGGTGTCTCTTTAGGGAGAAACACTCAGCCGCAGATATTTCATTTGATTCCCTTAATGTATTTCGCTGCGATTCAGTGTCGTGGTTCTGAACTAGTTGACCATTAATTCCCAAACAAAACTTATTTGGACCCATAATTCTACTGATTACAGCTTGGTGTCATATTTTTAAAATATTTGTTGTGATGGTTGTTTAGGATATTGAAGAAAACGGCCTCAGGGAATTCGATACAGTTGGAGCATTTCCTGCTTCCTTATAAGAAGTTCTTATGGTAAAAATGCCACCTGTCTTAACTCTGATTGGTTAAAGCATGTGTTGTGTGTGTGTGTGTGTAATTTGACTATTATCGTTATTGTAGTCACGTTTCTATCCTAATAGTCTCCCGGATCATTTGTGCCCAGAGCGTTCTTTTGCACAAGTGTCTGCTATTTCCAAAATGTGTGAAGCCCCTGTAATACCACCCCCTCCCGTATCGCATACTCCACACAGAGAGGGAGATAAAAATGCATTCAGGCTTTTCTCAGGAGATATTGTGTCTGTGTATGATTATGTTTCCTTTTTATCACATGACACATGATCGCTGATTTCTGTTATAGTGAGTTCGCATTTCCTCAAGGCAGTTTCATATTTTTAAGACCACAAAAATTCTGTGAAGTTGTTATCAACACCCTTGTTTCTAAAATGGCAGGGGGATTGATAGATGTCTGTGACTCCGGGAACTGTTTTGCAGCCTGAGGAGACATTACATTGTCCAAGTGTTTTATTTTTTTTAACGTCAGCTTGTGTGTTTTCCCCCAGGTTCAGTGCTATGACCCAGAGTCTGACTCCTGGTTGCTAAGGGCCAACATCCCCATTGCTAAGCGCTGCATCACAGCGGTATCGCTGAACAATCTCATCTATGTTTCTGGAGGCCTGACCAAATCCATCTACTGCTACGATCCCACTGAAGATTACTGGATGCATGTAGTCCACACATTCAGCAAGCAGGTACTGGCTGTTATAAAGTTAAGATTTAACATACTTCAGAGTGCAAAGTGGATTTGCCTCTAGAAGTGTTTTTCTTATTCACTTTCTCAGTAAAGCATTAAAAAACATTATTCTTCAATAAGGAGTTCTAAGAAAGAGAATCACATTAGAAAAAAAAACTCTGAACATATCATTTTTAGAATTAAAATTTAAAATAAAAAAATCTATAAGTTTATAATATTGCAAAATATATACGGTATAAATGTATATGATTTAACCATGTATTACTATGTCTTTGGAAGGCGTTTGTCTTTCAAACGCATTGAAATCCACGATTTCTTATTTACGTGTAATGCAGGGATTCTTAAACTTAATTTTTTTTATTTGTCACAAACCTATTTCACCTAATATATTTACTTGAAGTACCCCTGAGATTTTAAAATAAATATTTTAATAATTAAGCGTCACATTTGCATGTTCAAGGTTCTCTGTCGGTTAATGGTCACATGACATGCAGGTAAACAAATAAAATGTTTCATTTTTTAGTAAGTATTTTATTTTGATTTTAATCATTTTTTTTATGATTGAATTAAATATTAGCTTTTCGTTAAACTCACGCACGCCCTGCAGGTTCTTTACGAACCCCAGTTTGGGAAACCTTGTCATAATGTAATGTTGTTAATTACAACAAATGGAATATATTTACTTACTCTTTCTATTTTTATATCAATATAGTACAAGATTATCTTTTTTAAATCAGTGTGATAAATGAGTTAGGTCAGTAATCTAAAAGTAATCAAAAAGTAGTCTGATTACATTACTTAAAATGTGTAATGTAATAGATTACTTTACTAACAAAAATGTTGATGTAATTTAGAATCCGTAATGGATTACGATTTGTAAGTAATCTACCCAGCTCATATTAACTTCCTGAACTCATGTGTTGCACTCGCTTGACACACACTTGAGTAAACAGATCAGCATGCTTATGCTCTCGCTCTTGTTTTTCAGGAAAGTTGCGGTATGTCGGTATGTAACGGAAAGATCTATATCCTGGGTGGCCGTGGTGAAAACGGAGAGGCGTCAGACACCATCCTGTGCTATGACCCGTCCACCGGTATCATTACGGGCGTGGCCGCCATGCCCCGCCCCATTTCTTACCACGGCTGCGTCACCATCCATCGCTACAATGAGAAGTTCTACCATTCATGACATTAAAAAGCACACTCACACAGGGACATGGATAAACTGAGCCTTACTAAAGATAACGTAGCATTATGGTAGATAAGGTGAGTCCCAAACCCCTCAGTTCACTAGCTTTGAGACCAGTCAGTTAAACTGACAGTTACACAATAACTCATTTCAGTGTACAGTATAAACATTCTATCATTCATTCACCCTCAAGTCATTACAAACCCATATGACTTTTCTTCTAAAGAAAACAAGATGATATTTTAGCCAAAACGAAATTAGACCCCAACTGACTTACATTGTGACATTTGTTATCTATCTTCTACCAGCCTGATTGACAGATACAGATTGTGCATGGATTTGTATATTTCCAAATCCGTTACCCAAATAGTTCTAAACTGATTGACAGCTGATTGGCTGTGAATTCTAGCTGGTCTCTGATCTCTCATCCTCACTTTGTTGTTCCCGTTGATTAAGCATCTTTATTAGTGATTTGTTTCTTCCACTTCATTACTATGATTGCATTGTATTCTAATGTATGGTGTAAGTGGTTGTTTTGAGTGGGTGAATGGTGTGATTATTTGTGTCTGGTGGATAGCGTGTTCGATTGGGATGAATCCATGTGTATATATAAGTGTGTTTGAAAAGATTCAGCTGGATGTGTGTGTGTGTGATAGACAGACACAGAATATGCAGGAACCACTTTTTGTTGAGGTGCAATGAGCTCCTATTTCTAATGGGTAAATAGTTCACAAAAATCCATCAGGCACCGAAAATTATTGTTTCTTTTAATATTTCTTTACGTATGCATGTATGTATTTAGGTGATGTTAATTGTATTTAGAAGTAGAAATTGTGGCTATCATGACATTTAACAAAATGTGTTTGCTCTTTTATAGTAAGGACATCCGTATGGAGCTTTACTATGTTGATTAACCTCTGCATTATTATTCCGTATCATTTAGCAACATGCTTTCTTGCATATCATGTAGAATACAAGCAGTGATGTCTTGTTTATAAGTAAATCATATTATGTTCTTTCACTTTTTTTAAGTTATTTATTCTTTACAGAAATTTGAAAGCCCCAACCAGGCACTTAAGTCAATATATTGCAGTGTCCCGGATGTAAATATGAATTTGATGATCCTTCTTGAGGTTTACTGTATCAGTAAGTGTTTGCAATGGTGAAGCATCAGGTCAAATGGCCAGTTCTCACTCTCCGCTCCCATAAAACTCTTCCTTTTTTGTTCTCACAATAATCTGAGCTCAGTATTTGTGTGTACAGTGCAGTGACGTAGCAGCAAAAGATTGTGTGTTTGTGCGCTGGGGATTCCAAGAGCAGTGATGTCAGCTCTGTTGCCTGCTTTTAGTTAGCTGGATTGTTTAGTTTTGTCAGCTGCAAGAACAGAACAATGGAGGACACACATTGTTCGTTTTATTCTAAGAATTGTACAATGTAACTGCAAGACCCTGCACACATACAAAATGCACATAACACAACATGGCCTTTTTCTAATCTTTTTGAGTGTAGCTTTTTGGTGTGTCGTTTTGTGACCGTATGTTTGTGTAAATAAATGGTGTGAGTTTGGTGTCTTTGTTATATAGGCTTGTTTTTTTTCTGATAACTTTCAGTTGCTAAAAGCCATAGACAGAATGAGTGTTTCTTTTTTTTTTATTTTACAAATGTTTCTTTTTGAATGAGTCCTTATACACTTTAGGGTATTAAATTATATGTGCATGCCACAAATTATTTAACTTGTATATCAAAAAAAATACTCATTGTTATGGCAAGGATGCGCCTTTAGTGCTAATTAGTGATGGTTTGGCAGAGGAAAGTGCCAACTTAAGAAAATATTACTTAAGTGCATTAAAAGAAATTACTATTTTGTGCCTTGTGGGGGAATGATACACATTTGACAACTAGCCAAAGATGTGTGATTGGTTTTGTCTGCGTTAATTTCAGTATAATATTGTAAAAGAAACTCCAAGCCTTTTATGTCATCATTTTATATGTGTAAAACTGTCGCTAAATTTCTGATGTTCTAAGTACCTGAAATGTACGAGAGCTTAATGTGGTGTACATGCATACGTTTCTTCAATAAAGCTATTTTTTAGTATAGATTCGTACACTATTGTTATTTGTTTTCTTTCTCGAACATCACATTTCTATGGCACCAATACACTGAAAAATGGTGTGGGATTTTTTTGAAACAGTGTAAGTATTAAACTCATCCTGCACTGATACAAACAAGTACAATACCTCTTATTGTGAGGCGTGCTATTTCGAACTGATCAGATTTACAGTTTTTGCCTCGAAGATGATTCCAATCCAATATACTTATGCTAAACAAGGGAATCAGAGTCATATAAAGATCACAATATCTTTTAGATATTGAATACTTTAGCAACATCAAAGCAATACCCTGGCATCACTTTGGTTTTTCACAGGTAAACACTACTCATATTTTCTAAGTAACCTTAACATAAATAGTAAGTACTGTTAAGTTGTCAGGTCATGTTTTTCTCTTGTAGCATTGCCAAAATCACCCAAGCCCTGGTTTCCATCCAGTGTACTGAGACATTAATTTGTGTACTAAGATACTTTGAATAAAAACCGTCTAACTGACATTAACGCCACGCTAGTCAAACAACAAGCAGAAGAAGTGTTGAATTACAGAACCACCTGCAGATAAGTGCTCACCAAATGGAGCTACTGTACCTGTCACTGCACACTGAACCCCAACAAGGGAGGCACTGTATAACTGTCACCACAGGCAACATGGGAAAATTTATCAACTGGACATACTGATGTTGAAAATGGTACAACATGTGCCTAGATGGAATCTGGCTCTTGCTTAAGGCTATGACTTTTTTCTCATGAATGATGAATTGTTTTACTGGAAAAAACAAAAAGAATTCATAGAATTCTGACATGCAGTGTCAGTATTTGCTTTTAGAGTAAAAACAAGAGAGGCATTTGGGAAGATCTTAGTGTTTAAGATAGCTACACATTGGCCTACAATATGTGCATAAATCATGATCTATATAAGTTGGCAATAAAATGTATTCTAACTTTACAATGAAATTTTGGACCAATTAAAACCACATGCACAAAAAACAATTTCTTTTAGGAATCAGTATTTGTAACAATTTTGTTTTCAAAATTTATGTTAGAAATAAGTGACTACAAAAGTTGAGAATTTCGAAACAGTATAAGATGTTAGGGCAAAATGCAGCCAGGTGTATGCAAATGAGAGATCCAAAACACAATCAAGTGTAGTCTATATAAAAACTCTTTTAACTTGTTTTGAGAATGGTACACTTCATTTTACTGGTAAATCTGCAAAAGTGGACGCGAAGGTGAGATAAAGGTGAGGTTGTACGGAATACTCTCTTATATAGACGTGGTTTGGGATTGTTTATGCAAATTACAAGCTCCCAGAACTTCTCATCAACACTGGAACAGATGTGCTTAAAGGTTTACCTGTTTTAACCTGGAATTGTTTCGGCACACATAAATGCGCCACCTGTAAAAAGAAGTTACATTTGAATGAGCTTCGTTGTTTTCATTTTTGTTGTCCATAACTGTGATTGTGTGCGACTATATGAACGTATAGCGTGATCTATTTTTGTTTTTAACAGATATTAGGCCACACGTATACGAGCACAGCTGACTTGGGATAGCAAACTGAGGCACTTTGACTGAAGACTTTATTACAAAACAGCAGGATGGGGTGAGAGAGCGTGTGGTTCCCCACAGGGGAATTTGGCTTGCTCATTTATGTGAATTACATGCAAATGAGTCATGTGAATTACCTGGAATAAGTCAAGAACAAGGAAAAGGTGTTTTGTTCAGACCTGTAGAATCCTTCTTAGAGAAGTCGTAGTCATAATAAAGGATATTTACCCCCCAGGTATGGATATAATTTACCTTTAACCTACTTCTGATATTTACAAAAAACCTTTAGAAAAACGCCAAAAGCTCAAATTGCCTTCTTTTGTCTCAATAGACATGCCTGCCATCCGCAGGGTAAACAAAGGAATTATTTCTTTAAAATAAAAATATCACTTCTGGCTGCAGGCAAGACTGCTTGAGACGTTTAATGCAGTTCATGTACAATGAGAAAACGTGTTATTTGTTGTGAGAGACGCTGGAAAATAGGAGTCAAACAAGAATTTTGTTGACATGTAATTCAAATATATAACCAGAAGGTGTCAGTATAAGACGGAAATATAGCGTTACTGTGAGCAGTCCAAATAAAACTGCTGTAAGCAATTCTCTTCAATTCCAAGCATAAAACGTCAAGCTAAATAGACCTTTTTCACATTTCCAGGTTTCTCAGCAGCTGAAGTCGCCATAGTTGAGTTAACTTCGAGAGCAGTAAATGGGTGAGTACCACAAATATGTATGGGGGCGTGTCTATATATTATGAAAGCGAATGTTCAGGAAACCTGTTTGGAAGCAATCATTAGTTTTTAAAAAAAAATCTTAATTCTTATTTTTTTTTTGCTACTAGTAGAGGAAAGATCACTTAAGGCACATTTAACTCGATGTGTTTTTCTATTTTTAGAGAGAAAAGAGAGAGTATATATGGCTCAATGTGCACACACACACACACACACACACACACAGTATATGGGAAATATAATGAAAATATATGGTGCTATACCCTCATCAGCCCACAGGGGCCACTATTGAGCTGCAGCACGCGGATGAACTGTGCAGTAGTTTATGTATGTACAGCATCACCTGTGGGGTTTGGAAATCTGTGTTAGGGAATGACGGGAACTCTCCCCGCTCGAATGGACCGGCAAGGCAGCAGCTACTTCTGCAGAATCCCTGACAGTCACTGCAACTGTCTCTCCACTTCTAATTGAATACAGAGTTTCTGTCCTATGCGTGTTTAGTTTGGCAGCCCAGGCCAGCCACCCTCAAAGCTGTGTCATTTTTCATCCTTCATTCTGCACTGACAAGCATGTAATGTGGTCTGAAATCCATGAAGAAGGTGGAGGGTGGGAGAGGAGGGGGATATACATGCGCTCAGCGAAAGAAACGCTTGTCCACACATGCGTGTTTAATGTAATGCCCTACATTACCAAGCTCCTGCACATTTAAACATGTTTAACATTTACCCACATTATATGGACCAGTAATACAGTGATTCCAAAGACACATTGCATGCTTGGCTACCTGCTCAGTACTTCTAAAATAAAACGGATGCATACTGTTGAACCCCTAAGATTTACCATGGTAACCATAGTTTCTGCCAAGGAGTCAAGGCTGGTTAGCATGGTCCAGTTAGACCCTGCTGGTAAATGGCGTAACTACACCATCTGGCTGCAAAAAGCATCTTTCTCCATTGATGGCAAGTTTGCAACTCAAAAGTAGCTTTATGTTCTTACTAAATAAACATTTTTGAATTTTGAAAATTTCCATCCATTTGAATGACATGACAAAAAAAAGTGAAGTAAACTTAAATATGTATAATAAATGTAATCAGGTAATATTTCTGTAATAGCACTAATACTGGATGTTTTAGATACAATAACTAGGTTTACATAATCAATAAATCAAATTTGTTTCAATTGCACACATTTTAATGAACTGAATATTGGCTGTTGCACATACATGCCATATTTTAGAACATATTTTAACTATGTACTTAATTTTTTATAAATCTTATTCATACTTTTGTATTAATCTAATTGTTTTCACAATGTGCAGATTTTTGCTGATTCTAAGCAACATGTTGTCTTTACCTGAAAAATCTTATGCATGAATAACAAATATGCATCACATTACGTTTATTAGTTTGTTAAAATAGTGTTCTCTCGGTTGGTTGTGCATCTTTTTCTTCCACACTTTTTCCTTCCAAAACCCATTGTTGTCGTGACCGCTTCAAGACGCCTTCTGTATGGAAAAACTAGTTGCATGCATGGCTCAGGTGTGATTTTGGCCCATTATTCCACACAACCAGTCTTCAAATCTTAACATTTCCGTGGGCCTCTTCTATGAACTCTGATCTGTAGTTCTTTCCATAGATTTTCTATTGGATTCAAGTCAGGTGATTGGCTGGGTCATTCTAGCAGCTTTACTTTCTTTCTCTGAAACCAATTGAGAGTTTCCTTGGCTGTGTTTGGGATCATTGTCTCACTGGAATGCCCACCCTTGTTTCATCTTCATCATCCTGGTAGAAGGCAGCAGATTTTTATCAAGAATGTCTCGGTACATTTTTCCATTCATCCTTCCTTCAATTATATGAATTTTGCCAGTGCCACATGATGACGTTTTTGGGGTGATGTGCAGTGCCATTTGACCTCCAAACATGGTGTGCATTATGGCTTCCAAAGAGTTTAATTTTGGTCTCATCTGACCAGACTATATTCTCCCAGTATTTCACAGGCTTGTCTAAATGTTGTGCAGCAAACTTTAAACAAGCTTTTTCTTCAGCAATGGAGTCTTGCATGGTGAGTGTGTATACAGGCCCACGGCGGTTGAGTGCATTACTTATTGTTTTCTTTGAAACAATTGTACCTGGTAATTCCAGATCTTTCTGAAGCTCTCCACAAGTAGTCCTTGGCTCTTGGACAACTCTTCTGATAATTCTTTTCACTCCTCTGTCAGAAATTCGCTCGCCATAGACTTTCTCATTGTTTTATATATATGAGTGCTTGTGCGGACAGACAACAGTAAATAGACAGACACATACACAGAGCGCTACTGAAGAGCAGAAGCTGGTTTGCGCCCGGCCGGATGTGCCTTTATGCTTTCTGGTGCTTACGTCACCCTGCTCGTGACGTCTCGCTGCTCCATTGGACGGATTTGACACGTGCTTCAGAACGCGGTCACGCAAGGGCGTTCCCAAAGCGACTCGACGCAGCTCGAGTTCCTGAAGGGGAACCTTCTGTAACCAATGCCATCAGTATGTTTTGCAACAACAATGTTGCAAAGGTCTTGAGAGAGCTCTTTGCTTTTACCCATCATGAAATGTTTCTTGTGTGACACTGTGACGGGGCTGACGAGACGTGAGACGTGAGGATCCATCTGCAGGCTTTATTAAAGAGATGTGGTAAACAGGCAAGGCAAGGAAAACACAGAGACTCGGAATGGGGTACGGGCTAAACAATACTCAGCAGAGAATGGGAGTTTGAGTGGGTGTTATATAGTGAGTGAGGTGATAAGAAACAGCTGTGTGCAATGAGTGCAATCAGTGCAGTGTGCAAACCGTGCAATGAATGATGGGATATGTAGTCCGGGGTGCTATGCAACAGTTTGTGTTGTGCGAGAGTCAATGTAATGGAAAGGGTGACCTCTGGTGGTGAATAAACGGAAGTCCATGGACCGAATTTGTGACAGACACGTTGGTAATAAGACACCTTTTTATAGGCCATCAGTTGAGACTGAACCAGCTAATATTAATTTCCACTGACAAGGGGCAGGATTGCTTTCTAATTACTGATAGATTTCAGCTGGTGTCTTGGCTTTCCATGCCTTTTTGCACCTCCCTTTCTTCATGTGTTCAATTATTTTTCCCGGAGTCATCCCACTTTATTATACAGAACTTAATTTCTGAACTTATTTGTTTTGTTTTCTTTGTATGTATGGATTACTTGGGTTGTTAACGACATCTGGTGAAAATTTCATGTCAACAGCACCTTTAGAAATATATTTACTGAGAAAAATGGTGACGTGTTCAATACTTATTTTACCCGCTGTATATTCATATATGTTTTGGGTGATCAATTGATTGTAACTGACAGGAAAACTGTTGCTAATCATGCCCTGCAACACATGATATGCATCACAACAAGCCAGATCGCTTTAGCTTGTGTCCAGCAATGCTTCCCACATTCATATACACCCTGCAGCTGGGAGCGAGAGCGAGAGAAACCAAAGAAGCTTCACCCTGCTGAAATATCCATGAGCATGCCAAAGCATGAATTACACTCAAGAGCTGTTATCCACTGCACTCTCTGTGTGTGTCAGTGTGTCTGAGCACCCTCGACATGTTCTAAAATATCATCCAAATGCTTCCTCACTTATCTGTATGATGAGAGAGACTACATTATCTGTGCTTTCTCTTTCATTCCCTACTTAGTATGCAGGTGCATGCTTGGGTTTGGTATGCTCTCTGCGCTCTCATTGATGTTTTGCAGCAGAGAGAGCCGGGGCGATTCCCCCTCCCCTGTGTAGTTCTGCTTCTGTCAGTGGTGCTGCTTCTTATGAATGAGATTCAGAGTTGAATGGATGGCAAAGGGGCTCCACAGTCTTCCCCCTAAAGAATCCAATTGCATTCAGGTCACAGACGACTCAAGAAGGAGAAGGAAGCCTGGGCTTGCATTGCGCACGGACAGCACAGCCAATGGGAGGCTTTCATTCGCAGGGAGGATGCAGTGAGTTTGTGAGATGTATCCAAAATCCCTGATTTCTGGGCGATAGAGCCCAGGTGAGAGACAGGGTTGTGCTGAGAGAGGAAGCGAGCTGTGTCAATAGAATGTTAACATTTAGCCAGTGCTGTCAATTTCTAGCATCCTATATATATATATATTACAGAGTGTATATAATAGGATATTTCTGTATATACTCTTTAAGGGCCATAGAAGTGAAAGAATACCCCTCAAGACCATTATGGTGTCACCCTGCTAACTGAAAAGCACAGGTTAGTGGGACAGAGGTCTGTGGAATTGAGAAAATCATGATGTCATCGGGGCATGAGCTCATCTTTAGATACAAAATAAATGACCATGGTCTGTCTGTTCTGAATATTTATATGATAGATAGATAGAAACGAGTTTATATAGTATAGATTGGATTAGAAGCTTTATATAATTTTGTGTTGCATTCTATAATGTATTTATCTGCAATCACTGTGTTACTTCTATACATCAAAATCTAGAACCACAAAATTAAAAACATAGTAAGGCCAACCCAGAAATATGCACACACCTTCACACACACATGCATACATGCACAAGTAATACGATGGATTTGCATCTGCTGGATTGCAGCAGAGAACACATCTGCCCGTGGTTTTTTGTACAGTCAAAATCTTGTTTGTACAGTCTGTACGTTTCCACTCTCTTACAGCGCAGGAAATCTAATCTGTTCAGGAGCTAAACCCCGTAATAAGCTCTCAAAGCAGAATGGCAAACATCTATGCAGTTTCACTAATGAAAGCCCAGCTCACCGACCAGCTCCCCCTCCCAGACACATCACAGAATTTACTAGAATGCTTGCGGACCTTCTTACCAGAAGAAAGTCAGATGACATACAGTAGACATTTTAACGTGTCGACCAGAATTTAGCACTTATAATGAATGCAAACTGATTGAATCACCTGATGTCATGATGTTTGGTCTCCTGTATTAGTCTTTCACCTGCCCAAAGATCGTACCATCAGTTGCCAGCCAAATCACCAAGGTCACCTTGAAATACAATTGTATCAATGCTTGAAAATGCATTACTTCTAGAAAACGCAGCACTGATTTCATCTTAAGATATATCTAAAAAATCCTAATGTAATATTGATTGTATGTGCTGTGTGCAGTATGTAGCTGCAGTATTGGCTGTTTTAGGATTATAAAACATGTCAAAAGAAACTGCCTCTATAATACAAGGTTAGGATCAGGTCATCACGGACACTGTATGCTGATGAGAACGCACTGTATGATCTTAGCTGGTAAGAGGTTGTGGTCAGTCAGGTTGTGTGAGTGTATGTGTGTGTGTGAGATTCACAGGAGATCTGACGTTTCCGCACTCCTGATTCTTCCCTCCCTCGCTGTTTCTCTCGTTCTCTCTCCTCTTCAGTGTGTGATTTAAAATCGGCTAGCAACCATCAAGAGTATAAAAGCCTTTGAAACCCAATCACTGTTCATACACACATACATATACACATATATATATATATATATATATATATATATACACACACGCAAACAGGAGACCTTGGGTTTAGCAAATGTTTTATGACTACAGAGTTTTTATCCTGGACTGCACCTCTGTTAAAGTGCTCTGCTCTATGGCCATATGTACATAAAACAATATATTAACCCTTTAAGGCCTTTTTAGTAATGTTAATTATAATGCTACAGATTTGATGTTGATGAAGGAGTACTTAAGCATTTCTGACAGGACTATTCTTTGACCTAAGACAAAAAAAGTGTAGGCTACACCTGAACGAGAGAGAAATCTGAGCAATCAAAGGTGTTCGCACATGGACACAAATACATTCTGAAAGTCAAAATCCCAGCATGAAATCAATTTTCTGACCTCCTTTCTTATCATGCCTTACTTTGGACATATGTTTGGTCCATCCTGACCTTGACTATAATCTGCCGTGTTTCCCCAGGACTGCGGGTCGACAGACCCTGATTGACAGGCGGTAGGCCTGAAAACAGATCTCGGTCCGCCTCATGTCCGCGCTGATTAAAATATCCCCCAGGATCGGTGATGTAACGCCACAGGCTGGACTCCTTCCCCCTCTTACTGTAATAGATCTCTGGCCGCTTTTCCCAAGAGCATTCCTCCGAAAATTGAAGGTCTTAATCTGCCCTGTAATGCAGTCTTTCTGGACAGGCCGAACAGAGTGGATCAGCTATATGAGGGACAGAGTTGTTCTGTTGGCATCACTGCAGGTTAGAACTAGGAGTTCTGCTAGTAAGTTTGTCTGTACTTTTGCCTCTGAGATATAACCTCAAATATAATGGCGGTACATGCTGTACACTGGTTAAATACACTAGTGAGAGCACTAGACGAGGAACTATGTGTGCATCAGTACTCTGATTTTGTTGTGTGTCAGTATATGGGCCCCAAGATTCTCCCTCTATGGAACTAATGGGCCAGGAAGAGACAGACTGTTCTAAGTAAACCCTTTAATCTAATTTTCTTCCTACTGAATTCTCAATGATTGGACATACATGTACACACACACACAAATGCAGTACATTCGGATGAAAAAAATACATTTAGAATAATGTCTATCATTAATGTGAATCATTAAATCTGAAAATAGTTATTTATTTTGGAACATACATGGACAAAATGGTGCAGAAATCATTTTCATTCAGAAATTGCTAGTAAATTTCACAAACAGTAAGCAAGTAACACATTGAATTAATGTGAAATTAGAGAAAAACTGAAATTTGATTTTAAATGTATTAAAATATGTTCCAATATTTTTTAAACTTTAAACAATATTTTCTTTGCAATGTAAGAACAACAAAATACAGTGATGTTTATATTTAAAAGAAGAAAAAAAAAGCCAATGGGATAATAAAAATAAAAATACATTTCTGGAAGAAAAAAAACTTAATATCTTAATTTTATCCACAATTTTACTTCTCAGGTATTTTACTGGGAAACAAGATAAAAATACTTATTAAAAAATAAGTGCATCTTTATGAGCATATTTGAAAAAATATACCTTAAATTACACAATCTCTGTCTCTTTCTGTCTGTGTAGATTATATAATGTATACAGAAACTAATAATGTGGCCTGAACTAAACCAACAGATGATGCAAACATTGAATATCTCTCTTGCAATATATTTAGCAGATGTTGATTTCCCTAAAATCAAAGGGCTGTGATAAAGCAGAGAGACTGAAGTGAACTTCTCTTTTTTTTTTCTCTCTCTCTCTCTCTCTCTCTCTCTTTTTAAGAAGGAAGAAGTGCTCAATATCACTAATGGGATTAAAGGAGTGAATGTGGGACTAATAGACTGGATAACACACACACACACACACACACACACACATACACATGCTCTTAAAACTCACACAATTAAAGTTTGCCCATGTGTGTTAAGTGAATGTTGCCATGCATAAATAATGGTTGCATTTGCTTGTGACAGATCAATTTGGAGGCCTCATCATCACTAATTAGTGGAGCCCCTCGGGGAGAGTGTAATTGGTGGCAGTTAGGCTGCTCTCTGCAACACCATCCAAGCCCAGTTTCACACACAGACCCATCTCAGCCTCTATCTGTGTGTTTCCAGTATAAAGTACCTCAGAGACCGTGAGATATCAAGATTTAAAGAATGAATCTTGTATATTCTGAGTAGTGCACTCTTTCTAGGGTTGCAAAGGGGTGGAAAATTTCCGGGAACTTTCCAAAAATCCCTGGAATATTTAAAAAAAACCCTGGAAAGTTTCCAAAATATCTGGAATATTTCCGAAATTTACTGGAAATTTTCCACCTTTTTGCAACCCTAACTTTTTCCTCCTCTGTCTTCCTCTTATCTTTTCTCAGACAGGAAAGAAGGATGGCTGTGCCAGTAATTTGTATCATTAGGGTACATTTGCAAATCTAAAACTACTGCCTGCAAAAAGAGTTGCAGAGACTGTTGCTATGGGAACAGTTTCGTGTGGCTCAACCTCTCCAAACTTTGAGAGCTGATTTGGACTGTTGTGTGTGTGTGTGTGTGTGTGTGTGTGTGTGTGTGTGGGTATGTGAATATGTGGAAGATAAAGTTAAGCGTATGTGTGTGTGAACGAGACCGAGACAGATGTGCAAGCATGATTTACAATTACGTTTACACCAGAACAACAGGGCATTTCATCAGCATTTCACTTTTATTATAAAAATAATTCAAATACACTGTCTTCAATCGAAATGCTGGCCTAAATTTATACTTAAGCCTATGCAAGAATTTGCCAGTGGGGTATGAAAACATTCTTACATTTATTTATTTATTTTCTATCAGTTAATTAGTGTTTTGTTTATTTATATATATATATATATATATATGTATATATGTATACATACTGTACACATTTGATATTTTTTTGTTTTGCTTTTTTCAGTAAAAGTGTCTAATCAATTAAAGAGATGACAATTCAATTATTCTCTAGACACAAAACTAAAACTTTTTTCTTCTCAATTAAATTAATATTGTTTTAAGAAGATTTAGAGAAAAATACAAATAATTGAAATATTTCAATCTGAAAATATACCTTACAGGAATTACAGGAGTCTGTTTTTATGGGGGAAAATGTGCGAAACAATTTTCACTCCGAAATATTTAGCAAATTGCACAAACAATTACAAAGAAAACATCAAGTAAAACATTGAATTAAACATGACATTTTGAAGAAGCTGAAATAGTTTTGCATTTATAGATAAAACAATTATTTATTTTAGCTTCAAATAATAATTTCTTTGCGATTGTAAGAACAACTAAATATAGTGAGGTTTATATTTAAAAGAACAATAATTTATTTGCAATGAAAGAGCAACAAAATATAGTGAGGTTAGAAGACAAAAAATGCCAATGAGATGAAAAATAAAAAAATATATTCTCTGAAGAAAAATCTTAATATCTTAATTTTATCCACAATTTTACTTCAGGTATTTTTTACTGGAAAACAAGATACAAATACAGATTTAAAAAATAATAAGTGCATCTTTTTGAGGATATTTCAGAAAACATGCCTTAGAAAATTACACAATCTCTGTTCCTTTCTATCTGTATTACTGTAGATTATACAGTAAAATGTATTCAGAAACTGATATTGTGGCCTAAAATAAACAAACACGTGATGTAAACATATGAAGACAAAAAATGCCATCATGATAAGAAAAATAAACATATAAGTGTATCTTCTCCATATGCTTAAGACTTTGGGCAACATGATAAACTTTTAGTCCGATAAGTAGAAGCAGCAAGCTGTTTCTAAGAACACACATGGCTGGGGGGAATCACGTAACAACTGCTCTGTTCGCCTCTGGATTGCAGTGACCAAGTATTTCAACTGCTGTATGAGTGATAATAGTCTGGTGGTTCCCTGGAATAAAACCTCTCATCCCTAAGATGGCATTTTTGTCTGAGGCATAATGCCAAGTCATTTACACGCTAACAAGGTTATGTAAGTCTGTAATTCTTCCGTCCCTTGGCTGTCACTCACAAACACAGATGAACCCACACACTTGTCGTCACTGTGCTTTCACCACGGGCATCAGGGTCTTTTCACTGCCTACAAGGCACAAAAACAATAAACATCCCACCAAATCTTCGCACACGTCCTCCTCCTCTTCGTCTCAGTTTATCGTTATGTTCTCTTTCGCCCCTCACATCCTTTAGTTTGACACAAAAGCCGCCTGCTCTATTCACAAACACTTGCCTCCGACTGAACTGAACCATCGGCGTGTGTCTGATAAACTCATAGCTCTACACATCTGTTCACCTGTGTGTGTGTGTGTGTGTGTGTGTGTGTATAATGCTCATATGTTGCATTAGAAAGTCTGATTCATTCTAGTGAATCAGTCCATCCTAAACTGTTATCTCTCACATAGACCTATGTAACATTAGAAAGTCTGAAACATTCTAGTGAATCAGTTCTTACTTTCTCATTATTCTAGTGAATCAGTTTGTCCTAAATTATCCTTTCTCACGTTACCTTATAAAGTCTGATTTATTCTAGTGAATCGGTTCGTTCTAAAGGGTTTCTTCTCGCATGTGTAGCATTAGAAAATCAGATTTATTCTAGTGAACTTTTTCGTCCTAAATGGTTCTCACTCTTGTATCATGTAGCGGTGGAATGTCTGATTCATTCTAATGAAATGGTTCATCCTAAATTGATCTCTCTCATACACGTAGCATTAAAAAGTGAGATTCATTCTAGTGAATCTTTTCTTCCTAAACGGTTCTCTCTCACATATGTGACCCTGGACCACAAAACCTGTCATAATGGTCAATTCTTTGAAATTGAGATTTATATATCATCTGAAAGCTGAATAAATAAGCATTCCATTGGTGTATAAATCTGGAATCTGAGGGTGCAAAAATCTAAATATTGAGAAAATCTTTAAAGCTGTCCAAATGAATTCCTTAGCAATGCATATTACTAATCAAAAATTAAGCTTTGATATATTTACAGTAGGAAATTTACAGAATATCTTCATGGAACATAATCTTTACTTAATATCCTAATGATTTTTGGCATAAAAGAAAAATCTATAATTTTGACCCATACAATTGTCACGGAAACACCTGCCTCACCAGCCGAATCAGCCTCCTACACAATCACCTGATTACTAATCACGGACACCTGCACCCACTTACCCCACCAGTCAAATACACACTCACCTCAGTCACTCGTCGGCTGGTCTCAGGGTTACAAGCATCTCTGCACGGGTTCCTTGCCTCCCTATCCGCCTGTCAAGCCTCGGATTCCTCAGTTCTCGGCCGAAGGACCAAAGTGCCGACCCCAGATAAGACCGTGTTCTCTGCTTCCATTAATTCCTAAGTTTGATTCCTTTATGTTGGAAGCTGCTCCTCAGTTCCTTTTAATAAACTCCCCGACTTACTTTAACCTGTCTGTTTGCCACTTTGTCCCGGATGTGACAGAAGACCAGCCCCTAATTAAATGTATTACAACACGGACTCGTGGATTCTCGCAGCACATCCTCACCGGAACCCTTACCCGTCCGGACTGTCACCGCCTCCCCACCCGCCTGTCCCATGGCCCGGCCAGCAAGCTTTTCGGGTGAGGCAGCCTTCTGCAGCGGGTTTTTGTTGCAATGTTCCCTCTACCTGGAGATGCAACCACACCTGTTTGTGACCGAGTGGGCCAAGGTGTCGTTCATTATCTCGTTGCTGTCTGGAAGAGCCTTGCAGTGGGCAGAAGCCTTGTGGAATTCGCAGAGCCCGTGGATTCACTCGCTGGACGGCTTTGTGAAACGTTTCTGGGAGGTATTCGGCCAATTGACCACGGAGGTCACAGTGCATGAAGAGCTATTTCAACTGCGGCAAGCCGAGTTATCCATCCATGGGTATGTGCTTCGCTTCCGCACTCTTGCCGCCAGCAGCGGCTGGAACGAGGCCGCTCTGCTCTCGGCTTTCCGCCGATGCCTCAACCCTGGCTTACACCAACAGATGGCCATCTACGATGACACCGTGGGGCTCGACAGCTTCCTCCAAAAAGCGGTTCGCATCTCCGAGCACTTAATCGCATGCAATAGAGAATCGATACCCAGCCTCTCCGCTCCAGCACCAGAGCCCATGATCACGGATAGCTACCACCTATCGTCCACGGAACGATCTCGGAGACTCACCCGTGGCCTCTGTCTGTACTGTGGATCCAATAAGCACCAGCTCCGCACCTGTCCCATTCGTCCACCACGCCCAGCTGTGAGTACTATCCAGATCACTCCTGATGTGTCTTGCATGCCTCATATAAATGCTCTTCTAATGTATCACACCCAATCTTTTCCAGTCAAAATCCTCGTGGACTCTGGAGCGTCGGGTTATAAATTCCCCGCCTTCAAAAATGCCACGACCTACCAGATCACCACTGTCCAGGGAAAGCTGCTGGGCAAGGGGCTAGTGCGGCACCGCACGCCCGAGGTCGTTCTACGGATTGGATGTTTCTACACCGAACGGATCTCGCTACTGGTGCTGGAGGAGGCCGTCGTGGACATCATCCTGGGACGCCCCTGGCTCGCTAAACATCAACCCACCATCGCCTGGAAATCCGGAGAAATACTCAAGTGGAGTGTGGAGTGTAAACAGGAGTGTCTACGGGATCTGCCTATCCCGATCTCCGTCAGGAACGGCCTCCCTGTCTGTTCCACCTCGGTGGAAAGCCCGGATTCATCGCATGTCACTCCTCTTCCTCCCGAATATCAGGTGTTCCAGAACGTGTTCAGCAAGGGTTGCTGCCACCCACCTTCCACCTCACCGGCCATGGGACTGTGCCATTGACCTGCTGCCTGGGGGCCAATTACCCAAAGGAGACGTCTATCCACTGTCGATCCCGGAGAGAGCCGCTATGGAGGAGTACGTTCACGAAGCCTTGCAACAGGGGTTCATCCGTCTGTCCACCTCACCCGCAGCATTGAGCTTCTTCTTCATGGCCAAGAAAGATGGGGGTCTGAGGCCTTGCATTGATTACCGGGCCCTCAATGACCAGACGGTGAAATTCGCCTATCCCCTTCCTCTGGTCCCTGCCGCCTTGGAGGAGCTCCGCAGGGTCCGCGTCTTCAGCAAGTTGGATCTGAGGAGCGCCTAAAATCTCATCCGCATTCACAGGGGTGATGAATGGAAAACTGCCTTTGTGATGCCCACCGGGCACTATGAGTACCAGGTCATGCCCTATGGGCTTTCCAACTCACCCTCCATATTCCAAAACTTTATGAATGAGATCTTCAGAGACATGCTCAACCGGTTCGTCCTCATTTACATAGACGATATACTCATTTACTCACCCAATCACGAAGCACACTATAGCCATGTCACCCAGGTACTCCAACGCCTCCGCCAACACTGCCTGTATCTAAAGGCGGAGAAATGTGAGTTTCACGAATCCACCGTTCACTTCCTGGGCTACATCGTCACCCCTGCAGGGGTGCAAATGGACCAGAGGAAGGTGGAGGCCGTTCGGAACTGGCCCCAACCGACTACCATCAAGGAGATGCAGAGATTCTTGGGATTCGCAAATTTTTATTGCCGCTTTATCGCCCACTTAAGCCAGTAGGCAGCACCACTTACCTCTCTCCTCTGTCGGAAGGCCAAACTCCTCATCTGGACCTCGGAGGCACACCAAGCCTTCAGTCAGCTCAAATCCGCCTTCTGTACGGCTCCGGCCCTTTCACACCTAGACCCCAATCTCCGCTTCGTGGTCGAGGTGGACGCAGCGACCCTGGGAGTGGGCGCTGTCCTGTCACAATGGCGAGGTGAACCCCCCGTACTCCATCCATGTGCGTATTTCTCACGGAAACTATCCCCGGCGGAGCAGAACTACGACGTGGGAAATCGGGAGTTGCTGGCCATCAAGCTCGCGCTGGAAGAATGGCGGCATTGGTTGGAGGGTGCCAAGCATCCATTTCAGGTGATCACAGACCACAAGAACTTACAATACCTCCGAGAAGTGGGCACTCACCGACCAGATCCGTGCCGCCACTCTCACCGAACCCGCTCCGCGGGAGGTCCAGAGGGGAAGAACTATGTCCCATCCACCCTGCGTATAACCCTTCTGGACTCTGTTCACACCTCTCCGGGATCGGGACACCCAGGCAGCCGCCGAACCCTCTCGCTCCTCCAGAACCACTACTGGTGGCCCCACATGACCCAAGATGTCGCCCGATATATCAAAGATTTTCGGTCTGTGCCATCTCCACCACGCCACGTCATCTGCCCGAAGGTAAACTGGTTCCGCTAGCCATCCCTCGCCGGCCCGAGCATCGGTCAGATTGTACTCTGGATACCACCCGCAGACCAACAGCCAGACCGAACGGAAGATTCAGGAGATCGGATGGTATCTCCGGGCCTACTGTCATGACCATCAGGACAGCTGGAGCCAGTACCTACCCTGGGCCGAGTACGCCCAGAATTCCCTGCGCCAGGAAACCACCGGACTTACCCCGTTTCAATGTGTGCTAGGTTACCAGCCGCCCCTCTTTCCTTGGACCGAGGAACACTCGGAAGTCCCAGCGGTAGATCACTGGTTCTGTGAGAGCGAGAGGGTATGGGACTCGGCGCATATCCATCTCCAGCGGGCCGTCCGGAGGCACAAGGCCAATGCAGACACTCGTCGGTCCGACAATCCCATCTATCAACCAGGGGACCAAGTCTGGCTATCCACCCGGGTCATCTGCCTCCGGCGGCCCAGCAGGAAGCTGAGTCCCCGGTACATAGGTCTTTTCCCCGTAGCAAGGCGCATCAATGAAGTCACGTACCAATTACACCTGCCTGCCCATTACCGGATCTCACCCACCTTTCATGTGTCCTTGCTAAAACCCTTCACTAATCCTCTTCTCCCTCCCTCCACAGAACACGAGGTACCCTCCCTCCGCCCGAGGTCGTCTCCAACGAGACCATCTACAGAGTCAAGGAGATCCTCGAATCCCGGCGGCGAGGTGGCCGGCTTCAATACCTCATAGACTGGGAGGGGTACGGTCCTGAGGAGAGATTGTGGGCAGACAGAGAGGACATACTAGACCCATCCCTCCTCAACAACTTCCACCATGCTCATCCTGACCGTCCCGCTCCCAGAGGCCACGGTCGTCCTCGCCGTTGGTCTCGGGCGTTGGGAGACCCCCGTGGGGTGGGGGTTAATGTCACGGAAACACCTGCCTCACCAGCTGAATCAGCCTCCCACACCTGCTCACAATCACCTGATTACTAATCACGGACACCTGCACCCACTTACCACACCAGTCAAATACACACCTCAGTCACTCGTCGGCTGGTCTCAAGGTTACAAACATCTCTGCACGGGTTCCTTGCCTCCCTATCCGCCTGTCAAGCCTAGGAATCCACAGTTCTCGGCCGAAGGACCAAAGTGCCGACCCCAGATAAGACTGTGTTCTCTGCTTCCATTAATTCCTAAGTTTGATTCCTTTATGTTGGAAGCTGCTCCTCAGTTCCTTTTAATAAACTCCCCGACTTACTTTAACCTGTCTGTTTGCCTCTTTGTCCCTGATGTGACAACAATGGTATAAACAATGATGTATAAATCTCAATTAAAAAAAAATGGACCCTTATGACTGGTTTTGTTGTCCAGGGTCACATATGTTTAGAACAGAAGACTTTTGAAAGTCAGATTTATTCTAGTGAACTGTTTCATCTGTGACGAGCGTCCCGAAGCTTCATCAGCGTCGCCCTGGAAACAAATGAGGAGCACCTGGCCATTATCATCACAGGCTGATCGGTCACAGCTGCACCTCATCAGGCAGCAGCTACATAAGCGACGCAAGCCCTGCCATCTAGGAGATTCCTCCATGAGACTAAGCACTAACTCGCCCTCTCATTTTTCCCACAGAAAGTAGCGTGGAACCGACCAGCCCCACAGGAGCACTGCACGGACCCTCTGCACTGGGAAGACGGAAGAGAGCACTCACGGCAACGGAGCACCTACCTGGACCTTGCTTACTAGCACCTATCACCCCAATAAATCCACCCTCCGGGGTATTGATTGAGATGACTTGTCGTGTGATTCTTCATCCCGTTACACATCCTAAATGGTTCTCACTCTCTCATTATGTAGCAGTGGAATGTTTGATTCATTCTAATGAATCGGTTTGTCCTAAACAGTTCTCTCTCTCACATATGTAGCATTAGAAAGTCTGATTCGTTCTAGAAAATTGGTTCATCCTAAACTGTTCTCACTCACTATGTAGCATTGAAACGTCTGATTTATTCTAGTGAATCAGTTCGTCCTAAACTGTTCTCACTCACATCACATAACATTGAAACATTTGATTTATTCTAGAGAATCCTAAACGATATGTAGCATTAGAAAGTGAGATTCATTCTAGAGAAGTGTTTGTCCCAAATGGTTTTCACTCTCTCATTATGCATTGGAATGTCGGTTCTCTCTATTAAAACATCTGATTCCTTAGTGAATCAGTTGGTCCTAAAAAGTTTTTACTCTTTCATTATGTACAATTGGAACGTCTGAATCATTCTAGTGAATCGGTTTGTCCTAAACGGTTCTTTCTCACATAGTGTATGGAGCAGTATTCTGAATGATTTAAGTGAATGGATTTAGGAGGTGTAGGTTTGAAAAGGTCAATTCTGTCTGGTGAAATGATTTTTGTAAATGAACAGGTTTAAATATGATTTACCGATTCAAGTCTCTGTACCGTTTGACAGAGTACTGTATAAATTTGCATGTTCAAGTTTGATACTTATAATGATTGATATTGATCATTCGATTAAAACCCCTCGCTGTTTTTGCCAACTAAAACATAGCTGATAAAACTATAAATCATATGATTGAATATTTTTATTAAGCAAATAAGTAACTGTTTGCAGCTTGTAACGTAACTAATAAACTTATGATTAGCTTGAGGCTTGGCAAGCTAAGTAGTTTCTCAACACTGTCTATTTGACACACACAGGACAGAATATAATTGTGGGTAGTGCATGGAGTGTGTCTGTGAAATCTATAGGGCATTTTCTGAAATTATTCATCCATGAGGATCTCTGGACAGTGACCCTTTCATCCGCCTACTTACATGGCGAATGATATTGGGCGCCGTGTGACAGAAGAGGTCAATCTGTGATAAACTGCACCCAATCAAATGAACGCTGATCCCCAAACACATACAGAGGCATCAACAGAGCAACACACTTGCAATCAGTTTCTAATTACAGTACACTCTTTACACTCTTAAAGCACGTGTATGTGTTTGTGTGTAGGTGTACATTTGTTTGTGTGGTAATAATGGCATTTGCCCCAAATCCTTTGTAATTAAGTTGTTTTCAAGGGGACGTGAGTGACAGCTTGAAACCATGAGACAGAAACCCATTTTTTAAAGGCAGAAGAGAAGCTGCAGAAGATGCAATATGTGGGAGAGTAGAAGAGAAAAAATATGAAAGCTATTTCATCATGAGGAGCTCAGTGAATATTTCATCATGTGATCGAAAATAGCTATACACTCTCTCTGCTGTTCCGCTTCTCTCCGAGCTTCTTCATACTGCAGGGAACTTCCTTCAGATGTGTTCTAACATGAAATCGAATTATGTTTTCTCGTGAACTCTCACCTTTACATCTTTATCAAGCAAACAGACATGATTATACCTTTATATTTTAGGGCAGTTAATGGACTACAAAAGAAAAATAATTGCCAATTATTAAGTCAAAAAATCCTACAATGTGATTTTCTGGATTTTTTTTTCTCATTTTGTCTCTCATAGTTGAGGTATACCTATGATGAAAATTACAGGCCTCTCTCATCTTTTTAAGTGGGAGAACTTGCACAATTGGTGGCTGACTAAATATTTTTTTTCCCCACTGTATGTATATAGGCAATAAATGTATGTATGCAATTAATTTACATATATACATGATTCTGTTTTGCATTTGAATTTTGTTTCCCGGGGTACTTGTAGTAGCTTATTCTCGTAACAATTCAGCAATTCTTTTGATCGTGATAGGCCATTATAAGTGGATGTATCATGACTAAATTAAAGAGTGAAAGGAAGAAATTAAAAACCTATCTGTTATCTCAGATTGCTGATGGTTGTCTGTGATGGGAGCGAGTTATGTAACCTTCCAGGAAATGTCTGACTCCCTGCCCTCAGTATCCACTTGCATTTAACTGTGTTATATACACTATTGCTAGGAATAATTGACTAAGAGGAAGAGAAGACAAGTATGTTGAGAGTATGAGTATCTAGTTTTTCACATACTAACTCTGTAATTCAACAGGCTCTATAAACAATGTTTTATTAAAAATGAAAAAGGTTTTCTGTGAAGTTTAGGGTTAGGGGATAGAAAATATCATTAGCTGAGTGTAAAAATGGTGATGCCTATGGAAAGTCCTTGTAATGATAGGAGTACCAATGTGTGTGTGTGGGAGAGAGAGACATGGGAGCCTGAGGCAGAGCCCTGCAGGTTGCCATAGGCAGACTATTTGATGGTATCCTGCCTGTGAAGCTTTGTTTTATCCCTAACACAACCGACATTAACTCTATGCAGCCCTATAATGCCTATCAATTATCAACATGATCAAGACTTTAATGAAAACATGTTGTTCACAATCTACTGCATGTCTTTTGTTGTCTTGACTGATATTTCATACTTTTTTTTAGCAAGTAAACAGACTTTTAGCATAGTTCTAAAAAATGTCCCCATCAGGTGATGGTATGCGTCTTTTTAGTGTGAAATATTAAAATCATAGTAAACATAATATTTTATATTGTTAGTAATATTTCAAAGTGAACACTAAATGGACTGAAGCAACCTGATTATCCATTGCTGTTTTTATGGTACATCAGGCACCTGAGGGACGTTTATTCATACTTCTCTCAATCATCGCTGCAGTGCATTGATTAAATCCTATATATAAATCCTATATCCTGATATTTATATGCATTTTATGTAAGTTGTCTGCTGTATGGGTTTTCCCCCTTATTTTTTGGCCATATAAATATCAGCAACAGCACCAAAAATGCATATTTTTGCTCAGTTTGGGCCCCTCAATATAAGGCTTTTATCCTCCTTGAGTATGAGCTCCATAATCTCTTATATCATACTATATTATCCATAAGACCCTGATGTATCAAATATGATACTCAACAAAAACACACATACAAACTTTTTAATTTATTTTTAGCATTTTATGTACAGGTATGATACATTTTTAAATTCTAAAAAATATTTTTGGACAACCACTCAGTAATTACTAAGTAATTTAATAAGTTATTTAACATATTTTATATTTGACATATACATTTGTGTGAGGCACTAGTGATATTTTACCAGACACTGTAATCTGGAATATGTGGTTTTGTGCTTAACACAATATAAATGCAGTCGATGCCTTCATTAAGGATGTGAATTGTTTTGTCAAGAGAACATCATTATTTATATTCAAGAAAAGTCCTCCCCAGCCTACTGTCACTAAAGGTATAGGTCTTTTGGAGTCGGAGACATACTGAATTGACACAAACTAGAGCTCATAATTGTGAACTAATTCAATCACTTCCTAATTATTAACATTTTCAAATGAATTATTTTTATTATTATTTTATGTTTTTGTTTAAAAATAAACAGAGAACATCCATCATTTGGTAAGAGTAGTAGTCACAATTAGTTGCCACTTATTTGGGTGATATCATATTCATAAATAAGTTTCCACAAAGAACCCATGTAACGGGACCGACGAGACGTGAGGCATGAGGATCCATGTGCAAGCTTTTATTAAGAGACGTGGTTTTAACAGGCATGGGTCAGACAATGGCAAACGGGTATATCGAAGGCAAGACAAGAGATAAATCCAGGTAGAAGGCAAAGGTCCAAGCAGGGGCAAACAGAGTCAGAAACAGCAAGCAAAGGGTTAATCCAAGAGACGTGGCGTGAATCAGAGACCAGGAAAACAGACAATGCAAGACTAAGAAAACTATGAAAACTTAAACAGGCTCGGTAAGGTAGCTATCCGCTAAACAGGGATACACGCAAAACAATACACGAGACGAAAACAGAAAACACGGAATGGCTCAGTAAGGCAGCTAACACTTGGGGAGTGAAAAATGCAGAACAATACTCGGCAGTGAGAGAGAGGAAGTCCATGGCTTATGTAGCATGTCTGATTGAATTCAGCTGTGTGTGTGTGTGTGTGATCTGTGCATTCAGCTGTGTGCGTGTAATCAGTGCAATGGTTGATGGGAAATGCAGTCCAGGGTGATGTGTAACAGTCTGTGTGGTGTGAGAGTCAATGTAATGGGAGAATAACCTCTAGTGGCAATCGGCCTGAAGCCCACGGACCAGATTCGTGACAACCCAATTGTTCACTTTTAAGACGTTACTGTTGTGTTTAGTAATTAACTGGTTATTCTTTATTAATTAGTCATAGTTCTCAATGAGGATATATATTTTTAGTAATGATCAAATATCTAATAAGGAACTACCTTTGTCCTAAATTTGCTACTACTTACTGCTTAGTTAATCTTGCTTCTCTATTAGTTAATAGTATTAAGTTAAGTGTTAATGTAATACTACCTATTACTTCCTGCATAGTTACATGTTAACAACGGACCATTATTCTAAAGTGTTACCGACTTTTTTAGTATGTCATGGGCTTTACAGGGTTAAGTTTTGCACATACATTTCATTTTATATATTCAGCATGTATATTTTTGCAGTAAATGTCTGTTCTGTTTCAGTGCAGCATAAACTTTTAAACAAATAACATTTACAGTAATCACACACACACACACACACACATATATATATATATATATATATATATATATATATATATATATATATACACCTTTCATCTTTTGCTTTCAATACGGTTATGCATTCCTTTTTAATAAAGCAGTCTTTTTTACAGAAGCATTTGGAAAATGTTATGAAATTATTGTGGGTAAGCACTTAAAAAGTAACAACTGCAACATTATTTTATGAAGGTGAATATGGCATGTCATCCTTTGTATATATTTTCTCATACTTTGGTGCTCTAGCTCCTTATTTAGTATATTATTTTACTTCAGTTTTGTTAACGTTAAAGAGATTAGGCTGTGAAGTTCACATCAGTTACATCCTTTGACTAAATCTTAGGAGAACTTGCACAATTGGTGGCTGACTAAATACTTTTTTGCCCCACTGTAGATTGAGACATCTTTACATGATTAAGTGATCTGTGCACAGCAGGAATAAGCTAGCTGAAACTAGTCTGTCTGTGGTTGTTACACATACTGGATATTTGCCATAATTGGGTCATGTGATCAAAGGGTTCTCATAGCCTCAGCATGAGCCCTTCAGTAATGAAGGTAGTCTGCACTGTCACTGCGAAGACAAGCTACGGACACTGGGGTACCGGGCTTGGATTCAGGTTGCCATGGTGATGCACATCCTATTTAGAGTGGGTGCCGTGAGTTACCGTGGAAACTGGAGATGCCTGAGGGGGCCAGAGGTAATTGGCAGGAATGATAGTGGCAGCCACTTTCTTCTGTGGTGCTGAGAATCTCTTGATGGCTGGGGAAACTTTTTAAGTTTTTTTTGTTTGTTTGCTTTTTTCTTTTTTGGTTAATCTCTGGAGCTGAGGGCTTTTTTCCAAACGGGTAACTCACAGCCGATGATAGATGTGTGTGTGGGTGTGGAAGGGTCAGAGAGGGAGGAAGAGAAGAAAAGAGGCAGGAGAGGAGGTAGATATGTGTTTTGGCTCAGGCCAAACTGTGTCAGACAGCTTTGGACTTAGATACACTTCAGATACATTCAGATCAAGGCACAAGTAAAAGATATGAGTCAAATAGTTTGAAAACTTTGGATGTTTTTGTGCATCTTCAATAAACTTTGTTTTTCCAGCATCTTTTGCATATTTGAACCCTTTCCAGCAGTGACTGTATGATTTTGAGATCCATCTTTACACATGGAGGACAATTGAGGGACTCAAATACAACTATTAAAAAAGGTTCAAACATTCACTGATTCTCTAGATGGAAACACGATGCATTAAGAGCCAGGGGTGCAAACTTTTGAACAGGATGAAGATGTCCAAATTTTTCTTATTTTGTTGAGATATCATTTTCCATTTAGTACTGCCCTTCAGAAGCAACAGAAGATACTTGCATGTTTGCCATAAGACAAATTAAGTACAATTTATCTTGATCTTCAAATTCAAAAAGTTTTCATGATGCTAAGGCCAAAAGCAAAGCAGTTTTGAGCATCATGACCCATAAGTCCGCCGATTGGAGCGGCTCAAAGGGAGGGCCCTTAGGACTAGAGACAAGTCTCACGTCAGCACAGTCCTGGGATGAGGAGGATTTAACCTCCGAGCGCCCTTCAGGAATTTAACGACCAAGTCGTTCCTGCCGATAGTCCGGCCAGCCACGAGAGAATGATTTGCTGCGATGGCTGCCACATAGACTTTAAGTGTGGATGGGGTGTGACCGTTGTCCAACAGCTCTTACAGAAATGTTAACACGTGGGACACGTCACATGAGTTTGGGTCCTGATCTCGCGCTGAACACCAGTCGCAAAAGACTGACCACTTGAGAGCGTAGAGACATCTTGTAGATGGAGCTCTCGCTTCTAAGATGGTGTTTGAAACTCTCGCAGGAAGCTGGCTAGACTCCCGTACAGGGACCAGACATTAAGGTTCCACAGCTCTGGCTGGGGATGCCAAATCCTGCCCTGTGCTTGTGAGAGAAGGTCTTTCCTCAGTGGTATCGGCCATGGGGCTGCTAATGATAGCTGGACCATTTCCGGAAACCAAGGTTGGTTCCTCCAGAGTGGGGCCACTAAGAGGAGAGCACATCTCATTTCCCTGACTCGCCTGATGACCCGAGGGAGCAGAGCGATCGGAGGGAACGCATACAGACGGGTGTTGGGCCAATCGTGGGCCAGAGCATCCCGCTGTGTTGAGAAATAGATTGGGCAGTGACAGTTGTCTTCGGAGGTGAAGTGGTCCACATCTGCCTTGCTGAAAACTGACCAGATCATCTGAACCGACTGAGGATGTAGTCTCCACCCTCCTGGAGCTACATTGTCCCTGGACAGCATGTCCGCTCCCTGGTTCAGTCTGCCCGGGACGTGAACCGCTCGTAGTGTGAGGAGTTTGTTCTGTGCCCATAGTAGGAGACGTTGAGTCATCCTGTACAGCGGACGTGACCTGAGGCTGCCTTGGCGATTGATATAAGCTACCACAGTCATGTTGTCCAACCAGACCAAGATGTGGTGCCCCTTTAAGGCTGGTAGGAAGGTCTTTAGGGCCAGACAAACAGCCATCATTTTGAGGCAATTGATGTGTAGGCGTAGCTCGCGAATTGACCAGGAGCCAAACGCCAGATTGCCCTCACACAATGCGCCCCAGCCCGAGCTGGAGGCATATATTGTGATCACCTTCCTCTTGGAGGTCGTTCCCAACTGCACGCCTGATGAAAACATGTGAGGAGTTGTCCAGGGGGCCGCAGCTTTGACGCAGCGGTTGGTTACCCTGACACGAAGTGATTCTCAACCCGAGGCACTCCAGATGTTTGAGCAGCAACGATCTGTGAGCGACTTGTTCCCGTTCTGATCTGGCCAGCATCAGCCAATCGTCGAGGTAATTCAAAATGCGGAGTCCCATCTGTTTCAGAGAGCTGCATTTATGCACTTCATAAAAGTGCGAGGGGCCAGGGACACCCCAAAGGGCAGGACTGTAGTGACTGTACTGATAGGCCATTCCCTCTAATGTGAATCTCAAGAACGGTCTGTGACGGGGACGATTTGGATATGAAAGTATGCGTCTTTCAAATCCAATGTCAGAAACCAGTTCCAGGGGCGAATTTGCGCGAGGATCTGTTTAAAATGTAACATTCTGAATGGCCGTCGCATGAGAGCATGATTCAGACATCTGAGATCGAGAATTTGTCTGAGCCCGCCGCCTTTTTTGGGAACAAGGAAATAGCGGCTGTAAAAACCTCTCTCGCTGTCTGCTAAGGGTAGCTGTTCTATGGCACCTTTTGCAAGCAATGTGTTTACTTCGGACCGAAGAACATGAGAATCGTTGTTTGATACCGAAGTTTGAATGGCCCACGAGGAGGCCCACAAGCAAACTGAAGCGAGTATCCTTGATCTATCGTTTTTAGGATCCATGTTGACATGCTGGGAATGGCTTTCTGAGCCATCAGCTGGGTGGCAAGAGGTTCCATTTTTATGAATGACAGCTTGCCGTGTGAAGGCGGGGAACTGGCATGTGTGAGTGCAGGGAGAGGAATTTTGCTCTTTAAAGTATGTGGGTCCGCTATCACAGCAGTAATTTGATGGGGCACATGCTGGTTTGGCAGGTCGTGCCCTGTTAGAAAACCTCCGCCACTTAGAGATGTTCGAAGAGACGTGAAGTAAATGTGAGCTTTCTATTAGGGGGTTCCGGCTTCTGCGAGAACGAGCCCTCTCCTCTTCCTGTCTGCTGGATCAGGATGACTTTTGAGGCTCTGGGTCCAGCACTACGCGAGGGCGGGGACCTTGATGCTTCGGGAAGGGCTACTTTCTAGATACTTTCTTCTCGGGGGTGCTGTTGAAGCCCAGGCTCCTGTTTTTGCAGACACAGTTTTTGTTGAGTGGACACAGTCTTGGGGCGACTTGAAACAGTCGCCGAACTGGGGTGCTTAGGCAGGAAATGACGCAGCACCTGTGACGTCTATTGTGCCTCAATGAAGCGCTCTGTGAAACCGTCCACAGCCGGGCCAAGGAGTCCCTTGGGAGAGACGGGGGAGTCCAGGAAGGCCATTTTCTCAGCGTCCCTGATCTCCGTTAAGTTTAGCCACAGGTGGCGCTCCAGCACCACTAAGTTGGCCATGACCTTGCCCACTGCCTGCGCCGTCACCTTCGTGGTGCGCAGAGCCAGATCGGTCACCGTGAACAACAAACAAACGGTGGTGAGAGCAGCTGCAGTGGAAGGGTTAACAAGCGCCGAGTAGGTAGCCTGTCATGTTTTAGTGAGCTTATCGTGAACTGCAGGCAGAAAGGGAGCTGGCCGCTGAAGAGGTGAAGGCTGATGGTGTCCCTTTAAGAACCACTCATCGAGGAGGCCGAGGGTGGGCTCTTCCGGGGCCGTCCAATCCAGGCCGAGTTCCTCTACAACCTTCGTGAGGACGCGGATCAGCTCCAAGTGTACGCTGGGGCACACAGACTGAGATAGAGCGGGGGCTTCAGGCTCTTTGCCGGAACCCGCCCACTCTTCAGCGTCAGATGCCATCAAGGACATTGAGTTGTCAACGATCACCTCCTTTTCAGAAGTGCCGAAAGAGACAGGGCCTCTCGCAGCCGATGAGGGGCGTTGATCCTCACATGTGAAACACACCGGTGAACTGTGGCGCTGCGGGGGCAGTGAGGTAATCTCACTCGAGCCCGCGGGAAGAGGCCAGCTGCTCCGCTGTTTCTTCCTCTTGGGCAAGAAAGGAAACGGGAGAGCAGGACGGGGAGGACCGCCTTTGTGAAAGAAGGTGATGCATGAGTGAAGGAGGGAGAGACTCATGTTCTCACAGTGAGAACATGAAGAACCACTCAGTGAGCGAAGCCTCTGCGTGGGCGCTACCCAGACAGGCGATGCACTCACTGTGCCCATCAGCGTCTTGCAAGGGGTCCTTGCAGGCGCTGCACTCACGGAGTGACATTTGCAACAACGCAGCTGGAAATTTGCTCTGGAAATATGCTCTGGAAATGTTCTTAACTTGCCGGATGGCCGCAGGGGAAGGTCTTCTTCCGCTGCCGGGGGCTTCTTCCACGGCGGAGAGCAAGGAGAGCAGGAGAGCAGGTAAGCAGTCTTCTTTCTTGCTTCTTTGGCTTCTTTGTACTGTAGTAGTGTCAGCGAAGAGATGGTCTCGTCGCTGAAGGAGAAGATTCTGATGAAATGGCGCGTTGAGCCAACTTATATAGAGGTCGGCTCTGCCCTTTCTGGCGGGCTAAAGCGCCATTGGTTTGTGTAGTTACACAAACGTTAACAAATCAGGCTTCAGTAACAGGGTTAACAGGAGGATAACCCCATAACACAATGTGAAGTGAACGTTCGATAGGGAACTAAAGAATCTGCAGGACATGGAGGATTTTTCTGAAGAACAGCAAGCAGTTAAACTGTTCAGAACAAACAAGAGACTCATGAACAACCATCCCAAAACAAAAAAACTGTTGTAGATCATCCAAGTAACCACACACAGTATTAAGAACCAAGGTTTTCCAAACTTTTGAAGGGGGTTATTTTAATAATTTCAGCTATTTCTTTGTCTTGTGGATTGTATGTAAACATCTTTTATGTAATATATCTTACTCAGGACAGTACTAAATAAAAAAGAACATGCATTTTGTATGATCTCTCTTATTTTGTTAAAATTATTCACATTTTCACAGATTCTGCAAGGGGTTCCCAAACTTTCGCATGCCACTGTATATTGTTTATATATTACTGTTTACTAAATTATGTTTTATTATTATTTAGAAAGTGTTATAACTTCATTAATGGGAAACATAGTCATAAGAATAAAGTTGTTTTAAGCATAAAGTTTTGTTAACTTTATACATTAAAAATGTCCAATGAAGGAAGAAATCTATTCTTACATATTAAGATAGGAATATTTAGAATGAATTCATTCCTAAGTATTAAGGTAGCCTATATTTTTTAAATGTATCTTACATAATGTTGTCTTACAAAATTTGCTTATGAATACATTTTGTTTATATGTAACTTTTTACTAAGCTTATAACTGAATCATATGAATAAACTTTATATTCTAACCAAGCTGTAACCACAGAAGAGCCTCGGGATGTGAAAATCAGTGATTGCAAATGTCACTTCTGTTCATAACAGGTCCTCAGTAATGCCAGCCGTTTTCACCCTCCGTACTCTTATAATCCCACTCTCTCCAGTTTTATCTGATAATTCTCTATATTTCCAGGTCAAGCTAAAGATATGTACTACCTGTCACTCTGAATTATATTTCATATACTGTGCTTGATATGAACACTGTATGTGCATCTTAAACTTGCAGGATTTTGTTCCTGTTGCAGGGATGAAAAGGGAAACAAAACAATTTGAAAAGATCCCATTTAGGAGGCTCTGGGTTTAATCTGGTAACCAGGCAACAGAAGAGCCCGGATCCTCCGCTAGTGAGCACAGCCTGTCCACGTGAATCTACCGCACGTGCTGCAGCGTTCACGCACGCACACACACACCTTCTGTACTGTACACACACAAACACTTGCACACAGTACTGTTAATGAGCATTGGGATTATCTCATGCATAAGTGACTTCCATCGCTGTCAACAGAAGCGAGTTTTAATTGGTTCAGTCATCCAAACCTTTCACCGTGCTCCTGATCTCACCCAAGGAATGCCCATGTGGACACCCAAGGAATGCCCCTTAACAAGAGAACCAACCATCCGTAACATACTGCTCTCAACCACAGGACACAATCACGCACATATACTATAGCTACACATAATATATTAGAAACAGCATCTCACATTTCACAGTTACATTGGCTGATGTAAATGGCTCTTTTAATGTGAAATGAGTGTTTGATTACATTCTATAGCTTTACATTTACCTTAATCAGCTTTTTTCATACACACTATCCTGTGATACACTGATTCTAAATAACTAGGACAACTTTATGCGCCTTGCTTATTTGTATTGTTTTGCATAGCGTATGTCTGTTTATATATATATTTTTTTTTCTATTTTATTAACATTTGATATGAATAATTTTGATACAGACATTCCCTGATCAATATGAACTATACTGCAAAAGCTGCATACGGTTGTTTTTCTGAAAAATAACAGCAGCTATACAGATTTTGGAACATCATGTGGGTGAGTAGGCTAACAGAATTTTTCATTTAACTTTAGCTGAAGGCGGGTGAAATTAACAGCTTTGTCTAAAAGCTGTCAAACTTGACCAGATACATTTACACTAAAATGCTTGCAGAGACTCGATTGGGTTATTATTTAATCAGTCTGAAAAAACGATTCACTAATGAATCAGACTTTCAAACTTTATACACATCATAGAGGAACTTTTTGAGTGCATTTGATTTTACCTTTTTCCTATGCCCCATGACGCTTTGTGCAAATTATGGGAGTAACTTCCGTTTACATCATAAACAATTAGCAAAAGGTTTGCTCTATGAATGCAGTAATAAGCTGGGTACAGTGAGGTGGCATATTATTACCCTTCAACCATCTATCATTAAAAGGAAATTTAAAAGTGTAAAAGCATTAACCAATTACTTTCAGCACACCTTGAATAACTCCAAAAATCCTTATATCCGCAGCAATATTATGGACATGTTAAATATCATTATAGCCTATGTCTATAATTTGTAACAATTACATTTAACATTTAACATTATCCGTGTGAAAAAACTAGAAAGAGACGTGTCACAGTCTTTAATAATCCACAGGAAAACCGAGAACAAGGAGGACATTCAACAAGTAGATCCGACCAACAAGATAATTGGCAGGATAATTGGGGAGGAACGAGACACACCTGGAATCAAATTAACACGTGACGTGACATGTGACATGTGGCCAAGTATGGGCAGCCATTTTTTTGCTGCGGCGCCTGGGGAGCAGTTGGGGGTTCGGTGCCTTGCTCAAGGGCCCCTCAGTCGTGGTATTGAAGGTGGGAGACAGCGCTGTACATTCACTCCCCCCACCTACAATCCCTGCCGGTACGAGACTCGAACCCACAACCTTTGGGTTATGAGTCCGACTCTCTAACCATTAGGCCACGACTTCCCCCTTCAACATGTCAACAATCAACATGAGGAAGAAACTGGGTCACAGGGGCAAAAACACAAACAGAATAGTCCATAATCCTGACATAACGCCCCCTCCCGGAAGGTGCGTCCTCGCACCGTAGCAACAACAGTGGGAGACGTGGGTGGGATTTTGGGAGGAGGTTCCGGAGGAGGACAGATATCCGGGAGGAGGCCGGCAGACAGAGACCAGGGGGGCGACGAAGGAGGGAGGAGTCAGGGAGGAGACAGGAGGGACCCGGAGCAAGAGGAGCACAGCAGGACCCAGGCCACAGCCATGATGTCGACCCACGGAGAAGCCGACGGAGGGAGGAGCCATGGAGGAGGAATGGCCGCCGACTCCAGGGGACTGACCAATGGCGGCGGAGCAGGTGGTGGAGGAGCCTGAGGCGGAGACGGAGAGCCGATGAGCCAGGGCGACGGGCAGGATTCGGGGGTCCTAGGCAGAGCAGATGGCGCCGGCGACCGACGCGGAGATGTAGATCCCGGAGGCCGCGGTGGAGCCGGAGCGACAGAGGACTGAGGTGGAGCCGAGGGGCTGAAGGAGCCCGACGGAGCCGGAGGGCCGGAGGGACGAGGCAAAGCCAGAGGAATGGAGTCCCGAGGAGCAGGATGGTCGGCCAGACCAAGGCGGAGCCGGAGGGACGATGGAGCCTGGCGGAGCTTGTGGACTGCTGGGCCACGACGGAGAGGAGGGAGCTAGAAGCCATGGTGGAGCCGACAGGTCAACGGGCCGAGGTGGAGTCCAGGCCTCGGAGGCTGGAGGCGGAGTCAAGGGAGACTCCAGTCACGGCGACGCTGGAGGATGGCAGTCCCGCGGGGCTCGCACCGCAATGATGGTGGGCTGAGGGCGAGCAGAGGGGCTGCCAGATGACAGCGGTGGAGGAGGCTGGAGCTGGTGGGAGTGCGGGCATTTTCGAGGAGCGGCCACAGGAGGGCGCTTTCTAGATAACAAATAACAAATAAACAGATAAGGATTATTTGTAGTGCAATCTTATGATTTGAAATGATTTGTTGCAGTCTTTTTGAGTGGAACTTCCCTAAACCACAAGTGCCTCCCATTATTTAAAATGCGCTAGGCTCCTTAGGAAAAAGGTGGATAGGCTCTCAGTAAACGTGTGCAAACACGTGACATTAAACTGGTAACACTTTCTATGAAGCCCGTATTTATAATACATTATAAGGGTATTCTTAAGGCATTATAATAAATGCATAATGAATTATAATATGTTGTATCATCTCATGAATATTCATAAGAACAGTTTTAATATATTATAATATTTACTTATTTGTGGTTATAGCTTTTAAGAGTATGATGATTTATAACACAATGAACACGTTTCATCCACTTTTACAATGGATTATATTTCTCATAGTTATAATGTATTATAAGTCTCATATCTTGCCATTTTTCTTATGCTACTTTACTTAAAGTGGTCAAAGACCACTTATAAGTAGTAATAATAATAATAATAATATTTTTTTCTCTCAAACAGCCACAAGATCAGGTATCAGATCAGATGAATGTGTAATATGACACATTTGCTTTGAACTATTTTTATTGTAATATCAGTTTGATTATTTTGATGGTACCCTTTAAACAGCTGTTGATAAGTGACTCTGCAACTACATATCAACTAGCGGTCATTCGAGTATTAGTATGTCTGCTACTGTAAATATTTGCGAACACTTTATTTTGATGGTCAACCAACAGATAAACTGACTATAAGTGTCTTTGCAAGTACGTCAACTTATTCTACCATACTAGATTATACCATTCTTGAGCATACTAATACTCTAATGAGAGTTAGTTGGCATGTAGTTGCAAAATTGCTTATAGTCGATTGATTAAGGGGACCATCAAAATAAAATGTAACCATATAAAACATTTAATTTTTTTCAGTTGGAGTATAAAGCTCACATCAATTAAATAACATTAGCTCCACAGAAAACACTCAAATAACACTCAACATCTAACCACTCACAAGCTGTAGTAAGATACTGTGCAGATCTTAAATAAACATTGTCAAGATATGATACAGTCCATTATTCTGTAAATGAAGTAGATTTAATATGGTGTTCATTGTGTGTTATAAATAATCATACTCTTAAACTTATAACCACAAATACGTAAGTATTATGATGTATTATAACTGTTGTTATGATTATTCATGAGTTGATATAACATATTATACGTTTTTTTATAATGCATTATGCATTCATTATAATGCCTTAAGAATGCCCTTATAATGCATTATAAATACAGGCTTCATAGAAAGTGTTACCAATCAACTTTATGTAGTTTTGTGTATTTTTGCGACTTTGGAGCCCCTTACGGTTAAGTAAGTGAAATTCACTGTCGTTAATATATCACTATTGTAATTACAGTGGATAGCTGTACACGTGCGTTTGTTGCTGGCCCCGCGAAACAATCTGCATTTTCGCTGAATTTTATACCTGCTAACTAAACTTACATCCTCCCAGAATGACACACAATTTTAAACTTATTGTTTTGCTGAACTACAGTATTAAGTTGTGCTTGATTGTTAGCTGCTTGTTTAATTAGTTAAATAATTTGAGATATGTGATTAATTTTTTAAAGTTTATTCTGTATGGACATATAAGGGTATTAATTTTATTTGTGCAGGTCTTAAACAGTATTACATTTGATTTCAAACCTCTGCCAATACCCTGTCTACTTGCCTCTGTACAGTAAAAATAGCTCTTAAATAATTTACCCTGACATTACATTTCGACTGATGTTGTTTTATCTTCTTTCCCTTAATAAGTGTTGCTCAAGGCATAATCTGCAGATAATATTAGCTACAGAATAGATAAGGAAGATCGTGCAAACCCATGCCCATACACAAAAGCAGCACATCTCTAATCTACCTTGCTCTTCTTCTTTCTTTCTTTCTTTCTTCCTTTCTCTCTCTTGAGGGAGGGGGAATCCAGCCTCACGGCAGATTTTAAATGTAGGTCACATGAACGTGACAGAAAGAGACAGGAATTCACCAGGTGCCAAGGCAATCTCTGACTGTCAGCTTATGGACCACTGATAAAAATGGTAAGTGACTGTCAGTGCCAATTGAGGTTGATTCAACTGCCATGCTTCTCTTCACATTTTCTGGTTGCTCAGTGTTGCTTTTTCACATGCTTTACAGCATGGACCAAAAAGTGTTGGTCTGGTCTCAGTCTCTTAGTCCCGTCCGAAGGCTATACACAAACTGGAAAGCATTTGCTGAATTAAAAAAAAAACTGACTAATTTTATCACCTGTGTTCATACCATTTCTAACTGAGCTTATATTTTATGTTATGAGTTTCATTGCATCTGACTGAAAGTGTAACTGGGTTTCCTAGCCTGATAAAATGAAAACGTCTGCTCAGAGTTTCTTAAGAAAAAGTTGGGTAAGCAGTCAGAAACTTTGGTAATTAGACTGTGCTTTCCTATCCTACATGCTCCTCTCCAGTGGGGAAAAGAGAGTTGGAAATCACTGAAAAGTTGAGGGTATGAAGGAAAAATTTAACAAATGATCTAGTTCTACTCTAGTTTTCACCTGAGTTCATGTCTCCAGCAAGAAGAGAGGGCTACTGTTCTGGGATGTGGGTCTCTGTGGATTTTTAGAAATTGGACTCCCTTTAAATATATTCTTCAAGTACAGTTTTAATTTAATTTCACCCTCATGTTGTTCCAAACCTGTTGTACACAAAAGAAGATAATAAATAATATTTTTTTTTGTATAATTTCACTGAAAATAACACAATAAAATATTATATTCTGATAATTACCTTGATTTCTTGATCTTATTTTTTTTTATATCATCATGTGTCATATTTCATCTCAGCCTCTTCACAGATGCTGTTGTCATTTTGATAAAAATTACAGTAAAAATATTTATAATGGGTAAAATGGTTGGTTGTTGATGAAAATGACACCACAGCTAAGGTATAGTCACAAATTGGGTAAAATAAAATGTATAAATTAATTTAAAAAATAATGTTAAAATATTTGAGTGAACTCATGGTTTAGAACATTAAGCAAATATATATTGATAGAAATATTATACAGCATTATTTTTATTATGGATTTTCATAGTTGAAATCCTGGCTCTAAAGCAAAATTAAAACAATAAAGTCTACACATAAAAGACATTTTAAATAACCCAGTGACATAAAAATCTCCCAAGCTGGCAAATGATTTAGGCTATGTATGTATAAAGTGTCCATTCACTGATTAATGACAATTGACATAGTTGGCACTCTTATTGCAAACATTTTCACGGTTCATCACCTCACACAAACACTCTAGAGCGTTATTGATTATTTGTTTCCGTCATCAGGTTGTTTTGATCAGCAGGAAATGTTTCTTGGCTCAGTAGAAGAACACATTGATTTATTATTGTAGTGATTGTACTCGCTCTTTTTCTTTTCTACTGCAGGACTTTTCAGACAGGCATCATTGGACAGAACATGGACAAGTCCTCCGTCTTGCCTTTGCTGAAAACACACGTCAATGAAATCTGGGGCCAGATCAACATATGGCCCCTCGCCAATGGCTGAAGTATCCGTTTCATTCTGAAAAACAAGAAGTTTAATGCTTCCCTTGAGCAAACATTTAATGTTGATCAAAGTTCTTCAACTAACTTTTGAGGTAATTCATCAGGCATTTGCATCGATAATTTCACTAATACATGGGCGTGAGCATATCAGGATTTTTTTTGGCGTTAACCCCACACACACACACGTTCAGAGGCAAACTTGCTTTGTCTCAACTTCTCTCCACAGTTTCTGTAGTCGTGCTTTGTTTTAATAAGAGTCAGTCGGTAACAGGCTGCCAGCTCTTGCTCATTGATCCAGGCAAGCACATCTCCCAGCTGCCTAAAGAACCCAGGCTTGCCATATTGATTGGAGCAAGCGAGCCTTCAGCAAGCAGGCATCAGGCAGCCTCCCGAGAGAGCTTCACACATTCACACGGACACACACACACACAGAGAGAGAGAGAGACAGATAGATATGCCGCCTGTAATCTGCATTTATGGGCTGTTTTCGAGTTATCAACGGGAGGGAATTTCAGAAACACAATACAAACACATGGCCCTAATTTCTGTGAGGACTAATGCTAATGTACTTACAGTTCAATTCAGTGCATAGCAGGATGAAGTAAATGTGTTACTAGGCTATTTTTGTCATTTGTTAATGAAGTTTAAATGGAAACACACAGGTAACAGGATTATTTAAAAAGTGTACAATTTTTTTAAATTAATTGTCTGTTTGCACTTTTGGGCCTGTCGACTTTTAGAAATTAAAATTCCTTAAAACATATTTTCAAACTTTTTTTTACACACTTTACACACTTTTGTAATGACCTAGTATTTCATAATTTTGGCTTTCATGTCATAATGTTGACATTTTGTCATAAACATTTGCCTCATAATGTCATAACTGAGATTAAAAGTCATAATTATGACAGAAGTAAAAATTCTTAGTCACAATATATTTTCTTATAAATTAAATTGCATCCTATAATTTCAGCTTTTGTCAATTTCAAATTTTGTTTGATAATTATAACTCTTTAGGTCATAATTTTAGATTTTTATGTCAACATTTTTTTCCTCATAATTATGGCATATATACCTTTTTATCTAAATAAAAAATATAATAATAACTTCCTATAACTTCTAACTTTAATAATCATAATTAGGATTAACAAAAGCATGACTTTTTATAACATAGCCAAAATGGCCATCCATACAAAATTAAATTTTTGGAGGAAATTAAATGTCAAACATTTTTGGAGTAAAATGGCCAAATGCTTTGTTTTTTTTAAGCACACAAATAACATTTTCATGCCCAGCCTATGGGCAAGACTTCCGGTTCATTAGACGCTAAAGGGAAATAAGGAGAAGAATAACAACGTGCAGTAAACGGTAAAACTGATTGCATTATAAACCAGTGTGTTTGTAATTAAGACAACACATTCAAATAATATGGTAAGACACACCAATTTTCAATATCAAGCAGCAAAACGAGCGGTTCTGTACAGCTAAAAATAGCTGGACGCAGATGAGACCAGAAGCCAGACCCATAGAATTTACAAATGGCCACACCCATTTTTACGGGAAGAAAAAGGTGGATAGGGGCGCTAATTTAGGGAACGCTCATATGTGTCGTATTTAAGGATTGTGGCAAACGACCTATACGGTCATATGAGTTGGAGGACTTGTTGTACTCTGTAGAGGAAGATTGACTTAATAATAAAAATTTTGCTCTAAAGCTATTACATGGATTTAAAAACCTTGGACTTTTCTGTTCTTTTTTGAGCTTGACAGCTTCGCATAAAGTACAACTCGCAGCTTATCCTGGCCAACTTTGACAGAACAGAACGTCTGACTGATAAGGTCAGACTGACATCTGACTAGTAGGGTTGGATATGTATTTCGGAGGTTGTTAATAAATTTGCCACTCATATAATGGCATGGCAGTCGCTGCATATATAACAGAAATTAGCATCCTAAATGCACCTCTTCATAAAACATGAGCAAAACAAATTTTTATGTAAATCATTTGTTTGACCAATCTTACTAAATTCAGATATCCAAAATATAAAGTTCTTCGAGTTTTGAATGACATGTGGGTGAGTAAATGATGACAAAATTTAGATTTGTCAGTGAACTATGCCTTTAAGGCAAAAGATGCAACCAAAGTCTGTTTTCACACCAACAAGCTGATCGTATGCAAGAGAGACATGTTGTTAAACTGTGCTCCAGGATTTGTGCTTCATGATATGAGACAATTTACATTGTCATCCGATTTTTATTTCAAAGCCATTCAAAATAAGAAGACCGGTAGAGCGAGAGAGAAACAGAAGGAAGGCAAAGACACAAGGCATATGTGTCCTGTCACCCACAAGGATCTCCCCCACGCTCTGAGAACAGTCATGTCCCTGGGGCCTGCAGAGGTGGCACGAGAGACAGACGGCTTGCCCTACTTTTCCTGAAGCCTCTGAACAATAACTACTCTTCAGAAAACAAGATGGTGTGCGCTCTTACCCAAAACATCTCCTGTTTCAGATCATGAATAAGAGACTAAAGACTAATTTTGGAGCAGGATGGTGCAAAACTTCAGCATCTCAGTGTGTTATTGTACATTTATTTAATAGTTTTCAAGAGAAGATTTCAGAATGTAACCAAGATAATGTCTTATACTTTAACATGTAATGGTAAAACATACCAGGTTTTTGCATTTAAAAATGTTTGTATATATAAATTTTCCCCTCCTTAAAATCATTCGAAATATTTTCTTAGCCTGTCGCAGCACTGAGACATCTACATGAGTCTTTATATAAGTTTTTAGCCTGCCTTTTCAAGTCTTATCAGCATAGTACATGAAACTTACATAACAGGCAGCGAGGATCCAGAGAGGATCTCTTTTTGCCAGTTTGCTTCTCTCTACCGCAATAATTCCAGTGGTTTGCTCAAAGACCTCACAGATTTAATCAGGAACACAAAAGTCACTGTGGTCAACTTATTATCAGATTGTGATCTAACAAAGCCCAGAGATTTCTTCCTCTAGCTTGGTTGAATGAGATGGTGGTAGGTCTGTTCACAGTCCTGTCAAAGAGAGGTTCTGATAACAATACATACATTGCAAAGCGATATCCTCTATAAATAGAGCTGGTCTGTATAGGCTACAGCATCATCCAAAATACTGAGACCACCGTAAATATTTTATATTTAAATATCTATACCTATATACAAAGTTCTGTCATGAAACTCTAAATGGCGCAGTCTGATAGGTCTAACTAAATCTGACATAATGACGCAGCTGGCTGGTTCTTTTTGTATCAGCAGCCAATGAGCTCGCTGCTCAACATTCAAATACTTAGTTTGCTGTAGCAGTTGCAGCACGCTTCAGAAACCCTCCACCTTCCCCAGCTCCACCTGTATAGATCTGCTTCAGGGTGATTCATGTATGCTATATATGTGGGTTATTTCATCTATTGTATGTTATATGTGCAGCAGCAGTATTTCTTACATGCTCACAGCAGCATGTTGTGGATGTATTGGCAGTAGCAAGTCGTGGTTCTTGCTCTGCCGCAGCAGCAGCGTCTTTCTATCTATCTATCTATCTATCTATCTATCTATCTATCTATCTATCTATCTATCTATCTATCTATCTATCTATCTATCTATCTATCTATCTATCTATCTATCTGTCTGTCTGTCTGTCTGTCTGTCTGTCTACAGTACCTATCTATCTATCTATCTTATTTTGTTTTGCAAATCCTAAAATGTTTCTTATTTCCAGGTTCAATTTTATTTCCGATTTTTAGATACCAGTGTAAGATAAGAGGCTTTATGGAAGCCTGTTTCTGCCCAAGAAAAAAAAAAAAAAAAAGAATAAAAAGAATAAAAAGTAAGAATGACTTTTTTCATTCCATGACATAAACAAAAAAGAGAACTGTGAGATGTAAAAATTCAGAGAAAAAAAGTCTCAATATTTATAAATATAAATATAATAAATATATTAAAAAAATAAAAAAAAAAATATATAAAAGTTTCAATATCTTTCTTTTTAATACATTAAAAAAATATTCGCCTTCTCCGACAAAATGGCACACAATTGCTACTGAAAGCTCGCTGGTGTTGCTTGCCCCACCCCCGGCTTCTTTTGATTGGTCCACTGTGTAAAAGGACATTGATAAACTGCACGAAACAGAAAAAGTCGCGATTTGCGGTGCAACCGTCAAAGGCATTCATTTATCTCGTTTTGTAAGAATCTGTACCTGAGGTATTTTAGCGGCTGTATGGTACTGTCAAAAAATATTTTGGATTAATACAGGAGTGAAGAAAATAGTAATGCAAGTTGTACAAAATTAAAATATTTCACTGAAGAAATGTCACAGAGGCCTCAGCCGGAGTGTGAACGTGATTCAGCTAAATTATGTTATATGCATCTGCTACACTATTCATTTAATAATTCACATTTTCTTCTCCTTCATTTAAAAATTTTTATAGTCTAGGCATTGTACTGTGATGAATGGATGTTTCTCGGTTGTAGAAAGAGTCTCTCTCGTCTCACTCTTTTAATACAGTCCAGAAAAGGTTGCCATGACGATGGGTCTCTGCGCACTAGATGACAGTGCACGCTTCAAGGAAAATAGTCTGACTCATGCTAAAGAAATGACAGAACTGATGTGCTCAAACATAAACATATGAGAAGGTCACCTTTAGTAAATGTGATGTGTGAAATGGCCGGTTATTTGAAGATATGAAGATGCATAAAACTTAATCTGTGTCCTGAGGTGTAGTCATTTTGCAGTGCTGCAACATTTTTAAGTTTTTTTTCCCCCCGGTGCTGTACACTTACTTTATTAAATACGCCTTTCTAATACAGAAGAGGCGTTCAAACCATCAAAAAATATTTGGAATTTTGTTAAAGGTATTGTTCACCCAAAAATTCTGTTATTATTTCAACTAGTTGCTGGTAGTATGGATTACTTGAGGGTTATTGTGATGTTTTTATCAGCTGTTTGGACTCTCATTCTGACGGCACCCATTCACTGCAGAGGATCCATTGGTATGCAAGTGATGTAATGCTAAATGTACTAATAATAAAATCTTAATGACATAATAAAAATCCCAACATTACTTTTTCTTGGTTTTTATTTCAGAGGTTTTTGCTTGTGATAACAGACTCAATGATGAGCAGGTCGTGTTCTGTAAATAGTCAGTAGGAACCCCTCAGATACACACATCTGTTAAAAACAGACACACACACTGACTCATTGGTCAAGAATACACAGTGGCCCAATTTTGCTTGAATACATTCCAGCAGCTGGTGTTTGAGGGAAGTCCCACAGTGAGCTAATGAAGAGTGAATTATGGGTCACATTCACACATACAGTGAGTCACAACTAAAATATCATTCATCATCAGATCAAATATATACAAAACATATATACAAAACATAGTCTGTTAACATTATGTGAGGTTTGAGCTAGGAATTTTGAATGAAATGAAATGCTGACTGACCTTTCCATCACACCTTCCTTTATATTTACATGATCAAAAATGTTAGCATTTCTTTTTACCCATATTTCCTGCATCAATATTTAATAAAATGTAATATTGCTTTCTCCAGTGAAAAACTCATCTCGTCTGAATCAGGAGAGAAATATGCACAGATCAAGCACCGTTTTCAAGCCAAAAACAGTCCAAAACAGTTCTAAACAAGTATGTCGGTGGATTTTTGGGTGAACTATTCCTTTAAGAGACATACATTTTACTAGTCAATCTAGTGGGTAAGTAACAATGTATTATCACTCTCTGCTATTCTCTAGACAGAATGTGTCTCCATTTCTCACATTTGTGTTATTTTGAACTCAATTGTAAATCAGCAGTCACTGTTTATATCTGTCCTGCTCTTTTTACTGCTATCAGGAGAAGAACATCAAGTGATTTATTTTTAGCTTTGCAGGGAGGACATATAAACAATACACACCAGACACATCTTACAATGGCATATTTAACACTGTGCAGTGTTACTAAGAATAGTATAAGGATTTGAGTCGTGAGTCGATGATTTGAGTTGTGAGAGGAGAAGGGTCTTTCTTTAGCCCATATTCTCTACCAGACTGACCTATTTATTACTTCATCTGAAGTACACTGGAATAAAAATGAAGTGTATATTAGTTTTTGTGGGGTATATAATCAAGGATGTATAATATAATATAATATAATATAATGCTATTAATATATTAATGGCATTTTATTTTTATTTTATTCTAAATTACACTTTATTATATATCTGATATTCAAAATTCCCCTGTATTGTATTTTAGCATATTAAAGATGTAATGAAGCAATAGAGAAGGTGTCAATGCAACTTTTTCTAGGCATTAAGGTTTCATAGACATGTTAAATTGTGTCTTAGTAACTTTTTCAATTAATGCTGATTCTCTAGAAATTCACTGTAGTGAAGGATGAATGAAAGTGAAGTACTGCTTGTGAAGGAAGTTGATCTAATCCTGCTAACGTTAAAGGTGGGGAAAGTGATTTTTCAAAAACGTTTTAGAAAACTGATTCGGGCCGACTAGCAAAACAAACTTGTAGCCAATCAGCAGTAAGGGGCGTGTCTACTCATGATGTGGAGGAGAGAGAGTTCAGTGCACAGGACGGACATTAGCCGAGCCGAGAGACAGAAAGATGGCGGATAAAAAACGTCTGCGGAACAAAAGAAGGCTTAAGGCAATAAGGCAAGAAGCAGAATCCGTGTAAATATCGGATCAGCTTTCCAGCGCTGGAGAGAACTCAAGGAGCGGAAGGCCTGCGATCGGACGCCGAGGTTGCTTTGTTTCTTCTCGATAGGTGAGTAACACCGTGTCTGCGCCGCAACAGCTAAAGTCTGTCTAGTACACTGGACAAAGCGACAAAGCGACCGTTGAAAATCATTTGAAATTTGTGTCAATACGTCATAAATAGAAAGCGGCAGCAGTTTTCAGTCGGGGATTTGTCGTGTCGTGCCACGCCACATCCAGAGTAGACCATAGATATGTATATATATCTATGGTGTAGACAGCATCACTGATTATAATGAGTTCCGTAGTATTTTGTCGCGCCATGCCACTCGCGTCCTGTGTAGACATAGTGTAACATTGGTTTTGCTTTGTTTCACAGAACTAATCGTTGCCTGGGTTGCGTACGTATGTATGGGGCGGAGCTATCAAAATAGGGGCGAGACCCTTTTGGGGTAGGGGTGTGTTTGTTTTGGTGATTTCAAATATTAACACTGGCTACCAGAAATCACTTACCCCACCTTTAAGGACACATACATCGGCTTACTTCACCACTGCATACAACTTCCCATTACTGGGATTCCTATGGGATCCGCCCATAAAAGGATAATCCCACGCTCAAGGATTATATAAACATTTGAATTCATGAAACATCCATGTAAAGCTTCTTGTCATTGAAGGACAATGTTTAATTCCACCCCACCCCCTTCTTACAGTCTCCTCATCTGCCTAGCCCTAGAATGTCATAGTTATGAATTGGAAAACGTTTTGTTCAAGAGTTGGTAAGGATGAATATAAAAGTGTGTGTTCCTGCTGAAGTATAAAAACAAACAAAAGATACCATAGATGTGCATTATATAACATATTTTAATTTAACCCTACACAAACCTAAATTGGCTAATGTACAATTCAACACAATCTCACAAAACTTCAGCGACAAAATAAATTAATTGTTAACTGTTGACTATTTATTCTATGATATGAAGAAGCATGGTTAGATATTTCCGAAAATATTCTGAAATATATCCAATATTGTCAAAACAATTAACAAAGCAATCAAAATGTCCATCACATTGTTTATTAAATATATGAAAATAATAATTAAATATAAAATAAATAAAATAATTATCAGAATATTTTTATTAAAATATAACAAACGTTATTAAAAATTCAATAAATTAATAAATGAAATATGCAGTTGAATAAATAATTAAAATAATCACACCAATATATATATAAAATTAAATGAGATTTTTTTTTAATATATAGGAATTAAATACAAATTTCCATAGGTGGCATAGTGTTAGTATCATTGATATATTGTCATAGTTTCCATTAATATTTTAAATAATACTGTATTTTATTTTTATATTTCCTGTTTTCACTGTAATTTTGAAGTTGTAGTAATTTAGTTGTTTTTGTCATTTTTATTAGTTTTTTAATGTTCATATGTTTTTTATTTAATTTATTAGTTTTAGTTAATTTAGTTGTAGATATTTTAGTACTTTAAGTTGAACTAAAGCTGAAATAAAATAGGTTTACATTTGTTTAAATATTTTATTTTAAGTTACAAATGTTTTTTATGGTTTTAATTTTAGTTAACTATAATAACCCTGTTTGAAACACAATTTATTAATATCATCTTATTATCTCTTTTTGCTACCTCAAATTAAATCTGAATGGTGCACAATCTTGGTCACAAGACAATTTTCTCAGTAAACATTAATCACAAAGAATGCATGTGAATGCACATGCTATCTGAGATTATGGGTGATAAAACAAAGATATGACATGAAAAACAGATTTTGTTTGCTTCAAAAACAAGACAGCCTGACCCTCCCTTCCTCAAAAAAACTTGTTTGCCTCTTTGTTTTTCTGTTTCTCCTCATCTGACCTTTCTTATGTTCTTTGGATTTACATGATCTGTTTTCACATACTCAGCAGCCTCTCTCCCATTCAGAATGCTGCCCTAAATATTCTCTAATATTCAATCTGAAATTCAAACTCACAATGACATGTTTGTGTGTGTGAGTCAGCAGAGAGGTGCACCACATGCAGATCGTTCCTGCAGCGAGCGCTGGGTGTCCTGCCTCCTGGAGCTCCTGTCGTGCTCCGACGCCTCTCCTCTGGATTTGTTGCAGAGAAACATCAAACGCAGCACAGCAGAACGCAAACTCTTCCGAGGACTGCATTAATAAACCAGAAATCATTCATTTTTAATTCTCTGCTGAAATGTAATTTGTGTCTGTTTTAGAGCTCGATAAGAAAAGGAGCTTGAGGGTTGATTAGATTTTTCTGTGCTATCTGAGTCACTTCTTCATGGCCCATTACACACCTCCTAGGAGGCATTCGTTTGGGTCATCATGAAAACTGATACAGCAAATAAAACTTTTGAACCTTCTTGGCTCAGGATTTGTGGTTGTAAGACAGATGAAAGCACATTTGAACTGCTGAATGGAATTCTGCATAATATGCAAATCACTGATGCAGTCTATTTAAAGAAATGTTTATTTTAAACCCATAGTGCATTATATATATATATACAAGCAATTTTCTTTTTCATTTATTTAATTATTTTCTGCAGAAACCGGCCTGCATCATATTTGCTGAATGAAATCCAGTACTTGTTTCTTACTAATTTTGGGGCACTGATTCAAAAAATAGTGTCTGTTTTGTGCATGTCACAAAATATGATGTGCATTTCGTAGCATTTTTTCATTTCAAAAACTATTTCTAAGATGAAGAAATCAGAAAAACTGCCACAAAGGGATGATTGCTATATCTTCCTCTGTGTCAGGTTACTGCTATTTGTTCAATTCTCAGGCAACAGGTATGAATTATTCTAAAGACATTATTTTAGGCTATAACCCAAAGTTATGAAAACAAGATTAGAATGGCCAGGGACAGAAAAAATTTTTTCAGCTACATCTGTGGCTATTTTTTGCAGGCTTTTGTTAATATTATTTAAATTATTCATTGCTGTCACCTAAAGCAAAGATGTTCTCTACTTCCAAAAACTTGAAACCTGAGAAATGACTAAACAAGCATCTCTGTTGTCAAACTGGTCAATTTGGACACACTTTTAAATTCAAAACAAACGTCAGCTTCCTGTTCCCCTTGTTTGCTTAAGCCTGGATGGAAGAGTGCTCAATAATGGCTTATGTGCTCTAGTAGTTTAAAGTCGTGTTTATCTCCGAGGGGTGTATGGATATATGTTTTAGGTGAGTGGAATTATGGGAACACAGGAGAGAGAGTTAGGCGGCTGGTTTAGCGATGTGTGGCTGTGCAGTGTTCAGGTGTCCCGTGATGACCTGTCGCTTTAATAAGAAGCCTATATTCTGTAATGAGTGATTTGTCACTCACCTGAGAAGAACAGATTCGACAATACCATGAAAAACAGCTCCACATAAGCTCACATTTGGATATTATAGACATCCCCTGATGGAAGCAGCCAATTTCATGAAGTTAATAATTATCTGGTTATATACAGTAACAGTTTATTATTAAGTTGTTTATTGTGTTGTTTTGAATAGAGAATATTTATATGAGTATGAATATAGCACCGATGCCGCGTGGTAGCTTTGCAATAGTAAAATTATTTTCAGTAATGTATTTTTTTATCTGCAAGTTTATTTAAACCAGCTGAAGGTTTGCATGCCCAGAGGCGCCACGGCGTGCTTGTCACTGGCAGACTGAGCTATGAAGTTTGTTTGTTTGCTGATTAGTTCTCATGCTGTCAGCTTGGCTGAGGGGACAACACTCACTCTAATTTCTGAAAACAGCTGAATTTATCCCATTCGGTCTCATTCCTGCATTAAGAGCCACAGATACCTCTCAAATTCACCAGATTATATTTAAATTAATGGACAGCCCAGGATCTGCAGTTAATTCATTTTCTTCTTCACTCAGTAGGCCTATTTGTTGTTGCTAGTTATTTAGCCTATGGATCTACATTCTGATTTTTCAGTTATTTAGGCAAAAAAATGAAAGAAACCCCATCATGAATGACTCATCTGAATTAATTTATTCATTCATTTGTAGAATGTAGAGACATGTGTGCACATTTTTTTGCATCATAAATTGTTTATAAGCTTGAAAATTGTTCCATGCACAATAGACCATACACAAAAGAATACAAAAACAAACAAATAAATAATCAACTGAGATGCTAAAAAAAAACAAAAAAAACTGGATGTAATTACAGTGAGTGTGCTGTTGAACATACTCTGAAATTATATTTCCTAACCATTTCATTATCAACAAAGGCATGATCACTTATTGCAACGGAAAGCGTGTTAATTCTGATGTGTGAAACCCCTTCCCCAAAATAACATTCAGTCTGTCCTTTTTGATTATGTTTTATGCCTCTGTATCTACACGTACCCTGTCCGTGTCGAATATCGTTCTGAGTAACAAATATTCAGATATAAAAAATACAAATATTGATTTCGGTAAAAACAAGCGTGCCTGGGTTTAAAAGAGGTGGAAACACCCGCAATGGCACAAGAGAAAAGTTCATGCAAAGAGAACCGTATATATGAATCTATACTCGACGCCAAACAAATAAACAGTCATAGAAAAGACGCAATAAATCAAACAAGAAGTACACCTTCTCATTTTCCCTCCATTGCTGGTTCTTCAGATCTTCCTTGCTGGCGTTGAGTGGCTTTGTTGGCTATAAAATGTATTTTGGGCATGATCAGTCAAGGATTGAAAATGGAATGGATGTAGATGTGGAGGAAGTAAATAAAACATGTAATCAATCTTCCCTCGATTACATACATCTTCCCATTTCCATGCAAGATATAAATATAGCTTATTTCTCTGGAAAGACAGTCAAGTTGTTTCAGGTGCTGAACTGGACAGCTCCCTTGAACTAGTAGCTCATAGTATGATAGATGCCTATGAAACGGGGGTGGGTGGGCTTCTGTTTGTTGATGTCGTGATGAAATCTCACACCCAGAACCACGGCGTCTAAGAGACGAGGGGCTAAATGACCAGAAATCTTGGGCAGTTTAGGATGGGTTTCAGTTGGAGAATTGCCAGCATCTTCATTTCTCGCTATTTTAACCCATTGTCCAGAGTGGCTCTTCATCCTTTGTCCTGTACTCGTACACTGAATCATCATCTTCACCTCTCGTTCACATGCACAGGCGACAAGTGCTTCAAACCGGTGATTAAAAGAAAAGGTTGACGAGGTATAATCGTTCAAGTTTACACGCCGGTAGATGACTTGTCTGTCATCCCTTTGAGGACTTCGTCTATTCGGTCATCTTCGATGACCACTGTGGAGAAAAGACAGAGATGTTTAGTGGAGCTTTCAAATAGTATGCATGAATGCAAGAAAAGCGGCATTTATCTATTTGTGTCAGCAGGAAAGAGCTGTTTTGAAATGTATGTACACTATATAAAATCATTTTTATGGAAAAACTATGCTATAAAAACAAAATACTGTTACTGGTTAACTGTAGGTTCCCTCATCATATAGCCTACATTGGAAAATATTTCAGCTAGAAATATAAATGTAAATTTACTGTAAAATATTGTAAGAATAAATGTTAAGTAAAATGTAGAAGAAGAAAAAACTATGAATTACTATATAATTCACAGTGAAAATGATAATACATTTAATAAGACAATACATGTATGTTTACTGTAAAGTATTATTAAAATGTTTTTATATAAATTCATATTGCATATTTATAGTAACAAACAGTAAAAGGACATGCTCCATCAGATCTGATTTTCTTTTTTTTTTAATCACATATTTGATTTTTCTTCACCTTTATTTACTCATTCTTTAGTCTCATGTGTTTACCTGACGTGAATTTATGTTTGCGTGTAACTTTGTGCTCTGTTTGTAATGTTTATTATCCATTATTTCAGGGAAGTAGTTAAATTAACTCGCTTGATACTTACCGTGTTTTGCCCTGCCAATCTGACCGAGTTTCGGTGGCCTTTTGGACTGTGATGTTCCGAAGAACGAGTTCGTGTCTTGCAGTCGACAGCTGAAGGAGAGCTGACTGACATCACTGTCCGCCCCGTAGCCGTTCATATTCCCCTCGTTGTATGGCAGCACTTCGGACATGGCTATACTCAAGTTCCCAGCTAAGGTCGAATGTTATTTGTAGGTAGTTATCGATAACGTCTTTGTAGACTACTTCTTTTTACTCAGTGTCGGTAGATACAGTCCAGCCTAAGACCCTGGAATGACTATCTGCAGGTCCAGTCGTGCTGCTCTCCTCGCCGAACCGTCGGTTGTACCGGAGAGAGGAGATGCGTCCGCCCGCAGTTGAGCTCGTGTGAGAAATACAGGGACATCCCGAGACCATAAAGGAAACCCAGACGGAAAAGTGAAGTCATTCATCCGGGTTTGAAGGGGGAGGGAGTAGGACAAATAAATAAATAATGATGCGCGAGTGAAAGACAGTATCTGAACAATAGCTTACAATAGTTAGACGTTAAACTAGGAATTAAACTAGTATCTATTTTACTAGTAGGACTCTATTACTAGAAAGTAATTAAATATTGTGTAGTATTTCTTAATTTCATTGTATACGCCAATATAAATTAGTTACCCGTTTTTATTCTTTATTCCGCATCCCAATAGTTTCTAGTAGTTTATTACTGGTAACCAATTGCAAATTTGAGGTTCAGATGACTATTTATTTTCAGTATGCATTCCAATGGTTTATGTCATCCAGTTTTACTAACTAGTAGCCATTCATCAGCTCTTGACAAAGTAACAAGAATTTGACTAAATTAAAATATAGGCTATACAAATAATTTGGACAATGTAACCCAGCTATAGCAGAGCTTATTTATTTATTTATTTTTATTTAACAGTGAATTAAGACCTCACTTACCCATAAGATGTATGCCAAAGCACTGAGTAAATATGGCTAAATATGCAAAAAACGTTTGCTCATCCTGGCCTTGCTCGGTTGTCTCCTAGTTAAAAACCTTGAGTTATCTTTTGGCTCCCTCTGCTGGGTATTTCAAAGACATCCTAGAACTTGTATAGTAGTAGGCTAATGCTAAAAAACAGTAATGAAAACATGACAATCCACCTCTCTTTTACAATCCAACCATGTCAGCCACCACTGACAGCTTCCAACAGATCTGACTTTTGCCTTAAACATATCCTGATCTGACTTTTGCCTTCATGAAAATCTGACTTTTCCAGGTTTTAAGTGCTATAATCAGGTCCCCGGTGCATCTACCAACCAAGGAAATGTGACAAAGATTAACCCAGTAACTTTGTTTTGGTAAGCCTTTTTCTTCAAGCGTCTGAAAAAATGAGTGCGTCTGATTTCGCTCCCTTTGTGACGTGGCAAAGGGATCTCATTATAATATTACCGCCCCTTAATCTGTAAGTTTCCACCCACGGCGCTGTCATTTGATTTCGCAAGCGACAACAATGTACCAGCTCTAATGCCATGGCGAAAGTTTGAGTAAAACATGCTAACTGTTCTGTCTTTGGCTGAACAGACGAGCACAGAACAATATTTAGAGTCCCAGCCTCAGAGGAGACAAGAGAGCAGTGGATTTATTGATTTATTTCCTGCTGCACACACAGATCTAAAATAAACATGCAATTTATTTCCCTGCTGTTTACCTTCACAGACATAACTGACTGTTTTTGTAACTCGTGTGTTTTTAATGTAAACTTGTGTGTGAATGATTGAATGATGACTTAGTTTAGTACTCACATGCTGTTTGGTGGCCGCTGTCTATCCGTGTGCTTCGGTTGTGTGCGCTCAGAAAACCGTATATCATTAGTGATGGGACAATTGATACTGCAGCTCCGATGCTCCGACGCAGTTTTGTATCACACACTGTGCCGAATCGATGCTTGTATCGAAATGACCAGGGGCGGATTTAGTGAATTGGGGGCCCCAGGCAAAATATAGGAATGGGGCCCTATACATTTGCACACATTTTCCTAGATCAACCTTGAGGTTCCTTTATTGTTGTGATGCCCCATAGCTGTGTCCAATGTTTCTACATTTTTCATGTACATGTTATAATGGCTTTCTTTCATGTTGTAGACCACGAAATAGCAACTGATTTACAGTTGAGATACAGGTTTTCACAAAAATAAAATAAAATATAAAATGATAAACCTCACAATTGAGCGTTTAAACCAAGGATGAGCCAGAAGTATAAATTATTATATTAATTTAAAAACGGGGTTATGTGGGTGGATTTTCGCATTGATCTGAACAAAAACTACAGACTGGATAATTGAAAATGAACATTCATTCTCTGCCAGTAGGAGGCACTTTTGGAACGTCAGAAATATAGAATGAGAAAAGTGTGAAAAAATATAGCCTATATTGACGAGGAAAGTCCGCTTGTGGACAGGATGAGTTACCAGCGTAAGCCTGTGAGCAAAGGCTGTCTAATTCTAAACTTTAAAATAAATTTATTCTTAGTTGTTTTAACTACAAATTTAAATAAAACTGAAAAAATAATGAAAAGGCAATTATAAATTTACACACCTAAAATACATATATCAAGAGCATGCTCACAGATGAGAACCAAACAGTGTTGGATGAAGTGGATTAAATATTAAATATAGGCCCTAGACCGCCTTTTTTCCCCCAAAAAAAGATTATACTACTGCTTCAGCTATTAAAATAGTTCAGTTTTGTATGTAATGGAAAAGTGATTATATTTCATTTGGTTTTTTTATAAAGTAAATTTAGAAAAACGTTTGGAGTATTTTTGTTGAATGTAAGTTGTTGTTTTTTTTTTTAAGTAACGGCCAGTGGCAGACAGTGAATTGATCATAGCCTATAGCTTATGTTTGATCAATTTAGCCTTCTCAAATCATCAGGACTTGCCTAAAATAAAATCTATATATAAAACAGTTCAAGCATATCACAATGTTAGTTCAAATGTGTAACCTAAATGTGCGCTGTTAGATGCATATCCAATAGTTTGTGTGGAGAGTGGAAGCTGAAGCGCACTCTGCAGCACATGGAGGGAGAAGGGTCTGGCTGCAGCCTCGCACTTGCACTCTCAGACTTGCATTCTCAGACACTTGCGCTTCCGCTAGCGACATCACTTGCAGGCTTTATTTTTTATTTTGTTCTATTTTTTATTACTTTTTGTTTGAATCTCTCAACATTTTACAACAGTAGCCAGGTGGTGAAGACAAGAAAAAATAAACTAAATTACAATGTCCCTTGCAATCGCCACTTGCACTCTCCGCTACCTGCGACGTCACTTGCAATCAACACAAATCGTGCGTGTTGCCAATGGAGACAAGATGCTGTGGTGATTAAACGATTAAAACAAATTTAGTACTATAACATACAGGGTCCTGCAAGAAAAAGACAAGTCCCGCAAATCCGTGGCCACAGAACAGCAGAATATGAACGCAGTGCACAAAGTCTCTCGTTAAGTGTTTTCCTCCTGTAGAAAAACATAAACACTTAACATGGCTTAATGTATTAAGATGCTATTAAAATATCAAATTAAATATACAATTTATTAATATGTATATAGTATTTTCCTCCCATACCGCAAAACGTGGCATAATGTGGCATAATGGACTAAAAAGGCCAAACTCAATATGCTCCTCTACATTATTAATATACATAACAAATATGTACAGGCAATCAGGTGAGCCCAGAATAAATGCAACACGCACAGTTTCGTGTCAAGCGTTTTTTTCCATATAGAATAAACTGTCTACAGCTCTTTTATATCATTGTCTTTGTCCATTAAGCTACATTACGCGTTTTATTTATAATGATTTTCTATAGGAGGAAAATGTTTAACGTGCAATTTAACGCATTGCGTTTTGGGCTCGTCTGCTTGCCTGTACGGAGTTGATCCTTTTAAAATCACTTAATGCATTTCAAAATGCACGTTCATAATTGCTGTTCTGTATATACTTTGAGTCAACAACAAGACATATAGGCTACTGTATTGTCTTTATCATAGTCCGTTATTATATAACATTAAGCGTTTTGCTGTATGGGAGGACAAGTGAAAGTTTGCGCATTGTGTTCATAGCCATCTGTTTGCCTTGTAGTACGTTAAATAATAACTATATATCGAATTTGATCTTTTAATTGAACTTAATGTATCTTAATACATTACGCCATGTTAAGTGTTTATGTTTTTCTACAGGAGGAAAACGCTTAACGAGAGACTTTGTGCATTGCGTTCATATTCTGCTGTTCTGTGGCCACGGATTTGCGGGTCTTGTCTTTTTCTTGCAGGACCCTGTATGTTATAGTATAAAATTAGTTTTAATCGTTTAATCACCACAGCATCTTGTCTCCATTGGCAACACGCACCATTTGTGTCGATTGCAAGTGACGTCGCAGGTATCGGAGAGTGCAAGTGGCGATTGCAAGGGACATTGTAATTTAGTTTCTTCTTTCTTGTCTTCACCACCTGGCTACTGTTGTAAAATGTTGAGCGATTCAAACAAAAAGTAATCAATAAATAGAACAAAATAAAAAAATAAAAGACTGCAAGTGACGTCGCTTGCGGAAGTGCAAGTGTCTGAGAGTGCAAGTGCAAGGCTGCAGCTAGACCCTCTTGCATGGAGGCGCCAGCACGGTCACTTGCATTTTTTTCTAACAGTGGAAACAACTTAAAATAGCCTACGCAGTCATTTTTGCTCATAAAGGTAAGAGTAATACATCATTCTAAACTGTAAAGGGTCTAGTTTTATTTGTGTGCACTCACAATATCAACACAACGTGCTTTTATAAAATAAAGAAAACAAATGCTTTCTGCTGTCTCGGGCTTGAACAGGAGCGCTTCACAATGATGAACCTAAACTCAGACATGATCAAAAAAATAAATAGAACGCTTTAAATTACTACTTTAAAACGAAATCATTCAAATCGAAAATAGACTCTTAATAAAATAAACTCTTTCATTATGTAATCCCTGCATTTCTCTCTAAAGGCACATCCAATTAGGAGATTGCAAGTAATTTTTTTCATCACCATAATTGATGGAATGCCCAATTATAGTTTGCGATTTGTAAAATAGCCAGCAAAATATTTGTTGTAGGCTAACCCGATCTCATGAAAGTGCGTATAGCATGATTTTCTGCTTCTATTTGGCCTAATATTTCTATGGAGAAATTGACTTTGGCATGCAAAATACTGATCAATTCATAATTAATGGCATGGTTGGTTCAGTCGACAGAAATACGGGACACAAAGGCCTATAATAACTGCTGAAATGTTTGCGGGGCAAATCTCAGGTCAGTCTGAGCGCTCATGGTACTCACAGTGCGTAGCCTACAGCCTGCAGGTGCCACTGACTCGGATGGTTCTCGTTGTAATAAACACCGTAGACAGCAAACGTTTGCGTGTCAGCGCTTAATGCGCATATCCTATATGAAAAGCATTTTAGGTTGCCCTTTGCTTTTGGGGGCCCAAGGCGGTCGCCTACCTTTGCCTAATGGGTAAGTCTGCCCCTGGTTGCAAGGATCTGTACACAATTCCTGGAAGCTGAAAACATCCCAGTTCTTGCATGGTCAGCATGTCACCCATTGAGCATGTTTGGGATGCTCTGGATCGGCGTATACGACAGCGTGTTCCAGTTCCTGCCAATATCCAGCAACTTTGCACAGCCATTGAAGAGTAGTGGACCAACATTCCACAGGCCACAATCAACAACCTGATCAACTCTATGCGAAAGAGATGTGTTGCACTGCGTGAGGCAAATGGTGGTCACACCAGATACTGACTGGTTTTTGGACCCCCCAATACAGTAAAACTGCACATTTTAGAGTGGCCTTTTATTGTGGCCAGCCTAAAGCACACCTGTGCAATAATCATGCTATCTAATCAGCATCTTGATATGCCACACCTGAGAGGTGGATGGATTATCTCGGCAAAGGAGAAGTGCTCACTAACACAGATTTAGACAGATTTGTGAACAATATTTGAGAGAAATAGGCCTTTTGTGTACATAGAAAAAGTCTTAGGTCTTTGAGTTCAGCTCATGAAAAATGAGGGCAAAAACAAAAGTGTTGCATTTATAATTTTGTTCAGTGTATATGAATTTTATAAATATATATATAAAAAATATATATATATTTTTTGGAACCTTTTTATTTTGCTTTGCAATAATATAATATAATATTTGTATATATATTTGTATAAATTTTTAATATTTTGATATTTTAATAATGATATAGTTGTTTGCATATAAAGGAATACATATAAATAATAATTTCCACTATAAATGTATCTTATAAAGATTATATTTAAATTTTTACTTATTTAATTTCAATGATTAATTGAATACATTTTAAATCCATTTTATTTATTTATTTTAGTAATTTAATTACTAAACACATGTTTCTACTTCTGGAAAAGGACAACTGGCGTGGGATTGCCAGGACAGTGGACCGACTACTCACCTATACAGAAGAAAACAAGCACTTTTTATGACCTCTCTACACCACACCACTGTACTAGATGAATAATGAATAATAGCAACAGCACTCTCAGAAATGTCATAAAGGATATTCTGACAGCAATGCAAAGCACGAATATAAGTTACTCTCCATTTAGGCTGTTTATGCAGGCTTGATTACTAATATTATGGGGTTTAATAAGTGTGCAAAATGAACCTCTTCTGCTGTGAGAAGGGGAATAAAATAATAATGCTTGCCTTTTCCTTCTGGGTGTAATTGTCGTTTCAATTGGTAAATAATCACAGTTTTTCCTCAGCTATTTTTTGCTGTGTTGTATTGCAGAACAATCTCACAGTGACATGTTCAGAACAGAAACAACCTAATCCATCAAGAGGATCCTAGACATGCAAGGAAAGAAGAACCTACTATTTAAAATTATAAATACAGTTAAAAATGGAACAGCTTACAAAACGGCTGCCTGTCTGTTATGCAGTTATATAAATAAATCATAAATACTGCACTGCAATGTTTCACCACTAGGGTTTAGTATTGCACTCAAAATCTGTTTACCATCCTTCCCTTTCATAATTAACACTGTTGTATTATTGCACTTGAGCTATTATACAGCACCACGGGGACAGGAGAAGGAGAAAAGCGACTGGAGTGAAACATATAGAGGTTTGATTACGCAGAGTGTAATAGACCATAGTTGATTCATTCAACCTTTAGGTCTAAATCACATCCTGTCATTAAAGTACATAAATCTTCTTTGGTGGTGGAAACACAGTGAAGCAGACACTGTAATAACAGGTTTGAAATGGAGGAAACTTGATTTTGTGTGCAAACCAACCCACGCAAAAGTCACTGTCATGATGCAAGAGTTTGTGGGTTGTTGCCAGGGTGTTACTATGAGGTTGCTAGGTGGTCACTTACTGGCCCCAGTCAAAAGAGCCCTCCTTCACGTTGTTCTCCTTCTTTAATGCAAGTCTATGGATTTTTTTGCATATTTTGTCTGCCAGGTGAAAAAAAACATTTGATTGCTTAGAAAAGTAATAACGACTGTCCTTGACTTGCACTAACAATCCAATTTAGCACTCTCTCCCTATCAGTGCACACACAATCTTGTAATTTATGTAAATCACTGCTTGGAGACCCTGTAAACTCAAGACTGTCATTATCTTTTATTAAACAGAACAAGCAGAAAAGACCACGCCTTAGATAGGAGGCCACACTGTCCTGTCTAGAGTGTCTTTGCCCCATTTATTGGGCAAAATTAGGATTTTCCCGCCATTACAGTCCAAAGCCCTTCCCTCCAGCTCAACCCTAGCTGAAGTTGTGAAATGAATAATTAATAGTCCACATGCTGTGGGTTATTAAGTGAAAATAACTCAGCGCACTGTCATGTCTGGAAAATGATCTGGAAGTTGGTAGTAACTTTGATCGATTGACTCTTAAAAACCTTGTTACTGTGGTCCACACAAATTGGCCTTGAGATTGGATCTGAAATCTAAACTGGAGATTAATCCAAAGTTGTTGACGGTGGGGGCTGAAGAATGGATCTATATCCCCACCACAGGGACCCCAGCTCCTCTAGACATTTGTCCTTTGGTCTTGATAGAATGGCTTAATGGCCTGCAATCGCTCTTTTGGAGAGTGTTTGTTTAGCTTTGTGGAAACGGCCATCCATCAGCAGAGCGGTTATGCTATTATAGCCACAGAAAGAAAGCTCGGACCAGCGAGACCAATAGCTTCAACAAGGCTCATCAAATAGGCATTGTGACTACTGAACCAAAGTGATCTATCAATCTTTAGTTGAGCAACACTGATGTAAGAAAGCATCATACTAAGCAGAAATGTAAAGATCATCTTTTTGTTAAAATTGATGAATTCTTCCATTTTAGAGTTGTAATGATTTAGATTAGACTTTTTAGATTCTTTACTGTGAATTGTTTAGGGGCCGTTCACAAATTGCGCCTTTTGCGCGCTCAAGTTCATTATTTCAAATGTAGACGCGCGGCAGGCGCGCTCATAAAGGAAGCGACGCACACGCGGTGCAACCATGCGATTTCAATAGTATATTTTCATTAGTTGAAAACATTTCAACTTTTCAGAATGCCGCAATCGCACTGCGGGTCATGTGACAAAAACCAACCAACCAAGATGAAGGAACAGCTGATCATAGCTGTACAGGATAGACATTTTTGAAATAAATTTAGTAGCAGAGCTACTGCAAGCGATTTTTAGTGCTGCAAATCCATTTATTCTTTGCTGAAACTTCCGCGTCTTCATGAAATGGGCGGGTCATGGTTGCTTAGCTACGGCAGACGCCTCTGGAACGCAAGCGCCTGAACGCTTTGGGAAAGAAGCAGAAAGCGCGAGAAGGGTATAACTGCAGCCTGGAAATCCCCAAATGGGGGGCAGGAACTCCAAAATGGGGTGGGAGTTCCAAAATAGGGCGTGGCTTCCTCCCATTGACAGACAGGCACATGACACGCATGCGCACTTTTTCCCCCAATCCACTTCAGTGCAAACTCCACCCCACAGCTGATTCTAAAGATTTTATTGGTTGTGTCAATTAAAGTGTTGATTTCCTACACTATGCTACAAAAAATGCTAACCCCTAAACCTACCCCACACCTGACCCTAACCTTAACCAGTGAAATTGACTGCACGGCGGGATTGGCGCTGAATAGCGTGGTAAAGAAAGACGCAGTTTTGAACTAGAAACAATGTTTAATTTATTAAGTTTTATTTTGAAATCTAAGTCAATAACAATTGGCTGGAGCCAGAGCCAATTGTGAAAGTCTTTGCGCGAGGAGACCCCGCCCCATTTTGGAGGTTCTGCCCACTTTTGGAGTTCACGCCCCATTTTGGAGATCTCCGGTCTGCAGTTATATCTACTTGGAGAGCGGCGTGCCTAGCGTTTAGCACACATTTTTAGGCGCGACATATGAACGGTCCCTTAAACAAAACCCTAAATGTTTCACAAAAACTGGGTCACGACTGAATCTGAATCATTTTGGCCCGTATGCACTTATCGCTTTCTTGCCATAAAAAGCCAAAAGAAGAAGTCGTCTGAATCATTAGGGCAGTTCACTCACGGACTGAATCGTTTGGACTTTGAGCATTTGTCACTTAATAAAGCTCAGAACACAGAGAACAAACAGTGATGGATTAAGTGGATATTCATCTACAATCAGTTGAAACAAACCTGCAAACCGTCCTAATGTTTGCCAGCGATGAGGACTTAAAATTCAACACGTGTAACGTCTAGTGAACGACTCCAGTAGCCGTCACTTGTGAGGACTCAAACCTTCCTTTCAGCGGCAATGATAGGAAGGTCTCCTTCAAACAGCCTTCCAGGTCCACCTTCACTCTCTTCCCTATCTACCTAAATTACATTGGTTTCATTTAAAATTAAATAAATGAGTTTTTGACATATTAACGCTATATTTGGCGCTGCTTCATCATACAGTAGTTCCTGGTTCTGTTGACACTCATGTTGACTCACGTGAGCCACCTGCTGGTGCGTGCGCAAATAACACCCGTCTACAATTATTCTCCTCAAACGCGGGATGAGAAGCTGCTACAGTTAATTACGATGCTTCCTGCTGGGAAAAACGTTTTCATATCTGGAAATTTCAGTTATTTTGTCTTCAAAAAGGATAAAGGGAATAACATAGTTGTACAGTGTAAGCTATGCATGAAGACTCTTGCTTTAACAAAGGCTACTCAACTTTTGCAGGTAGGACTAGCATGGAAATCATTATGTTAGCTAAATATAAATATATGTATATGGTGTAATTTTTTAAATGTTGAGAATAGACTATATTTATTTTTACTTGTACATTTTAAAGAAATAAAAATAATAATAAAAATAAAACTGTAATACTAAACTGTATCGCCACTAGAAAGACTGTCCGTAGCAGTGACGTCACGCACCGTCACTCGAATAATAATCATTACAATATTTTCCAATCAAAGAACATCAGATCATTGACAGTAACCTACTGTAAAACACCAAAAGTACATATTCATGTTTCATAGAATATATATTTTGGAGTAGCCTACCATAGGACATGAAAACACCATAGTAGGCCTATAGGTTAATGTTTAAATGGTGAATTTGAGGATGTTTATGTTTTTGAAAAAACTTTGCCCATGCTTAAATACATTCTTAACCCACAACAAAGGCATACTTGTATATAGTTTTAGAATACGTGCTCATTTAACTGTTTTTTGGTTTTGTTTGTCCTTATTTAAGGGTTTGTGAACTTTTGTATGCTAAGTTGCAATAATGCAATGATGTATTTTTCTGTTCATGTCTATATGTATATTTATGAATCGCGTTGTTGTAGATTTGATATGTTAGCAATTATAAGGACAGCTTTCTGGCCTACTGCCATATTAACACATTTTTGCACATTTTTAAACAGTATATATTATAAATATTTATCCCAGTAAGAACTTTTTTTGTTTGTTTGTAGCTTACAAACTGTGGAGGAATTTTCTGTAGTAACTGGCGGCATAACAGAGCTACTGACCATTTCTTTAACAACATGCTACCTAAAGGAAATTCTGGTTTAAAGGGAACAAGTATCATACTTGGCACCAAGATACCTGTGTGTCCTAAGTACAAGCTGAGAAGTTGTTTACTTGAAGTGTGCAACCTCTCAGCTTGTTCTTCTCAGGACACACAGGTATCTTGGTGCCACACAAACATATTCCACCCAGCTGTGTTTATTATGGATAAGCAGCCCTGTGGCAGCTGTCAGACAGCACTGCTAACCCACTTCATTTTCCAAAACAGCATACGCTCTCTTTTTTGCCATTTGAGAAGAGTAGGAGCAGCATGGATGGGGGAATAAATGTAATGTCTCCACAACATCTAGGCTGGCAGGAAATAAAAAAACCCTTTCCTCCCACTCAAAAGCAGCAATGCGTTCTGAAGTCGATCCCCCCTCCATCCATCTGGAGGTGTTTGTTTACCACCCTGTTTGCACAGCAAAAACAGCATAAGGAAGCAAAGCTTCCCTGCTTTTCATAGCACAAAGGACAAGCTTTTCTTTTGTATCTAAAACTATCCAGATCTCACTCTAAGCATGTGATTATTACAAGATCACAACTCATATATGCGTGTATCTATAAATCTGCCCTGGCTATATCGTTAAAGAAAACATACATAAAGCTTGAGATCAATCTTTTCTGTTTTGATTAAAGCTTCTAGAAAAGGACTGTAAATTTAGCTCATGTCTCTGGATGGTCAGAAGGGGGCACACTATCCCAAATGTTCAAGAAAAAACCAAACTGTCTTACAATGTGACAAAGATCAGTTTCAAAAGCAGTTGTGGCCACACACTTAAAAGAACACACTTAGGGGACAAATATGAAATCAGGAGCTAAAAAAGCCCATGAGCCGGATTGTGCTGCAAATTAATCTGACAGCTCCAGTTTTCCTGCTCTGATACTTTCCTACGTGTTTGATTAAGAGTGCATGTTTATGGGGCAGAGCCCACTGATCTCTGAATCTCTATGGTGAGGTTCCACAGAATCTGTTGTATGATTCATGCTGACATACTGGGGCCTGATCTGGGCCCGACTCCAGCCTCATGGCTCCATCTGCTCTGGTTCTGAAGTAAGGATGAGTTGGAACAAAATCAATAGGCAGCCAGGATGAAGGCCAGGGATGATGGTGAACTGGCGAAACTGTCCATGTTGGATGAGTTTGCTAGACCAATTTATAAAGAAATCACTCAAAAAGTTTTTGTTCAGCATCATATGACAAAAACCTTAAGAATGCCTTTTTTTAAACAGAAATGTTTATGACAAAGTATTTAATTGATTATATCTATGTTTCAGTGAACCAGTTAAAGATGTCTTAGACAGAATTCCTGAGGCAAAGAACGTTTTTTCTACTTTACACACGGCTGCCAACAATAATAAACCACATTAAACAAAGTTTTTGTATCTAAATGTTATGCTAAATACATATATTTCTTTTGGGGCTCTTTCTGTGAATAATAGATGCTGTAGCTGTTCTTTATGCACCAAGAGCTTGTAACACTCCAAAGAGAAAGGGAAAATTGAAATCGCATCATATGACCCCTTTAACATTAGGAATATGATTTGGAGTTTAATTTTCAGATATTTTTTCAGTATAGTCCTATGTAATGTTAAATTAAAATGCCTTCAGCCAAATGGCTCTGTTTATGAATTACATAGGTTGTAAATAGTTGTTTTATATTTTAGTTTCAAAAACCTAGTTTCTTTTGAAATTCAAGGGTATTTTTCTTTCAATTTTAGAGCCAGGGCCAACATTTCAGCCCAAAACAATAGTTAGAATAATGTTTTTGCTGTTTCATGAATGCTTGTTTTGTGTTCCACAGTTGTTGTACGTTTTGAAAGGTTCCAAACGAGACAACTTACCAAACTATTTTCACCAAACGTTTAAATTATCTGCATGTTTTTTATGTATTCACAAAAATTAAAATGTTTAATAGCTTTTTGAGACTTCAGGGTATGCTCTTGACTTTCAGAAATTGACTTTCAAAAATAAACCTGAGAAATATTCACTAGACTAAAATGTGTGGCAACTAGCACCGATTGACCTCCCATTTATGCATCTTTGAGTTATTCATGTCACTCTTATGGTTTATGCTACCATAGTCCTCCATAATTTTGGTCTAGACCATAACATTAGCCACACATAGTCCCAAGTGGCCAAGTCTCATGCAAATATAGCCCCTCTGTGAGCATTATTACATATTCCAGACAAATACTTTGCATTCACTGCTTTTAAAGAGTTTCTGAAGCAGGGCGAACCAGCGTGCCCTCATTAAAATGAATACGGCCGAAAGCCTTTTATCCTCGTGGGAAATAAACCGAGCGCGCGAGTCAAATTCACTTTGCCGCACCACCCACAGGAGGAGCGCGCGCCCAATTGAATCAACGCTCGCCGCCGCTTTTGGAAGCGACGTTCACTTAAGTCCCCGTGGGTACGCCGCTCATTTCTCTCTGTCTTACTCTACATACCCACTAGTCCACATCTGAAAGGTACAGACCCCTAAAGAGGAGAAGAAAACGAAGGGAGGGGAAAGGAGAAACAGGGGAGACTGCAGTTGGTGCATGGCATGAAGACGCGAATGTTGGGGACCCGGCTGAGCATGGCACATTATACCAGGATCTGAACTGAAACGGGGACCTGGTTTGGGCTCTTAGATATGGGTGTTATATTAATAAGAAACCCTTGAGCTTGCAGGAGTAAGGTTAGGAATGCGCTTGATGTCGTTCGGTGTGACGCTTTTGGATGCGCAATTCTGGATGGGATGAAATCGCGTAACCGGGGGCCAAATCTAGGCGCTTAACGCGAGACCACCGATCTGAGCTCCCCAGAGCTGCGTTAAACCACATCTGCTGCCCCTCGGAGCCGTGCTGAGGGGACAACCACAGAAAGTTTCGCGATGGCTCTCGTCATGGAACCTGTTAGTAAATGGAGCCCCAGTCAAGTTGTGGACTGGATGAAAGGTACGTGATGCGTTTTGCTCCCTAAAGCCGCAAAGTCGTTCTAATCTAATGGCGCAGTAGTCAAGAAAAAAGATGATTTGATATGTCAGATCATTTATAATCTAGTTGGGCATTCTTGATGTCTCTTTCCCAAGTAGTGAAGGGTACAGGTGTCTGATGTTAATAATGGCAATCAGGCTGTGAATTACAGTAGGCTATGGGTTGGAGTCTGACCCTCAATGCAACGACTTGAAGGAAGTCAAAACAAAAGTCTTAAAAGTCAGCATTCCTTAACTTGTAACTATTTATAAGTTTGTGTTTCAATTAGCGTTTTCAGACAGCGTTCAGTATCCACAAAAGTTATTTTACAAGTTACTCGGAAAGCACTACATAAGTCCCGTTTGCCTCGTGAGGAGGTAACCATAGCAACAGTTCGCCGCCGAGCGCTTTCCGTTATGGTATGGTACGACAAAACACGACTAATGTCATTATTTCTCGCTTTATAATAGATTATCACAAATGTATAAGCGTTTTATTTCAAATGTCTTTAAGATAGTTGACGGTTAGCTAGGGACACTAGTTAGAAACGTCGACAGAAAATTACTGACTGAAATTCCTTTAAAAAGTCAATCGCACTGAAAGCTATAGATTAATACATATCAAATCACATAATTCAGCCAACAAAAGATATTTAGCGACTTATCTACAATCATGAGAATTTAACTTTGTAATGGCACATCAAGAAGCTTTCACTCCGAATCGCTCTACACCAGCAGGAATGGGAGTGCTGGTCACAGAACATCAAAAACCACCGTTATCGTTATTAGATGATTGTATGGGGGTCCTTAAATGTGATGTGAAGGAGCTTCCTCATGTAGGCTCTCGCTGAAGAAGAGAAGCAGAATCTTTGATGCGCGGAGGCGGAGGGGGCAAGATACGCACCTTCTCTGCTCTCGTGGGCGTGGGCGGCGTGTCCAGATTCGTCATCACAATAACAACTCGAGCAGTGAGTTATCGAGGTTGTATGACAGGATTCGAGCGCGTCCCAGTGGGATAATGATTCACAGATCTGTGATATAAGGCTTGTTATCAGATAACAGACATAAAATTGTCCTTCATATCATGTCTTCGAGCGAATATGTAATGACGAAGTAGAAATATGCGAGAATTGCATTAGGCTTTCTGTATTTGCAAATAATGAAGGTTATGAAAGCAGCATATTGTGCTACTTTATTAGTTTTTTTGCACTGGAAACCTCGGATGAACCAGGCCTACTATAGACTTTGGGGAGTAACATAGGTCCTATTCATATTACTGACACAGAGTTTGATTCTCAAATGAATACATTTGGTCCCCCAATCCTGAATATGTGGTCAAAGCTTTTATCCTCTCATTAAATTATGGATTTTTGCTTGTGCATGTGTACTAGAATTATGCAGTGTTTGTGTCTTGTCATTTGTGCGTCAATGTGAGCGTCTGTGAGGAACAGCTGAGAGACTAACCATCAGAGCAGGACTGTAAAGAAGGGATATTTGCCCTAATTTTGGATTCAAACTGTTGTGTGTACCACATTAACGGCCTGTAATTACATTTATTGTTGTGCTCTCTATCAAATTGTCTCATCATTCATCCATTCAGGCTTGTACTTATTAGCTATAATATCTACCTAGACCTAGTGGCTTGATACTGACCCTCGTTTACTGTCCCAATTACAAGCACATAACCTGCAAAAGATAGAGCTGCGGTATTTTACCTGCTTGTGAAGAGCAGATTAATTTAATAGCGCAGCTAATGCAGCTTACAGAGAGACAGGATGTAGCTGAATCAGTCTGGTTCAGGCTGAATTGAAGTGGAGGCCTATGTGTGTGTGTTGGAGGGGTACATATGTACATGAGCTTTAGGTCAAACTGCATCTGTGACTTATAGCAAATCTATTTTTCAGATTGTGACTCAGAGAGTCAGTGAGTGTTTTGAACGATGCCTGTACATGTTGCGCACTCCCCCAGGCCTACACATTACACTCAGCACACCCCCTCTATGGCCCTCTCTAAATGCCATTTTTAAAGTCTCGCTAATGCTGGAATGGTGTATTGGTGCTGCCTGGAGTGGCACAAACTCATTTACTTCAAAACATTTGGAAGAGACCACTGAAAGGTGGGAGGGATGTCACAAACAGCTTTGTCTGTTCTCGACGACACTTTAAAGTGATCATGTGGACACGAGACCAATTTTGTCCATGTTGCAGAGCCAGAAATAATATCCAGCACTTGAAAACAAAAATCAGACTTTAGGCCAGTTCACACCAAGAACGATAACTATAAAGTAGGGCTGTCAAACGATTAATCGCGATTAATCGCATCCAAAATAAAAGTTTGTTTTCACATGTGTGTGTACTTTGTACATTTATAATGCATATATAGCCTAAATACACGCATGTATATATTTAAAGATAAATGTTATATTAATATATAAAATATTTATATATAATATAAATTATAAATAACTATAAACGAATGACATGTAGGTGAGTAAATGATGACAGAATTTTTATTAAAATTAAATATACATTTCAGATATATAGTATGGATTTTGGTCTAACTATATGGCTTCAGAAGTCTTGCCGAGAAGAGAGTGGTGTGTATTTGATTAGGCTGGGGTCATTGAGATCAGACTGTGATTAATATGCATTAAATAAGAGGTGTGGAGCTGAAAGAACAGAGACAGCGAAGGGTCGTAAAATTGAAGATGCAAGCAAGTGAGACGTAGTGCTAGGACTGATTATTGTTAAATGGAGGATTCCTAAGACTTGCATTTTTAATTCTCTTTAATGAATATATTACTTTTCTATGTTTAATTGTTGTGGTTTCTCAGAGCCATGCTGGGCTTTTTAATAAACAGTGGTTAGGAAAGATGAGGCTGAGGATACAGCAGGACATTTAATGGTACATCAGCCTGTACCCTGGAGACTTTAACAGAATGATTTGCTCTGTTCTGAAATAGCATGGCCTCAGTGTCTTGGTTAAAAGGTTACTATTAGCAGATGTCGCAAACCAATAAATGACAATGTGTTTGTTTCGGTGTGCGACTGTTTGCAAGAGCTGCACAGTTTGGTCAAAAAGATCTCAGATATTGTGTTTGTGATTTAAACAGCAATATTGTAAACCTATTGCTGATGCTTACATAATTAAAATCATATATAATTTTAATTAAAAAATAATTGCAAATAATAATATAAATTATATAATACATAATTATAATAATTTTTTTCATTTTGAGAATTATTCATCACACCGATGCTGTTTTGACTAGAAAGATGACAGAAAGATTTAAGTTAACTTAAGAAATATTTATTTAAATATTATAAAATATAAAAAAATCTTAAAATCTATTAACAAATGTGGATAATGTATTATTTTTTAAATTTTAATTTCAATTAATTATTTTAACTGTATAAATATTTTAATATTTTGATAAAATTCAGTAGTTTCATGTATTGAAAGAGGTCTCATGTTCCACTGCTGAGCATTCATGATGTTTTGCTCTCATTGAAAACTTGAAGCACTTATTATGACATAATATCGCAATTTGCATAGAACAACTTCTTAGAATTACTTAACCTAAATTTGTATATTTTTGTTATAATGATGACAGATTTTAGTTTATGGAAAAATTACCTTTTAAGTTCAGTCAAGGCATTTCCTTGGAAATAATTAAGCCAGCTGTGGCCTTCATGTCCTCACTTTTTAAGGATTGAACACCCTTTTTTTTGTGTTCGGAATGCAACTGCTGGAAACACAGCTTTAGGGTGTCTGTGGGTGTATGACTGCTCCTTCCTCTTGATTAGCTTTCTGACCGCGGGGCTTTAGATCTAATCAAGTTCTGTCACATCACTGCAGCCTCACAAACTCTGATAGACAGCAAGTCTGCTCTTTCCATCTCTCTATCTCCAGTTCTTACTTTGTTTCTCCTTTTCTTGCTCTTTCCCATAAGTGCTATGTATAATCATCTCCTGTGGCTACCAGTGTGCATCACTTTCCATGAATACAGTATGCTTATTTAGTAAAAGCATCAGAGACATAAATCCCATATATATATATATATATATATATATATATATATATTTTTTTTTTTTTTGTAAGAAGTATTAGAAATGTTATGTAACATAAAATTAACCTAACATGAAGCTATGAGCAAAACGTTGGTGTTGACTGTATTCATCAAGCCCAACCACTAAATCCTGTTATCTAAATTATTGTTCGAAAAATATATTTTTCAGGCTCTTTTTTTATATGTCTCATGTCCTATTTGTAGAAAGCGCCATGTATCTGCTATGCTGGCCAACACATTCCAGAGAACAGCGAAGTAAACATCTCAGCCTCTGATTGAAGGCCCGCCTCTGATGCCAATGCCTCCATCTCTGTAAAGATTAGGGTGGAGCTCTTTGGCTGAACTAAAACCAGCCTCTGTGGTTTCCCAGTTAGACTGTGGTCCTGGTCTTGCTGTGCTTTTGTGGCTTGTGGTTTTACTGGGAGGCAACAGTGCTTCAGATAGAGTCATTGAGGGAGTGTTCAATATAACCGACCGATGCTGGGAGCTGTGCACTAGAGCCTATAAATCTGCTGATGGATCATTCAAGTCCTGAATCAGTACCTACTGAGATATTTTGGTATCAAAATCAATTCGACTGCGAATTGTTCATCACACAGATGCAGTGATGAATAGATAAAATGACTGAGTCAGAGCTCTTTTATAGTTCATTAGACTCTGTTGTGTTCATTTAAATATTAACTTTTTCTCAGATTTTCCTTTGGAGAAATAAAATAATATTTTTGTAATATATTATTGAATAATAATATAAAATTATGTATTATTATTATATTTAAAGAAAATTAAATTAAACAGTTATCGAAATACCGTAAGTCTATAAATCTATGTGACAAAAATGTGAATAAAGTGAAAAATGAAAAAAAGTCTGAGAGGCTGGCAGTTATGTTCGTTTAAAGGAGACATATTATGCCCCTTTTACAATATGTAATATAAGTCTCTGGTGTCCCCAGAATGTGTCTGTAAAGTTTTGGCTTAAAATACCCCACAGATCATTTATTATATAATTTTGAAAATGCCTGTTTTGAGTGGAAGCAGAAACACGTTGTTTTTCGGGCCTGTGTCTTTAAATGGAAGTGAGCTGCTGCTCCCCGCCCCCTTTTCCAGAATAGAGCTGTGCCTTTACAGCTCGTACCTGCTAAAAACATCTGTTTTTGGTTCTGATTATCATGTTTATCGAGCTGAAATCATGCGTTTTAAACCGTATAAAACTAAGCGTTTGAGAGAGGCGGGGCATAGAGGGCCTACAATAATGTACAGTATTTGAAAAATAATGTGTTTTTTGAACATTAAAGCATGTCAACATATTCTGTTACACCAAATACACCAAATAATGATCTTTAAAAAAGCATCATATGACCCCTTTAAAACTTCTGATATATGGTTTTCTGAGTGCACACATCTGAAGCACACAGACAGAAAGCGGCTGTCACAGCACGTGAGTACTAAACTAAGTTCTCATTCACACAAGTTTACGTTAAAAACACACATGAGTTACAAAAACAGTCGGTTATGTCTGTGAAGGTAAACTGCTGGGAAATAAATTGCATGTTTATTTTAGATCTGTGTGGCAGCAGAATATACAGTAAATAAATCAATAATTCCACTGCTCTCTTGTCTCCTCTGAGGCTGGGACTCTAAATAGCGTTCTGTGCTCGTCTGTGCAGCCAAAGACAGAACAGTTAGCATGTTTTGCTCGAACCTTCGCCATGGCATTAGAGCTGGTACACCGTTGTCGCCTGTGAAATCAAAATGATGGCACTGTGAGTGGAAGTTTACAGATTAAGGGGCGGTAATATTATAATGAGATCCCTTTGCCATGTCACCAAGGGAGCTAAATCAGACACGCTCGTTTTTTCAGACGCTTGCAGAAAAAGGCTTACCAAAACAAAGTTACTGGGTTAACCTATTTAACGTTTCCTTGGTTGGTAGATGCACCGGGACCTGATTATTGCACTTAAAACCTGGAAAAGTCAAATTTTCATGATATGTAACTTTTAAATACCAACTTCATCTCAGATTTTGCCTAAAATTCCTTTGGAAAAACACAGCTTGAATATTTCTGTAATATATTATTGATAATAATAATAATAATAATAATAATTTATTATTTTATAAAAAGACAATTAAATGAAGCAAGTGTCGAAATACAGTAAGACTATAAAACTATGTAACAAAAATGTGGATAAAAAAATGTCTGAAAATCTGGATATTATGGTCGTTTAAAGGGATCATCAGATGCGACATGCACTTTTACAAGTTGTTTGAACTGAAATGTGTTTTGGCAGTGTGTGTACACAATCACCCTATAATGATAAAGATCCACTCAGTGTTTTTTTTTTTTAATCTCGTTAAATCATTTCCCCTCTCTCAAATCAAGCCATTCTCAGATGCCTGAGACCCAGGCCCTTCCCATGATTGTTGATTGACACTAGCGTTTTACTTTAGACCCGCCCTGAGTGAGCTGTTACCAGTCCGCCATTGTTACAATGCCGGAGCAGGAGTAGACAAGAATGGCTCCTACGCTATTGAGGTGTTCTGTTGTTGGATGTAGTAATAAACATAGCAGTCGTCATTTACTCCCGACATCTGAGCCTCTGTAGATGCAGTGGATTACCATTGTTTTTGAAGGGAATGAGCCCCCGATCTACCTAAATGCGTTTATGATCGCGTGAATCATTCGTGATCCAGCCTCACCTACAGAAGAAGTGAGTATAAGGTTCTTTTATGAATCTTTGCAAATCACCTTTCCTAATAACGTACTAGTTAGCAAGTTATTAAAGTAAACAGTCTCATGAGAATGGCTCGTCGCCCCACGAAAGAGAGGGGCGGGGTGAGCAGAGCTCATTAGCATTTAAAGGAACATGCACTAAAACAGGTTGCTGAAAACAGAGCTGATTTTGACAAGGTAAAAAAGGTGTTGTTTTACACTACCATTGAGAAATTTTAACCAAAGTATGTTATAGACTATTCATTAAGACCCTAAAGAAACATATCAACTTGTGGAAAATGGGCATCCGATGACCCCTTTAAATGTCAACTTTGTTTTTAGATTTTTTCCTCAAATTCCTTTCTAAATTCCTTTGGAAAAACAAAACTTGGATATTTCTATGACATTATTTAAAATAAAATAAAATAAATAAAAACTTTGTTTCAGGTTTTTCCTTGAATTCTGCTGGAAAAATAAAACTCGAATATTAATAATACATTATTAAATAATAATGATTTATTATTATTAAATAAAAAGTAATAAAAAATGAAACCATTATCGACATACTATATAGAATATACTATATAGCAAAATTATGGATGGAGAAGCTGAATACAGCAGTATATCATGCCTGTCTATGGGAAACAATTGAGATATTAGAGAGAGAGCTTTTTTGTTTTCTTCCCCTTTAGCTGCTACATGCACATAGATCTAACAATTATATATAATTCAAAACACTTCAAGAGTATCAGCTCATTCGCTTTGAACAAAAAACCTGAACTCATTTTCCTTCCCAGCATTTTTCGCTTGAACTTTTTCTTTTTTACCAATCGAGCAGAAGAAGAATCGCAGCTTCAGCTAAAATATCTTGACAGAAAGATGAAAGACCACGTAACGGCATGTCTCTCTCTCTCCGCTTCACACCGTCATAATTGATTGTCATGTAGGAAGGTGCATTAGCTGCTTTTTTAGGATGCTTGCCTGAAATGAGACACTTTCGTTTTGGGGCGTTCAGCTCAGAATGGTTTGGTGCATTCTTTGATGGTTTATGAGGTTAAAATTGAGTGGAAAATGTATAGCACGCACTTATGGAGGTCATCTGAGCATATGTATTCACACACACACACACACACACACACACACACACACACACACACACACACACACACACACACACACACACACACACACACACACACACACACACACACACACACACACACACACACACACACACACACACACACACACACACACACACACACACACACACACACACACACACACACACACACACACACATGTATCAGGCTGTCCAACTAAGGCATTTTGGGGATTCCAGGCCTGTCTTCGGGGTGTGTCTTAAGGGAACACATGAATATTGTATTTCATATGACATGTGGCGGAGCTGGGGAGGATTGACTGCATGTGTGTGACAGAAATACAGAAATGGTAGAGAGCGAGAGGAAGAAAGCGAGGTTAAAGACCTTTGAATAATAATACACACACACACACACACGCAGAGCTGTAGCGCTGCGTCCTGGGCTGCAGCTTCGAGGGGCGGGTGTGTGGGTGTGTGGCTTGGCTCGGGGCGACTCTTCCCTCCTGTGAAAAAGTGTAAAAGTGTGTTTGTGTGCTGTCAGTGGGTGTAAAGGGTGTGAGTCATCTCTGAATCACTTTATAGAACTAAAGAACCGCAGTATAGAGAGAAATATTCAGCAAAACACTCCGATACAGTATGTACTCGGTAAAAGACTGTACACGCTGCGCTGTTTCCCGTCTGTCAGAGCTCACATTTGTCCTGGACGGTGATCTGAAGATCATCTAAGGAATGAAACCACAACAACTCTTCAGAGGCCGCTCGCAAAAGCAGGCCAAAGCTGCAGAGTTTTACAGATGGGAGGAAAACGGTGACGCTCGCTATCCTCTTGAACAGTTGTTTCATGTCTGCAGGGAGGAGAGCATCTGTTAGGAGACAAACTGGGTGGGGAACACCTGGGCTCCTCTGCTGATGCTCTGGATTCAGATCGTTACTCAAGAGTCAGTACCTGAGAGAGATCAGAAACAGGCTTTTAGGCGGTTGATGTGAAAATGGGATTCATGAGTAGGTGTTGCTGCTCTAGATCCATTAGAAGAGGGACTACAGAGTTTGTCTGTAATGTTGTTGAGTCTGTGATGCTCCGAGTCAGATTTGTTATCATACTGGTAGGAAAGAGAAGTGGCAAATGCAATTTTAATATATCCTGAGTGCAAAATGGAGACTTACACCTTCATAGATTTTCTTCTGAGAAAAAGACCTCAGCAATTTTGTGTGCACTCTAAAAACTTAAATTATGATGTACTAGGCCTATTTTTTTTGGTAAAACATCTAAAATGATTAAGTTGAACGAAAGCTGTGAATTCAATTAAGTATACCTTATGAATTGAATAAATGATAGTAAAAAAGATCTTAAGGTCTACATTTGGTGCGAATAAGCCCTATAAATCCTAATACAACATAACATTAAACATTAATTTTGTGCAAAAACACACAAAATAATACTTTCAACATTTGCTCTCCTTATACAGTCTGTATCAAAGCATGCTGGGAATGTCAGATTTCCATCTTTCTTTGCGAGTGATTGTTAAATGTGTCCAATAAATTTACAACTCATTTCTTTGTTGATGTTAAAGTTGGTGTTAAAGATGAAGAATATTTATGGAATGAGGAATAATTGTAGTTTTAATCAGGATAATTTCTCCATTACCATATATTTTGATTGAAATTGAACAAAAATGTTATGAATATCTTAATAATATAGTAAATAATAGATAGTACATTTTAAACAAAACTATTGAATATTTTTGACATTTATCTAACTCAAACAATCACTTAAGTGATAATCAGATTTTACAAAGGTAGTCTAGTTATATGTTTAGTGTAGTAATTTTCTGTATTTTCTATAATCTTCTATAGACGTACAGAAGCTCTCAAACTGCACATAGAAGATCAAATCTGAAATCAGAAACCAGAGATTTCAAAATGATCTCAAACATTTCTTGTTAAATTCAGAAAGCGTTTCAGAAGAGATCTCAGGAGTGATTTCATATTTGCCAAGATTATGGAATCAAAAATCAGAGATCTCAGTATGAGCTCATATATCCTAATTCACAGTATGTCGAAGTGTTTGGGGAATTTAGCTGTTGAAAATATAACATTTTAACTCATGAACAAAATGACTTGAATAAATAAATCTTTCAAATGATATTGAAAGATCAAGTCATTGAAATGATCTTCCCATTACTAGTTTATACTTCAATGAAACCTAATTAAGAACTCAATTGAGTCGCCTGAAAAATAAACGTCTGAGCTATTACATTTTGTGAGGGTTCTTATATGGTTACCGTAAGTATATTATTTCCCATGCATTAAAACCTACACTCATCCTTCCATTTTCATTGCAAGGAAGGTGAAGAGATAAGAGGAAACAATAGGAAAGTGGGATTGGAAATGATTCAAACTCAGGATGCCTGTGTGCATCGTGTGTCAAAGCATATGCATGCTTTTTTCTCAGATAAGTGCTGTAGAACAAGCTGATCTGAAGAACCTATAATGTAGCCTCAAGAATGTTACTCTGAAGACCATATAACCTCAAGAACATAAAGAACATAACAGTTATGTTTTGTTCAAAACCACAGAGAAGAAACCAATCTGAAATAGTGTGTTTATTTTGTTGTAGAAGACTGTATTTATGAACATTCAGTGTTGGCCCAAGAACCAGCCCTTCAGCTCTCCTACTCCAGCAGAGGCTTGAGGCCCAGCTCTGCACAGCTGGACGGCTCATTTTGAGATGGGGTTTTTATTTAACTGATGAATTTCTCATCTCCAGAAAGTCCCCTATGGCTTTAAGATTAAGTGATGGCAGAGGAAGGATGATTCAGTGATGGACACACACACACTTTTGGAGCCTCATCGCAGGTGGTGTCATGACAGAACGGCAAAAAGCCTGTGTAGGAGTTCACAGCTGATTCATGGGTATTCTTATCCCATCCTTTTGCAATCTGTGTTCATGTTTCTTTTCAGGGATGTCACACCTTTTTGTAACCGTAACTAGGGCTACATTCACACTGCAAGAATTAGTACTTAATTCTGATTTATTGCTTATATCCATTTTTTTCTTACATTATTAACATTATTATCAGATTTGAGTGTGGACTGGTCACAGTGGCAAGTAGCATGCTGTCGTACATGGAGGCAACTGAAGTCAGTGTTTACGTTTCATTTAGGGTGACATACCTTGAAAGACAGCAATTTCATGTGCAGGTAATAAGGAAGACGAGGATGAGGAGAAAAGTTTTTCTTGTATATTTTCCCCACAAGTTTTGCATTATAGAGCTGTCACTGACTCACTGTACTACTAATGAGTACTACAAATTATCAAGGCCCAAGCATCAACACTTGCAGTGTGAACGTAACCTAAATGAAGCAATGTTACTAACTTAAATACGCTATTCAGTAGATTGGCAGTAGCTTAGTGTTTATTTTCCAGAAACATGCTAACTTTCCCAACAAGCAGTTTTGTAACATATCAAGGTGCTACATCACTGCTTTTTTGACGACAGTCTCTTATAGCTTTCAAAGGTCTGATTAATTTCAGTGAATTAATCAGTTAAAATTATTCAATGATTTGTTTGAGTCCTTGTGAAAATACAGTAAAAGTGAAAGATTATTACAATTTAAAATTACCGTATTTAAAATGTAATATAATGTAAAATGTAATTTATTCCTGTGATGGCAAAGCAGCAATTACTCCAGTCTTCAGTGTCACATGATCTTTCAGAAATCATCCAAGCTGATTTTTCTGCTCAAGAAACATTTCTTATTACTAACACTGAAAACAGTTGTTAATAAATATTAGCAACTGCTTAATATTTTGGTGGATTTTTCAGGATTCGTTGATGAACAGAAAGTTCAAAAGAACAGCATTCGTTTGAAAAGATAAAAAATGTTTTTATTAAGTATATATTAAAAAAATATCCCTCCCCTTTAAATGGCATCAGTGTGCTTATCTTGGTTCCCTTTCAAGGGAATTTCGAACTGTGTCCTCTAGGGGTCGCTATGGGGGGAACGCCTCGTCGTGACCCGTGTCTGAAGCATACATTGAAAAAACACCAACATGTTGGCCGGCGACAGCCCATGACGTCACTACCGGTGCGACTATAGTATAAATAGGCGCCGGGAGAACATGTCATTCTCTTCGTCGTCTTCATTGACTGTTTTGTTTGACGCGTGCATTTGAACGTGGTAAGAGCGATCTACTATCTATTATTATGGCGAGCACTAGCAGAGCGTTTAGAGGGTGATTTGACACCTGATGACACACACGATCTCTGCGTTTTGTGTTTGGGCGAGGAGCACGCACGTTACGTCCTTGAGGGGGCGATTTGTGTGCATTGTGAGCGTTTTTCGATGAAAAAGCTCCGCTCTTGTTTGTCTCTTTTTTCGAGGAAAGAGGGGCAGCCATCTGCTCCCCACGGTTCAGGACCCGCCGCTGCTGAGGCACGGAGGAGAATGAGCTCATGGGGTTCGCAGGTGGACCTGGCTGATGAGTTTAGGGAGGGGCTTTCCTTCTCGCGCTCGTTGGCTGCGGACGAGAGAGAGCCGCTGGAGGATGATGTTATCTCTTTGACATCATCTGATCCGGGGGCCAGTGCTCTGCTGGGTTTAGCCCAGGAAGAGCAGGAGATGTCTGAGGACGGCGAAGAGGCTGAGGCTGAGCCTTCCCAATCCTCCTGCCCTGCGTATGGTGAGCTGTTGAAAGTTATGGATCGCACCACGGCGAGGTTAGACTTGTCGTGGAAGCGGGCCAAGAGAGTCTCGATGAGCGTTATCTTTCTGACCATAACCGTCCAGCTCAGGTGAGCCTTCCATTCTTTCCTGATTTGCATACTGAAATCGAGAAGGAATGGAAGAGGCTGTTTTCTTCTCGCATCTATCGATTCCAGCATACGAGTTATGCCAGCATCGAGGCGAGGCGTGAAAACGGCTATGAGAGGATGCCCCCTGTAGAAGAGACGCTGGCTAGTTATCTCTCTTCTGGCGAGACATCCTCCCTTAATACTCCCTCCTTGCCATCTAAGACCCTCTAGGATACATTGCGCTTAAATCGCAGGGCATACGCAGCAGCAGGTCAGGCTGTGGCTTCGTTGCACACTATGGCGGTGCTCCAGGCGTATCAGGCTGATCTGCTGAAAGACCTGGATAAAGGCGAGGGCCTTTCTCCTGATCGGGTAGCTGAGCTGCGCCACACCACAAATCTTGCTCTCCGTGCTACTAAACAGGCCGCCTCCGCCATGGGCAGGTCTATGGCGGCGATGGTGGTAACAGAGAGACATCTGTGGGTGAACCTGGCAGATATCGGGAAGAAAGAGAGGGGCTTTCTTCTCGATGCTCCGGTTTCGCCTTCTGAACTTTTTGGTACCTCCGTTGAGACGGTGGTCGAGAAGTTCAGGGAGGCAAAGGCGTGCTCAGCAGCCTTTAAATCCTTCATTCCACGAAGTTCCAGGTCTGAGACCGAACAACATAGGGGTCTTGAGCCCGAACAACATAGGCGGTTTGAGGATCAGAGACGGGCATAGAAGGCTAGTGTCGCGACACGCGCTCCTCCTCCGCCCGCGGGTAGGGGAAGGAGGAATCGCAGGTCAAAGGGAGGAAGGTAAGACCTAAGAGATGTGATCCAGACAAGGCGTCAGTGCTTTCGTCCAGATCAGAGTGATACGTGAGTATCTACTCATTTCCTTCGGGGATGTCACATCTGCCCTTTTTCTTCCCCTTCCTAATTCCCCTGTAACCACCAGCACTCCACCTGACCGAGGTTAGGTGGGAATTTTCCTGCATTACAGTCTCCTATGCTGGACCTATGATGTTTTTGGTTGGTTCTATGACTTCATAGCAACCACCTTACTGATGGTCCGGACTAGAGGCTTCTCTGGAATCGCCTTTTGAGCGGGGTTCCGGTGCGGGAACCATGGTGGATGAGTATGATCCATTTTATATATATACAGTGGGTACAGAAAGTATTCAGACCCCCTTAAATGTTTCACTCTTTGTTATATTGCAGCCATTTACTAAAATCATTTAAGTTAATTTTTTCCCCTCATTAATGTACACACAGCACCCCATATTGACAGAAAAACACAGAATTGTTGACATTTTTGCAGATTTATTAAAAAAGAAAAACTGAAATATCACATGGTCCTAAGTATTCAGACCCTTTGCTGTGACACTCAAATATTTAACTCAGGTGCTGTCCATTTCTTCTGATCATCCTGGAGATGGTTCTACACCTTCATTTGAGTCCAGCTGTATTTGATTATACTGATTGGACTTGATTAGGAAAACCACACACCTGTCTATATAAGACCTTACAACTCACAGTGCATGTCAGAGCAAATGAGAATCACGAGTCCTTTCTAAGGTAGGTCCTCTGTGAGCACCCCTTTGCTGGATTCAGAAACCAGGTGCTCGACTTGCAATGTTACCTCACTCGTCGATATTGTGTCCAGCCGGTATGATAGCCCTGGTGCCGGCTTCATACTTCCTGGACCGTGCGGCCAGGTCAGAGGCTTCTGCGGGAACCTTCTTGATCATCAGGCCCCCGGTACGACACTGCAAAAAGATTCCTGGATGTCTGGGCTCCAGGATATCCCCTCTTGCTGAGGCATCGAGCGGGAAGTATAGGTGGCATTTGCGAGAACCTTCTTGTGTAATGCTGTCTCAGGCAGTGCTCCCCTCGCCTTAGAGGGTTGTATTTGAGTTTGCCTCTCCCGTTTGGCCCAGTACCTCCGGGTATCTGTGATCAGATGCCTGGAAATTTAAATCCATGCTATGGTAAGTGCACACGCTAAAGTCTGTGCACTTTCTGAAACCCACATAGTGGTAAGTGTGCACGTTGAACACTGCACACTTTCTAAAATCCACAGTAGTGGTAAGTGTGCACGTGAAGGCTTTGTGCACTTTCTAAAATCCACAGTAGTGGTAAGTGTGCACGTGAAGGCTTTGTGCACTTTCTAAAATCCACAGTAGTGGTAAGTGTGCACGTGAAGGCTTTGTGCACTTTCTAAAATCCACAGTAGTGGTAAGTGTGCACGTGAAGGCTTTGTGCACTTTCTAAAATCCACAGTAGTGGTAAGTGTGCACGTGAAGGCTTTGTGCACTTTCTAAAATCCACAGTAGTGGTAAGTGTGCACGTGAAGGCTTTGTGCACTTTCTAAAATCCACAGTAGTGGTAAGTGTGCACGTGAAGGCTTTGTGCACTTTCTAAAATCCACAGTAGTGGTAAGTGTGCACGTGAAGGCTTTGTGCACTTTCTAAAATCCACAGTAGTGGTAAGTGTGCACGTGAAGGCTTTGTGCACTTTCTAAAATCCACAGTAGTGGTAAGTGTGCACGTGAAGGCTTTGTGCACTTTCTAAAATCCACAGTAGTGGTAAGTGTGCACGTGAAGGCTTTGTGCACTTTCTAAAATCCACAGTAGTGGTAAGTGTGCACGTGAAGGCTTTGTGCACTTTCTAAAATCCACAGTAGTGGTAAGTGTGCACGTGAAGGCTTTGTGCACTTTCTAAAATCCTATATGGTGAGGGCTTTGCGCGGTTGCTTAGTGCCCTTTCTTGAGCTGGTTTAAGCCCCGTTCACCTTGGGCACCACTCCACTTAGGTATCCTAGGATACCTACTTTAACAGGGTGTGGCCACTAGAGGTCTGTTGAGACAGTTCCTTTCAGAGCTTATGCAAGAGCAAGTGGTAGCCCCTGTGTGACAGGCCAAGACTTAGTGTATACTAGGTTCTTGGTCGTATCCCCTTAAAGGAATCCATTATGATCCCAAGCCTTGAGCTCTACCCCGGGCCCAGGAGTCTGGCCCTAACAGGTAAGTTGGGTATGTAGCCTAGGCCTTTGGTCGTAGGGGATAAAGTCACAGACAGCCGTCTGACGTCCCAGGGGCAACTCACCATAAAAATGGTAAAGTTGGTACTTAGTGCTCGCCATGGTTCTGGCCCGCACTCCCCTCAGCATGGCGGCGTGGGTATATCGTTCCCCATAGCGACCCCTAGGGGATGCAGTTCGAAGTTCCCTTGAAAGGGAACGTCTCAGGTTACTTATGTAACCATGGTTCCCTGAGTAGGGAACGAGACACTGCGTCCTCTAGGCTTCCTGCCATACTTCGAATGCTAGCTTCAGATGAAGAAGTGAATGACATGTTCTCCTGGCGCCTATTTACACACGGCTGTCGCCGGCCAACGTGTTGTTAGTGTTTTTTCAATGTATGCTTCAGACACGGGTCACGATGAGGCGTTCGCCCCATAGCGACCCCTAGAGGACTATCTCATTCCCTACTCAGGGAACCATGGTTACATAAGTAACCTGAGACGTTTTCTTTCTAAACTTGTGTGTAGCTACTGTAACTATGATTTTTTTAAAGTGTAGCTTGAGATTAGTTTAACTACTTTAAATTATATATATCTTGTTGCTTTGAAATCAACAGTTTCAAAATAGTTACCCTATCACTGCTATCTGTGTACCATTAAATTGCACAAATCACCACAGTAGCCTTAAAAACAAATCAGGGAAACACTATGAGTTTCCCATAAACCCTTGAGCACTTTGTGGCCTTGAACGGTTGTCACGACAACCCTTTCCAGTGGTCACCAAGTCTGCATAATGCACAGCACGGCTGCCAGAAATGAGATGAAAAAAGAAGATGAATAGAATATTGAAGGAAGAGCACGACTAAATGACATTACTTAGACTGTGTCTGGGAGAGTTGGGAGGGTTCCGAATATCAGTAACTCTAGAGCTTTTTACCAGATCGTTTTATCTATCATTCAATGACGGGAAGCCGGGGAGGTGTTTAATATGTGTCATATTTTAAGTGCTCAGGCTAAACTTTTTTCTTTATATCCTTTTGGCCCATTTTCTGGAATTTTCTCTCTCTCCCTGAATTTTTACTGTGCTACCTGTCAGAAGAGCAGGCTGTGTGCAATGAATAATGCACTGTAACAGAGCGAGGCTATTCTAATACCCCTGCATGACTGAGGGTTTGCAGAGACAGCAAGACAGTGGGTCTGTTCAGGACAGAATATATGATCTGTAAATAATACCTCAGAATCGTTAATAAATCCACTACAGTGATGAATTATTTGCAAGCTGCTTGAAGGTAAGCAGGGGGCACCTTTGCTGTCTGATAACAGTGTGTCTTCACTGCTGCTCTGTGCGTCTGCTCATTTAAGTGTGTATTTCTTATCTTTTTCTCTGTTCTTCCATGTACATTTGAATGGAACAATATATTGGTGGAAGCGGATTTATTTTTTTGAAAAAAAAGTGGAGAAAAATGTTTACTGTATTGGATTACAGTCATATGTCTGTCTTTATAGTACAACAGAAGGTTAATTCTTTAGTAATATGATTCTAAAGGGGCTTGAGAAAGAAAGGAAAAATAAGGTCTCTGGAACCCCAACCATAATGTACACTACTGTTTTTTTTTTTTTAGGGAAAGAAATGAACTTTTTTTCTGCAAGAATGCATTAAATCAATCAAAAGTGATTTAATATAGACTTTCCATGTCAAATAGATTCTGTTATTTTGGGCTTTCTATTCATCAGAAATTCCTGAAAAAGAAATAGTCATGGTTGCCACAATGATATTCATGTCACGACACACACAAGGATAACAGGAACTAAGGAGCGAGGAGATGAGGAATATACGAAAACAGCCTTTAATCCATAGAACACAGGGTACATCAACACTGGAGACAGCAGGAAACACATCCACGTAACGAGTAGACCAGACAAAAGGGAAACTGAACAGGCAGGAACTTAAATACAAGGGTAACGAGGATAATAACTAGACACACCTGGAACAAATTGGAAACATTTAGGAGGGGGGCTCTCTGGAGGCCTCTAGGAGCAGGGTTACCTCCAGACCTCCAGGGCGGTGCCCATTCGGGGACCCACAGCGGAGCAGGGAGCTCGGGGAGCCATGGCGGAGTAAGGAGCTCGGGGAGCCATGGTGGAGCGGGTGACTTGGGAGGCCATGGCGGAGCAGGGAGCTCGGGGAGCCATGGCGGAGCAAGGAGCTCGGGGAGCCATGGTGGTGCAGGCAGTTCAGGAGGCCATGGCAGGGCAGCCTCCGAGGCCACGGCCCCAGCCCCCACCTCTACGACCTCCCTGGGCTTAACTGGGGATCAGGAGCCCTTCCTGGGCTAAACTGGGAATCCAAAGCCCTTCCTGGGCTCAACTGGGGGCCAGGAGCCTTCCGTGGGCTATACTCGGGAACAGGAGCCCTCCGTGGGCTATACTCAGGAACAGTGAAGAGCTTACGAGAGGCTGGCACTGGAGGGTGCTCTGGAGAAGCAGGCACAGCAAGGCGCTTTCGAGGAGCTGGGGCTGGAGCCGACACTGGAGCGATCTCTGGGGTTGGGAATGGGGGACGGAGAACAGTCCCTTTCTCCTCATCCTCCTCTTTTGGTTAGAGGTGAATTGGGCGGCCGGCGGGCTTGCCACAGGAAAGGCCAGCAGGCTGGAGAGAGCTGCTGCCGGTGGGCTTGAGGATGCCATGGCCGGTGGGCTGGTTCTGGCTCGGGGCCGGATGCTCTCCAGACACCGGAGGATCACTTCCCTCCAGCTTAATCCCATGGTGTCTGGGAGGTCCACGGGGCGATGGTAATTGGCCCCGTGCCAGAACAGCGAGTTGAGCGCGTCGTCGTCTAAAGCGATGCCACGGCGAGCCTGCAGAACTCCCAGGAATACTCAACGAAGGGGAGATCCAGACGAGCTAGGGCTGTGAACTGAGCGGCTGCTTCCATTGCTGCGGAGGAAAACCGGGAAACAAAAAACTTTTAAAACGGAAATAAAACAAGGGGAGTGGGGGCGCCACTTACTTTTCTGTTATTGGTCTGGTCTTCTGTCACGACACACACACACGAGGATAACAGGAACTAAGGAGCGAGGAGATGAGGAATATACGAAAACAGTCTTTAATCCATAGAACACAGGTTACATCAACAATGTACAGCAGGAAACACATCCACGTAACGAGTAGACCAGACAAAAGGGAAACTGAACAGGCAGGAACTTAAATACAAGGGTAACAAGGATAATAACTAGACACACCTGGAAAAAATTGGAAACAATTAGGACAGGAACAGGAAGGACCAAATAAGGGCATGGAAACACATGGGGAACAAAAAACACACAAAACAGAACAAAGTCTGACAATTCAACATTGAAAATGGTAAGAAATCAGCAGCAAATCAGCATAATAGAATGCTATCAGAAGGATCATCTGACACTGAAGACTGGAGTAATGATGCTGAAAATTCAGCTTTGCCATCCCATAAATAAATTATATTTTAAATTATGTTAAAATGGAAAACAGTTATTTTAAATTGTAATAATAGTTTATTATATAACCATTTTTTTTTTTACTGTATTTTTGATCAAAGAAATGCAGCCGTAGTGAGCATAAGTCAGCATTTGAACAGTAGTCAATCTCAACAGAACATGAGGGTTAAAAGAGGAAATATACTATATTTGGTCACAATTTTATAAATAATTAGTGCTATTAGCCTATAATGTCTCTAATTATTTTCCTTTTTGTGCCTCTGTGCACCCTTAAAATTATTACTTCATTTTCTGTAAAAAAAACAAAACAACAAAAAATATTTAAATTTGTAATATAATAGCAGACATTTTGGTTTTTAACCAAAGTTTAAAAATTTACAATGGCTATAAGTATCAACCAAAATTTCTGGATTGGTAAAGGGTCATCGCTTGAATTCATGATGGGGCCTGAGACAGAATTTTTAAGGGACCTTTCTTGTTACAGGTATATTCTTAAGATTAACAATGGGATTTCACATTCTCTCTGCTTTTATTTCATTATTTTCTTTCTAAATCACTTCATCCTGTTGCCCACACATCATTATTAACAACATAAGCTAACAGTTAATTGTTCACTGCACCTGTCTAGTATGTGAATCAGAGTCACAGCATCAGCAGAAGTTAGTCATCTCGCATTCACTTTGAGATTATCATCCTCAGCAGTCCCGTCCAAGTTAAATTCAGACCTCAGATCACCAACTAATTATCTAACAAGTGAAGCAGTCTCTCATTAATGAGTCCGATATTGTTTATGAACAGTAATGACAGCTATTGTTATTCTTGCTGTCTTGGCCAATGAGTTTTGTCCCTTCCTGTTAATGAGCTGGATGATGATAGTTGCATTAGATTTAATTATTTAAGGGCAGTTAGTGAGATTAAAAAGAGTTCCGACGACCTTCCTTCTTCCATACACTATTATAAACACATGCACATGCTTTAAGCAAAATATGTAAATCCTGCAGTTATGTACATTGGGTCGAACAGCAGCTGTTCGGAGAGCGCGGCTGCTGTGAGATGTGCCGTTGGGCGACAGAATGCCCAAGACTGACAAATGCAGTCCAACAAGTGTGTAGCATTACTGAGAGTGTGTGTCATCACCTGTTTGATGGTGACAGTTGTGAATGGTGGTGTTTTCGAAGCTTTCTAGATCACTTATTCTTTATTAGTCTATTCCTCTGTATTTATAGTCTTCGTAGCCACATCTATCCTGTATAGCTGACGGTAGCTTTATTATTTTGATTTATGTGCGCATCCTATCAGTTTTCAGAGGCATTACTGTAGACGGTGCAGCAATCATTTCTGATTTGATTTAGGACGGATTTTATTCTGGACACGGAGCTTTCTAGACTGATATAGATCTCAAAATGGCTGAAGTTATGTTTTAATTTAAACCAACTGTTTCTGTCCATCACAAATCTATTTACATGCAGCTTTTTTTGGACAGTTATGTTTCCTTTCCATCAAATGTACTTCTCGCTCAAACATAGGAAGGTTGCGATGTGGCTTAGCTCTCAATTACTGTCAGTTTGATGGATATGCGACATAGTTAGGGTGGAATACAGGTTGTCAGTCATCATGTATAAGTGTGGCATCCATTGCATTTCTTATTTGTCACTGATTTTGGGGTAAACAGAGTCTGAAGAAGATGCATTTATTAAGATTTTGTGCTGCACAGACATTTGGCATGCACAAACCTGATTATATTATAATTCATTATCAATCACCGCTGCTTTTCACACAAAAATGAAAATTTGCTGAAAAAGTACTGACCCTCAGGCCATCCAAGATGTAGATGAGTTTGTTTCTTCATCAGAACAAATTTGGAGAAATTTAGCATTACATTACTTGCTAATCAATGGATAGATAATCCACAATAACTCCAGTCCATCAATTAACATATTGTGAAAAGTGAAAAAAGCTGCATGTTTGTACGAAACAAATCCATCATTTTGATGTTTTTAGCATCAAACCATTGCTTCCAGCTAAAATATTTATCCTCTATCCATAATATTGCTTCAGGAATGTTGCTGAATCAGGAGAGGAATATGCACAGAAAGCACGGTTTAAAAGTAAAAATGCAATGCTAAATTTCTCCAAATATGTTTTGATGAAGAAACAAAATCATCTAGATCTTGGATGGCCTGAGGGTGAGTACATTTTCAGCTAATTTTCATTTTTGGGTGAACTATTCCTGATTTGAAATCAATTACACCAAAGTGGATATAAATCTTAGTTTGCGCATTATGCGATCTATGCAGTGTAGTAATGGGCACTTTTATGTTTATGTACTGTATATGGCAATATTCATTTCTGTGTTAGACAATGCAGAAGTCTAAATTACTCTGTTATTTGCCTAAACCATTAATAGTGGTCAAGTGAAAGGTTTTAGAAATTAATTAACAGAAAATACATAAATATTTATTTCATAAACCTTGCACTTGTCCACTGTTATCGCTTTGATGAGCAATTATTAACTGTTCAGCACCATCTGCATGACTCATGGGCTCTCTAACAGAAACCAGGTCAATGCTTAATTTACCAGTTATCTTCACGCAAGGGGGTGTGGGAAATATTAGATACATTTATTATTACTTTTATGATATATCATCATCTTGTACATCCTAAATTCATCTCTAAATGTTCCAATATAGTAGTAATAAGACCGGTCTTATGGAGGACATCTTCATTTGGGCACTTTAACCATAAATCCCACATACTTTGGGATGTTCTAATTTTGCCGATGCAAATTAGAAATGAGCCTAGATTGCTGCTATTTTCTTGATGTTCCTACAGGTCTGGATGACTGCTTGCAGCAGTATATAAAGAACTTTGAACGGGAGAAGGTAGGAGGTGACCAGCTGCTGAGGATCACCCATCAGGAGCTGGAGGATCTGGGGGTATCCCGCATCGGACACCAGGAGCTGATCCTGGAAGCTGTGGACCTGCTGTGCGCTCTGGTGAGAGTCTTCACGCTTCTTTATGCGCTTGATCCTTCATCTGCTGTTCAACACCCCGTCAGCTGGCGGACACTGCGTCCCCTACTGCACGATGTTGACAAAGATATCAAGATCACTTTGAGAAAAACAATATCACATTCTGAAAAGACTACAGTTGTTGAAATTGAAAATGACTCTATTTACTAATTTAATGACTTGGACAGGTATCATGATTTCACACAATATATCAGGGAAAAAATTTATAATAATAATAAAAGTATAAATGATATAATTAAATATGAAAAACGAATAATAAAATTAGCCAATGACTCAATGTACTTATTTAATCAATTTACATGGTCTTATTTTGCTTAACATATCAGAAGAAAAAGACAAAAGTAACAATTAATTACTTAAAATAAAAATATTAAACATTTAATTAATATGAAGTATAAATAAATAAAACAAAAAATTACCTATTTCTTATTTCACATAATATATCAGAAGAAAAGGAAAAAAATAACTTACAGTTAAAAAACTGAATAACTTAGTTAAAAAAATAATATTAAACATTTAAAATAATATGAATGAGTGTTAACATAATAAAATAAAACAAAACTAATCAATGACTCTATTTAAATATATAATCAATTTACATAATCTTATTTTGTACGATATATCAGATGAAAAAGGCAGAAAATGTAAAAATCAAATAACTTAAAAATAAAAATAATAATATAAAACATTTAAATAATATGAACAAATATAAAATATAATAAAGCAAAAAATTACCTATTTCTTATTTCACATATTATATCAGAAGAAGAAAAAATAATAATATTAAACATTTAAAATAATATGAATAAATTTAAACAAAAAAACAATAAAATAAAAAATAATTATAATGAAAGGCAAACAATGTAAACATCAATAACTTAATCATTAAAAAATCATTAAAAAAATTATGAATAAATATGTATTAACAAACATGAATACATTTACCATAAATCAATTGAAAATGTTGGAGCCTCTTTTTCAAAATCCAGTCAAATTATTATTCTGTTTCCGTTTGAAAAACATCACTTTACAGAAGTGAAATAAGTTGCGAATGTCATGTTCTCTTAAAAGTCGCTTAATAATAATATTGCTCTCCTGGGAAAGATTTCCACAGATTTGTTCTCAAAATGCCACTCAGTCGGTATTTAAATGTGGCTTTTTGCTAGGTGGATTTGTTCCTGTGGCCTTAATCTGTATCTGCTCTGTGTGCGTGTGCGTATGTGTGTCTTGACAAATTTTTATTGCTGTGTGACGTTCCACGGCTTGAAAATGATTTTCAAAAAGGTACCAAGAGTACAGACAGTGTGGGAGATGGGAAAAGGATTTAAGCTGAAATTTGCTCTGCACCGCTTGAGCTTTTTACATTATCTAGCATTTAATAACTAGCTTTCCATCTAATTCTCTCTCTCTCTTCCTCTTCCTCTCTCTCGAATTAAAACAATGACTTACCAGCCCACGCTTTCAGATTGTCAGCATCATGACGGGAGGGAACAGACGACAGGATGATGTTTAGCGCATCCGTGTGAGCTGTCTCACGTGCCGCCCAGCCTGAGTCTCTCCTCAACCTGTCCTTTTGCTCTTTTTTTTCTATCTTCACTTCAACTTGTCTTTCTAAGAGATATGTTTCTTGTTGTCTTTTCCTGAGAATGAATTTCAGTGTAGAGTTAACATTAGGTGAACTATAATGAGTGTGAGGTTTTGTGAGGGACTGTGAACCACTGGCCTGTGCTGCTGACATTTAGGAGAGCATTAATCATAAATAGATGAGTTTGCTGTGCTCTCTATCTGCTCTGAACACTGATCCCAAATCAGAGCTGATGACATTCACGTTACACAGCCCTTGTGAATGTCAGCCTGTAGACACGTGCGTATGAAATTAGACATATTGTACATCTCGGATTTCATATAAAAGCTGCCTCAGCTGTACAGTTTGAAAGCCACTTTTTAATTTAAAGGAATCATTCAGTGAAAAAAATTCAGATTCTCTGATTATATTTCTTGGAGCACAAAATGAGATATTTTGCAGAATGTTCCTGCTGCACTTTTCTCTTTTTCATGTCGTTCCAATCCTGTATGACTTGCGTTCTTCTGCAAAACACAAAAGATGATGTTGGTAGTCAAGCTGTTTTTTTGTAAACAAACAAACAAACAAAACATACATTTATTAAAATATCTTATTTTATATTCCACAGAAGAAAAAGTCAAACTTGTTTGCAACAACACAAGGGTGAACAAATGATAGAATTTTAATTTAAAGGTCACTGTCCCTGAAATGTTTTGCTCTCAGATCTCATTTGCAGCATTTAATTTCCTATTTAAACTTATTAGAAATTCAGAATTTAACTTTTAATCACTGAAAGATGAAAAGAAAACACTATTTGAAATCTGTGTGTTGAATTTGTTCACGTTGAAGTTAGTGTTACTGAATACCGATCAACAAATAGTACAACAAATTGGACATTTACATAGGGCATGTCAAGGCCAGTACAGTATATTGTTAACTGTATAACTATTATATTCATTTTCATTTTTGAAATAAAGCTAAATATAAAGCTAAATAAAATAAAATATAAATATTAAATTAAAAACAAAAAAAACTTAAAATAAGTAAGCTGAAGTATGAAAATTAGTATAACTGAAAGAAATATATAAAAAATTACAAATATTTAACAAATTTACAAAAAAATAAAATGAAACTGAAAACGTAAAAATATTTTTTACAAATCAGAATATTAATAAATACTGTAATAGTATCAAATTAATACTAAAATAACACTGGTCAAGACTTGATGAAGCAGGTTTGAAACAATAAGATTGTGAGTAAATAATGAATAATTTAAATTTTAGAGACAAAATGTGCAGGAAAGAACAATGCCACAAACTTTCTTATTCAAAACAAAAACTCGCTGAGAGAAAATTACTTAAACACTGTAAACAATGAAGCATCCTGCGGCATTGTCTTGTGAGCATGGTATTAATTCACTAAGGTACCGTTTCCCCACTGTTAGTTGTCTTTGAAACCATCACAGACACAAATTCGCACAAATATTGATGGAAGCCAGAGAACTGTTGAGTCCTTATTGTTTGACAGCATATTGACCTCAGAGACACAGAGCGGCACACTCTCTCCTTTCCCGCCTCTCTAAACTCTCAAAGGCTGTCATTCTCTCACTTATTTGTTTATCTCGCTCTTCCCCTCCATATTGCTTTATCTTTCTGTCATTGTGGTGTGTGTTATCTGCTGCATTCATGCAGAGAGCTTCTAAATAGATTAGCATGGAGGATTCCCCCCCCCACATCGTCTGCTCCACTCACAAGCTGATTAATGTGTCTTTTGTGTGTCTGTGTGTGTTGTACAAACCTGTTTTAGTGTTCCAGGTGTGTGTTTATTACCTGTACTTGTACTTTGTGAGTGAGTGTGTGTGGGATTTGTTCTTCGGACAAGATGGAGCACATTACTCTCATCGATCTCCTACTGATGTGAGAGGAGATACTGATACACGCTTTACGTGCACACACACACACACACACACACACACACACACACACAAGTTTTTCTATCATGGTGTGCACATTCTATTGACTTCTGTTGTTTTATGCTGAATTAATTATATTTTTATCCCCTAAACAGCCCTCACAGATACCTTTCTCCATTGTTTTAAATAAGACTTTTGTGTTTATTAAGCCATTAACATATTTTGTGAGCAACTCTTTATAAAAAATAATGGTAATAAATGGTGACAGTTATTTTATATATTTATATAACAACACAAAATAAAATATGAAACTGTATATATATATATATATATATTAGTGCTGTCAAACGATTAATCGCGATTAATCGCATCCAAAATAAAGGTTTTTGTTTACGTAATATATGTGCGTGTACTGTGTACATTTATTATGTAAGACGCTTCGCGTCATGCCTAACAACGCCCTTCAGCCGTGATTTATTCACTATACAGCACGGCCTCGAGTACCTTGTTGCTTTTATAAAACGCTTACCACACAATAAAAAATATTAAAACCAAAAATGTATGTATTGAAATGTTACTTTTTTGAAGCAAGTTCGTTAAATGTTGTCCTTCCGCTAAAAAATTGTTCCTGACAGCAACAGTAAACTGCAAGAGAATGTTCCGAACATGCCTCATCTAATGGAGCTTAAATAAAAACAGAGAATAGGAGCTCTTATCCGCTGTCATTTTTTTTAACACCATATATGATATTTTCTCACACACATCCGCTTATCTCTCAGCATGAGAAAACGTCTGTTTTCTGTCTTTTAGTTTTAAAACAGACCGATTCGCGGCACAGCGCGAGTTTGCAAGCGTCATTACAGTGTAAACTGATGGACATCCAGAATCATACATGAAACAGAAAACTAATAAATACAGTAATATTCCCTCCTCACTTCGGAAACTGTAGGCTTTCACACAGACGCGCACACACATCAACATATCTTCATATGAGAAGCGTTTATTAGATGGGGAAAGGTCGGGGTCTCAAAATTAAAGATGAAAGGTGCAACTTAACGCCAGCATGGGTCACTCATACTTCATTAAATAAATAACAAACAGTTAATTCTGCCGAAATACATAATAAATGAAACCGTTTTGATGCTATATTATTGATTGTTTATGTTGCTAAGGGTGTTGCTCAGTGATACACAGAACCGTTGGGTGAAGCGGTCATAGCCATGCTGTATCGTGAATAAAACACACCAATCCGAATCGAGGAATTGAACTAACCGTTTTATAAGTAAAAATAAATACACACACATACAGTAAATATTTAGAAAATATTTACATGTGTTTACATGTATATATTTATAGTCATATAATTTATATTATATATAAATATATTTAATATATAAACGTAACATATTTTTTTTAAATATATACATGCATGTGTGTCTATTTATATGTACGGAATAAATATACACAGTACACACCCATATATTATGTAAACAAAAACTTTTATTTTGGATGCGATTAATCTCGATTAATCTTTTGACAGCACTAATATATATAAAAATGTGTATATTATTATTTATCACACAGACACAATGTTTTAATTTAATTGATAAATATTAATGTCATAATTTTATATTTAATGTTTTAATTTTAAGGTTATATTTTTGTTTATATCAGAAATTAAATTTCAATAAATCAAATTATATAACTATTATTTATCAGGAAAATTCTACATTAAATGATAAAATATTACATATATTTCTTTTCATTATTTCTTCAAATAATAACAATGTATGCTGTTGTGCTTATTCAGATAGGATTAGAAAAATAATTATGTATTTCAATATTATAATATATCTTATATATATACTTTCTATAATATAACATTACTGTTTATCAATATATACACACACATAATTTTACACACACACACACACACACACACACACACACACACACGTGTGTGTGTGTGTGTGTGTGTGTGTGTGACCCTGGACCACATAACCATTTATAAGTAGCAGGGGTATATTTGTAGCAATAGCCAACAATACACTGAATAGGTCAAAATTATAGATTTTTCTTTTATGCCAAAAATTATTAAGATAATACGTAAAGATTATGTTATTTGAAGATATTTTGTAAATTTCCTACCATAAATATATCAAAACTTAATTTTTGATTAGTAATATGCATGGCTAAAAACTTCGATTCGAACTTCAACTATCGATTTTCTCAATATTTAGATTTTTTTGCACCCTCAGATTCCAGATATTCAAATTTATTCAAATTTATTCAGCTTTCAGATTATATTTTTATTTATATCAGAAATAAAATGTGTATATATAAAATTGAATAACTATTAATTATCAGGCAAATTATTGATCGTATAAAGACACAATCAGTTAATGGATTTACAAGACTGTGGGATGGATAAAAATAAGGATAAGGATGTTATTACCTCAACAAAATGATCTTGTGGCCACGACATATGACGTTCCCACGAGTTGAACCGAACATGTCCCCTCCCGGTCAGCGTATACATCACCTTCTAATAATGCAAAAAAAGATTTCTGCGAGGGTTACGGTTAGAGTTAAAAGTCAATAGATTGAAAAACAAATGTGTGTTTGTGCTCTTGAATGTATGTGCATAATGCTGCGTTTGATCAGTCTCTGCCCCTTGATCAGTGCTATTTATGCAGGAACATGGTAATTTGGTTGTCTGCCAAAGGCACCTGCTGCGACCTCACTCTGACACAAACACAGACATCAGCAGTTTCGATTTAAGATACGCCAAAGAGGCCTATAGAAGTAAACGTGCATATGTGAAAACTAAAGTTTGCTTTTTGGCTTTGTTCTGGCATGTTTTTTGTCAGATTTAGATATGCAGATTTGTCTGAGCTGACTGTGTTATCTCAGTGCGGAGCGTGGCGTGTGTAAGCTCCTATCAGCTGGCAGCAGAGACTCTCAGTGCATTATTCATAGCCTGAACTTTATGTTCTGTCTCCACCCACTCAACGCACCTCTGCATATGAAGCACTCACTCTTTCTCTCTCTCTGCCAGGTGCTGAATATTCATTTGGGATCTCTGAGTGATCTTGAGGGTGTGAGTTAGAGAGAGAGAGAGAGAGCGAGAGAGAGAGTCTCTGCCAGTGAAAGATGTTTAATTTAATTTTATTTAATTTTATTTAAGTTTAACTTTTAAAAAGTATTAAATTCATATAAAATTGTATTAATTTTATTTTATCCTATTAAAATAATTATTAATATGAATATTAAATTAATTTAAAACAATATTTTCTTCAGGCAATTAACATTCAGAATTTGTTGTTACAAACTTTCCTTTTCTAGTTTTACTTGCGCAGTTTGCACAATTACAAAGGTACAACTTCTGCCATGCCAATAAAGCGCAATAAAACTGAAATTGAAAACAGAGAGAGGAGAATTGTAAATCTAAAATGGAGACAGAAGAGCAGGGAAACGAAAAGCAATTCTGATTGAGTCATTCCTGCAATTGTTTGCCAACCAGTTTTGTCACTAAAACATTTCATAGTCTTTATCTCTGTTTGACAGAACTACGGGCTGGAGACTGAAAACCTGAAAACTCTCTCTCATAAGCTCAATGCCTCTGCCAAAAACCTGCAGAACTTCATCACGGGCCGCAGACGCAGCGGTCATTACGACGGCCGGACGACCCGCAAACTGCCCAACGATTTCCTCACATCTGTGGTGGACCTCATCGCTGCTGCTAAGAGCCTTCTGGCCTGGCTGGATAGGTTAGTCCTGCTAAGAGCCACATACACACCAAATCAATTCATGATTTAATACATACTTAACATAAATAAACACAGATTCGATTTAATTTATTCAAATTCAACCGCATTGGTCAAGGTTTTAAAGCCTTACTTGTTGGAGTATAGCCAAATTCAGTGCCCTCTTCCTTAGAAATGGTATGATATCAAATAAAGATTTAAAGAACGACCTTAAAGGTTAATAGTGGGCTTATTCTGAGCTCCAGAGTCTTATCATCTTTCGTTGTTGATAGTCAGATGAATGCTGTTGTGACGTGAGCAACAGACTGAGATTAACCGATTAATCTGACATTTATATATTTGAGTAATTAGATCTTGAATACTACAAAAGTAGTACAAAATATTCAGCTAAGATGCGTTAAATTGATCAAAAGTGATAGTAAAGACATTTTTAATGTTATAAGATTTCTATTTCAAATAAATGCTGTTCTTTTGAACGTTATATTCATGAAAAAATCTAGAAAATAAATTTATACTGTTTTCCACAAATGTATTAAGCAGCACAACATTCATAATAATTAGAAATGTTTCTTGAGCAGCAAATCATTATATTAGAATGATTTCTAAAGGATCATGTGACACTGAAGACTGGAGTAATGATGCTGAAAATTCAGCTTGGCATCACAGGAATAAATGACACACTCTCAAATAGTTATTTTATACTGTTATTTTATATTATAAAAATATTTCATAATATTTCAGTTTTTTTTATCAAATAAATGCAGCCTTGATGAGCATAAGAGACTATTTTCAAAAACATAAAATCGTATTGACCAAAACTGTACATAATGAAATTATGAGAGTTTTAGTCTTGGTTTTTATGGATTAGTATGGATTTAAGATGTATTCCTACATCGGCATCCTTTGTTGTTCCTTCCTGGGCCATTGATTTTGGGCTTAGTTTCAGAGATGTGGCTGTGATTCCTGGAGTGTTATTCCAGGAACAGCAGAGGGTGTTGATCCAGGAACATTTCCTGTTTGTGTAAATCATGTCATGCACGGTCTTCCCTCCAGTCAAGGGATGGCACTGCGAATTGTAGTGACACTTTGTGTGGCAGGGTGGGCAGAAACAGACTTGGGGTCTCTTGTGTGGTGTGTGCGAGGTCAGCTTTTGTCTGCTCAAATTCAATCATGTTGAATTGTACCTGATTGCTGTTTCCCCTCAGCAATCAGGTACAAGTATGAGTGAAGAGGTCTTATATAAAACAGACTCTGTCTCTCTCTGTAACTCAGCTTCTTTCGGTTCAAGGTTTTAACCACATGGCTTCTGTTCATGTACAGTTGTCTTTAGATTGTGATTTCTTTATGATGTATTGATGAGCAATGTTTCAGAGAGAGCGATATGTAAGGAAAGTGAGAAATTGAACATTTCTGTCCAGCAGTTGTAATTTTTTCTCACAAGCAGGTCCACATGGAATTTTGGTGCTTTTTGTGAGGAAAAATCAGTAGAAATTATGTTTTCACTGAAAATTTCACATCCATTGATTCTCTATGTCAGTGGATCTCAACCTTTTTGACTCAAAAGCCCCCCACTGTCCAACACAATATTTGAAGGCCGCCTATATCTATCTATCTATCTATCTATCTATCTATCTATCTATCTATCTATCTATCTATCTATCTATCTATCTATCTATCTATCTATCTATCTATCTATCTATCTATCTATCTATCCATCTATCTATCTTATTAAAAGAAGCTTGAGTGTCAATATAGATAGATAAATTAACAACAGTTATTTTTTTGATTCTAGATGTTTCAAGAACTATTTGTTCTTCACCAAAAACCACTTTTCTATCATATATTGTACATTATTGCAAAATTTGTCATCAGGATAATGTTGTCTAGCTCGCTAACGTAAAGGTTATTTTGTCGAATTAGCAAAAAAAAAAATTATAGACTTGAAAGCATCAGTAAGAACAAACAGTAATGTTTTGCATCATATTCCTTTGTTTTAAAAAAATAAAAAAATATAAATCATTATAGCAAAAATTAAAATGTGACCCTGGATCACAAAACCAGTCATAAGTAGCGTATAGTTGGCAATAGCCAACAGTACATTGTATGGGCCAAAATTATTGATTTTTCTTTTATGCTAAAAATCATTTGGATATTAAGTAAAGATCATGTTCCTTGAAGATATTTTGTAAATTTCCTACCATAAACATATTAAAACTTAATTTTTGATTAGTAATAAGAACTTCATTTGGACAACTTTAAAAGCAATTTTCTCAATATTTTGCAACCACAGATTCCAGATTTTCAAATAGTTGTATCTCAGCCAAATATTGACCTATACTAACAAACCATACATCAATGGAAAGATTATTTATTCATCAGATGATGTATAAATCTCAATAAAAAAAAAATGACCCTTATCCTTATGACTGGATTTGTGGTCCAGGTTCACAAATGCATTACTAAAAATAAATATATATTTTATTTGTTGTAGCAAATAATGGCACAGCAATTAAAAGAACTTGGCCAGCAGAATATATATACAGTCATGGTCAGAATTATTGGCACCCTTGGTAAATATGATCAAAGAAGGCTGTGAAAATAAATCTGCATTGTTAATCATTTTGATCTTTTATTTTAAAAATTCACATAAATCTAACCTTTCATTGGAGAATAAGAATTTAAAATGGGGGGAAATATCATTATGACATAAATGTTTTTCTCTAATACACATTGGACACAATTAACAGCACCCTTTTATTCAGTGCTTTTTGAAACCTCCATTTGGCATAATAACAGCTCTTGAGTTTTCTCCTATAATGCCTGATGAGGTTAGAGAGCACCTGACAAGAGATCAGATACCATTCCTTCATCCAGAATCTCTCCAGACCCTTCAGATTCCCAGCTCCATGAAGGTGCTTCTCTAAGGTTTTCTGACCCTGAGACTCAACTATTTTCTGCAATTCTCCAGCTGTGGTCCTTGTAGAGTCTTTAGCCACTCAAACTCTCCTCCTCACCGTGCATTAGGATGATATAGACACACGTCCTCTTCCAGACAGATTTGTAACATTTTCTGTTGATTGGAAATTCTTAATTAATGCCCTGATGGTGGCATTGGGAATTTTCACTGCTCTAGCTCTTTTCTTAAAGTCACTTTCTAATTTGTGAAGCTCAATTATATTTTGCTGCACATCAGAAATATATTCTGTGGTTTTTCTCATGTGACGGATGATTAAGGGAATTTGGCATTTGTTTTCCCTCCTATTTATATTCCTGTGAAACAGGAAGCCATGGCTGGATAATTTCATGTTCATAATCACCCTGGTATGCTCAAAATTGTAAATATGAATGGGAATATACTTCACAGATATTTTACTAATTTCTAGGGGTACCAATAATTGTGTCCAACGTGTATTTGAAAAAAACATT
>NW_015505264.1:1882920-1912891 GCF_001515645.1 Sinocyclocheilus grahami | reverse complement strand
TATATATATACTGTATATATATATATATATATATATATATATATTGCTGAGATCTGACATGGTAAAATGTGTTAAACAAAGCTGAGAGTACACAAATTTGTTGTTGTTGTACACTTCTCATTTGCTAGAAATTTCTCCAGCTCTCATTGCAAATTAATCTTTTCCAGTCACTTTGTTGCAGCAAATCACTGTCAGTATTAAACACCTCATAAGACACTTAAGTCATAGACTCTAGTGCTGCAGTATTTGTACTTTTCCATCTCGAAATGAAGGTAAATCAGGCGAGTGGTTTGTGCTGAATGATCCATTTGGCACCCAGCTGATTGATTCGGTCCAACTCCCTCTGGTACTGAGCCTGGCTTAAAGCTCTGGACTGGGACAGCACCGCACAGTAGGATCCTTTCCATCAGATGGCATTTGATATCCTCTCAGCTTCACCCTGCTGAGAACGCCATCTCTCTATTGCTGTGCCCGGGCACCCGCCACCCCGCTCTCTGATCCTGGAGCTGAGAGCCATCCATATCACACACAGTTCACATTGGAACAGTCTGGATTGGGATCAAGCTGAGAGGACTTATCCACATCAGCTTGCTGACTAAGGTGAACTTATAGCCAGTCAGTGTTTGGGTTAGGGAGGTTTAGGAGTTTCAGTGTCCATAATCAGGAACGTACGCTGTAGGAACAAGGCCACCAGTTGGGAGGGGTGCCTCGTTCCCCTCGTTCATTAATGCTGGCCTAATTACACTCCCCGGCCTCTCTTCTCTGCCAAAAGAGTCCCCAGTAGAGCTGTCGTCTCCCCTGCAGACATAGTGGAAGAACAGAAGGAACTCTGAGAGAGAGGGAGGAATGGAGTTACACTAACGCAGGTGAATGGATCTGAAGCCAAGAGACATTATGACTGACTTGAGAGTCTCTGTCCCTTAAGTGTTATTGGTTGATATCCATCCAGCCTGACACTGGCTCTCCTCTGCCACTTGCCAAGTCGGTGATCATCATTTTAATGGTATCTGGCTGCTTCTCTTGGGTTTGTAGTGGGCTTTCCCTCATTCTCATTCACTGTGGGTGGAGCTCCAGGTGGGAGGGGCTTATTGGAATGCAAAGGAACTTCCGTAACTTACATTAAGAGACATAATAGATCATAGTCAGAGTACAAGCCATATTGACTGTTGATAATTCAGGCAACTAAACATTGATGTCTTTTTTCCCCATTTGAAATTTGTGAGAAGACTGAATGTTCAACCTCCAGGCATAACGAACACACTGTGCTTCTATTCTTCAAAGCCTCATTTTCATTTGTGCCATTTTAAATTTGGCATCTACACTAACTAAGCCCTAAAGTTTTTGTCTTATATTCAACTCAAATCAGCTGTTTTCACATTCATTCTTTTTCAAATTCAGGACTGAATAAGCATTTAATACTGAATAATACTGAGTAACTTTAAAATTCTGTTATTTTAAAATTCAAAATAAAACACTAGAAATAAATTGATTCATTTAAATGGTAGTAAATCTAGGTATCACAACATTATATACATATATGTGTGAAAAAAGGTGATGGGGTTCTATAAATATAAATATATTATAATTGTATTTTATATATAATATATAAATATATTAAATATATTATATTATTTCTTGAATGGTGCATCACTGCCTATAGATTATCTTGTAATGGTGTGATCATTGTTTCTTAGATAAAGGTTCTTAACTCTTTCTTGATGCTCAAACTATAGAGCATGGCACTAGTGACACCAAGGTCGTGGGTTTGATTTCTAGGGAGATTGTGAATTGCATAAATGTGTACCTTGAATGCAATGTAAGTCACTTTAGAGAAAAGCATCTGCCAGATGCATAAATGTAAATGCCCTGACATTAATAGTGCTAATGCATTTTCATTGATTTGTTCAGATGGGAGCTGAAAGTATTCTGATTCTCTCTCCGTATGTAAAAGGATCTTTGAAATGAAGATAGACAGCAGCGCGTAAGCAATTACAAGCACACACCGGCTCGCAGACTCTCACGCATTGATTGAAAAACTGGAGCAGCATGGGGTGAAACTTTAAGGCCTGGCCATGAGGAGATGGTAGTGGTCTTTTTTACCCAACTGATGGATTTCCTGTCAGCCTGGAGCCATCGTGTCCAGATGGTGGCATGTGCTCAAATGCTTCAAAAGAGCAAAAGTTGAATGTAATGAAGTCTACTCAGTCCTGGAGAGAATTGAATGAGCTGCATATATTTTAGCATCTCTCAGTCTACTTGGATGACTTGGTTTTGAACTTCTTGCTTTCTTTTCTCTCACGTTTAGTCTTTTCTCTCCCTCCCGTTCTCCTTCTCCATCCCCTCAGGTTTTTTCCAGACATTTCTCGTGAAGTCTCTGACCACTGCGTCCATGCTTGCTGACAGGTGTCCTTGAACCGAGGTCAGATGCTGTCGGCGTACTTATCTACCACAAAGTGATATTTGGGAGTCAAGTGAAGCCGCTGACATTTAGTAGCTGAGTTTTGAAGGGGAATTTGGTATTCGCCGAGAGCTGCATCCCAAATCCTGTTTAGGAAAGCGAGTTTAGTGTGTTCGGGTGGTATAAGAGTGCTTGTGAGGTCTTTGAATGAATGTTATTTAGCCCAGCGGTGAAAGATTGTTAGAGTTTCTTAAATTGTGAGGGGCTTCTGGGCGTGCATCAGCTGGTATTCCCAGCGGTCTTAGAGGAATATTTAGAGACAGGATGGAAACGATGAACCAATGTTCCTACAGCCCTGTATATATAGCACACAGCCTCAATACACACGACCCACATTCACTTCGTCACTCACAGGAAGTGAGAAACTGGGTCTAGAGTACATTGACGGTCAATAGGGATAACATATACACATCTACAATTTGCAAACACACTCAAATTGTCCATCTTGTGGGTCTGGCTCTAAGAATAATCTAATGGTTAATTCCAGGTGTTACTTCTTTTGCAGGTCACCATTTGCTGCCGTTGCAGATTATTCCGTGACCAGGAACAACGTGATCCAGCTGTGCCTGGAACTCACTACCATAGTACAGCAGGTAATGACATTCACCAACCAAATCAACTAGATCAACACTTTGACAGTCTTGTATGAGATGCAGCAAACACACATGAACACTCATGGTTGAAGAAAAAAACAGAAATAGTCTAATTATCTGAAATATTTTATGTAGGTCATATATGTCTCTACTCTAGGCATGGAGAAGGACTTTCAGAGTAGATTTAGCTCTGACATTGAGTTAAAGGAATAGTTCACCCAAAAATGAAAATTTTGTCATCATTTACTCACCCTCATGTCGTTCCAAACCTGTATGAATTTCTTAGAGTTTAAAATTGAGTTGTTGAACATAAAAGAAGATATTTTGAAGAATGCTGGTTATCAAACAGTTGATGTTCCCCATCGACTTCAATAGTATTCCTTTCCCTACTATGGAAGTCAATGGGAACCAACAACAGTTTGGTTCTTCAAAATTCTTCAAAATATCTTCTTTTGTATTCAACATAAGAAATAAAATTATATAGGCTTGGAACGACATGAGGGTGAGTAAATGATGACAAAATTGTCATTTTTTCATTCCTTTAAATGTTGTATTAAATGTTGTTTTTTAATCTTTTTTGCCAAATATGATGGTGAGTGATTAAAAATGTAAAATACAAAGGCAGCTATATATTTTCATGTATAAAAAAATTAATTAGTGTAAGTTTCTGTTTCCAAAATAAAATGTTTATTATTGTAAAAAATAGGTAAATTAGTTAAATTATCTGGAAAATATTTACTCTTTTATCAAGATTAACACTTAGATACAGCATTTTTACACAGCTTTTAGCAGTTTTCCCCTTAATATTAAAATCTAATGTATTAGATTCTACTGTCATTAGAATAAAAAATATTTTGTCATTAATCAAATAGTTTCTTAACAGTCTCTTACTATAAAATTTGAATTTGTGATTGTGAATGCAATTTTATGTAAATACACTACTGTTAAAAAGTTATAAATAAAAATAAAAATGTTATATTTTTTAATATCTTATGCTCACCAAGGCTGCATTTATTTAATAAAAAATTATAAAACAGTAATATTACAATTTACAATAACTGTTTTGTCAATTTAATACATTTTATAATTTTTTTATTTATTCATGTGATGGCAAATCTGAATTTTTAGCAGCAGTCTTCAATGTCACATTATACTTCAGAAAAAAAAAATCTTACAGACTCAAAACTATTAAATCTCCTAATCTAAGTAACAGTTTTGTTCAGCTGACAAGACAACAGTGTTCTTGGCCTTTATATTGACACCAGTGTCAATATAAAATAAATTTCTGTTGCATATTTTTATGACGAAAAAAATTACTGATGCACGTTTGAGATATTAATATGAAATGTTATTTAAACCTCTCTCACACACATCTGCTCTTCCCATATTTTTTCACATTTTAAAAAGTCTTTAGAATGTTTGGAAGGTTTTAGAATGCACTCTTAGGATGTCAAGGACTACATCTAATTTGCTACTGAGGCAGTGTGCATTGTGGGTAATGCAGTCTTGTAGAGCAGAGCAGGAAAGGAAACACGATCAGTGTGAAATAACCATGTCAGACAAAAGAGAAATATGAGAAAGGAGAAGGATTCAAGGCCCCTGCAGTGATGTGCGTGTGTGTTAGCGTGTGTGTTTGTGTACCCAGCAGATTATTTCTGGTAGGGTCAGAAGATCATGGCCAGCAAGAGCAGCATTAAATGGATGAGTCTGTCACAGCCAGCTCAGCCTGAACGCTGCACACAATCTCTCTCTTAATCCAGGACAGATTACAGCGTTGAAGCCAGAGATCTGGGTCTAATCTTAACTAATGCAACTAGTATTGAGCGCTCAGGACCAGCAGGGGCCCTTTCTCCAAATCGGCCCCTGAGAGATTAGGTCAAAATGGAACAGATTCCTCTCTCTCCTATTTGGCAGGTGTGTTTTTAGATGGATTCTACCTGATCCAAGTCGGTAATTAACTGATCCAAGATAATCCAAACTGGTTTAGCTGACCAGATGGACCACCAGCTGGTTGGGACCTGACTGAGTTGGTAGACAATCTTGTACCAGCCTAGCATGTTCCAAAAACCTGCTTGACCATCTGATTTCTTCGCCAGGGCACTTGACCAAGATGGTCGCTGGTATTCTATCAATGGACACAAACATCTAAACAAAAGCTTCGATGTCCACAGTTCCCATTACTATAATATTGCATTGTAACTTACATAGACCGTATGGATGAGCACCGCCTGCTGGCATCACTGTGATATTGATGTATCTCTATCTTTAGTTTGGGTGTGTTTGTCTCTCTCATTGTCTGGCTCTGTGTGGTGTTTACTTATAATTTAAAGTAATATTGCATCCAAAAATGAAAATTTCTCATTAATTTGCTCCTCATGCTGTTCCAAACGTACTTTCTTTTGTGAAACACAGCTGTTCTCAATTAAGTGAAAGTGAACACGGTCTGTGGCTGCTCCAAGCTGCAAAATAATGACAAAAAAAAAACGCCATAGAAGTGTCCACGTGACTTGTGCACATATATTCCTAGTGTCCAAAGCAATACTAAAGGTTCCTCTTCAGGAACTCGAGCTGCGTCGGAAAAAGCTAGGGGAACGCCTTCTGTGACCAGCTCTGAATAACATGTGAAATCAGTCCAATAGCTGAGCGGGACGTCACGGGCGGGTGACGTCATGACCAGGAAGCTATAAAAGCACGTGCGGCGGAGCCAGCGTCAGCTTTCTGTCATTCAGCGAAGCGCTCTGTGTGTGTCAGTCATATTTATTGTTGTCTGTCAATTGTGAAAGTCTATAAGCTCCAGCTATGTCTAAGCTCATGCAAAGACAAAGCATTTCAAGGGCGAGAGCAAGCCACGTTGTAGGTTGTGTGTTCCTCTCTGCAAAAAGCCACGTTATATCACGAGTGGGGATACACAGAGCCTGTGCGTGGTTTGCTTGGGAGCGAAGCACAGTTGTTACTGCCTTGCTTCGCTCTCAGAGAGCTCTCTTTGAGGAGGGAGCCTTCACTAGCGTTCCTCGCAGTGCCGGCCCCGCTTTCGCCGAGGCAGAGTGGCGGCTGTGCTCGTGGGTTTCACGTATGGATCTGTAATCACCAGATCCGGCGCCCGCTCTCGGGGTTTCGGAAGCCCGCGCTGCGGGCCTTCCCACCAGGGAGAGGGCGCGACGCTCCGCCTGTCTTTCTCCAAGGAGATTGATACGGAGGGCGTCAAAGAGCTCTCCAGTTGCACAAGCATCAGTTACACAAGCATATTTTGCCTGATATTGTAATGAGCAGCATTAATAGGGAGCGGAGCTCGCGCAGTCGGCTCTCGGGGGGCGGATTGTGCTTTTTTCCGCTGTTAAGAGCTCTGCTCTCGCCGGGCACGCTCCGGGGAGTGTGTTCGTGCCTGTGATCTTGCGATTGCGGTCCTGCTGCTGCTGAGGCACAGCGGCGACTGAGATCATGGGGATCGCACATGATCTAGCAGACGGGTTGGATATGGGTCTTCCTATTGCCAGCCGTGTTCGCTAGATCTAGAGCTTGTTCTCGGGGCTTGGAAGCCCACGCTGCGGTTCTTCCCCCTCTGAGTGAGTGCTGCAGCCCTCTTTCTCTGAGGAGATTGATGTTGTTTGTGTGACTGAGTGGCTCGCGCCTGCCAAGGCAATGCATATATTACATCATTTCGGTTTTTGATGTGAATCTTATTACACTAGACCGTATTTACTCATCTGGTTGCTTGATTGCATTTAATTCTGAGGAATAAAATGAAGTATTTGTCTGACTATGAGAAGTTAGATATACAGGGGCTCTTGGGATATAAATTTCTCGAGTGAGAGCACACGTTAACCTCTCTTCCTCTGAGGAGGTTGAGGCGGTCAGCAGGGGCTGCTGGGCAGAGCAGTCCCAACCTACCGTGTTCCAGCCCCTCATTCAGGGGGCCTCACTTCTCATACTCCGTAGCGTCTAGAGTCAGAGTGGCGCTCCGGGGCCGAAGGCTTCTAGCAGAAGGCGGGTCTGTGGACCGTCATTCTCGCTGGATAGTCGCGAGAGTAAGAGAAGGCCGGTCACTCACTGTCAAGCAGTTCCAGACTGCTTGGGCTGATGACAGCTGCGCCCAACGTGATAACACTTGGCCTGCTATACATGAGACCCCTACAGTGGTGGCACAAGAACAAGGGGTTCTCCCCGAGGGGAAACCCGCTTTGCATGCTCAAGGTCACGCGGAGGTGCCTACGTGCCTTAGACATGTGGAGGAAACCTTGGTTCTTGTCTCAGGGCCCGGTGCTGGGAGCTTCTTGTCGCCGCGTACGCTAGCAACAGATGCATCCCTCACTGGTTGGGGTGCGGTCATGAGTGGCCACCCTGCCCGTGGTTTGTGGAGTGGTCGCCATCTGACGTAGCATATCAATTGTCTGGAGATGCTGGCCATGTTTCGAGTTCTGAAACACTTTCTCCCAGACCTAAGAGGTCACCATGTGTTGGTGCGCACCGACAACACAGTGGTGGTCTCTTACATCAACTACCAGGGAGTTCTCTTGTACAAGCTGGCGCACCAGATACTTGTGTGTCCCAGGGCAAACTCCTCTCGCTAAGAGCAGTTCACATGCCTGGGCATCTCAATATGGGCTTCGTCTGTACGCCTTTCCTCCGATTTTTCTGCTCCCGGGAGTTCTGGAGAGAGTGCGCCGGGACGGGGCCCGTCTGTTGTTAGTATACCCGTTCTGGCCGGGCCAAGTTGGGTTTCAGGCCTGATTTCTCTCCTCGATGGCACTCTATGGGGGATTCCCGTCAGGAGAGATCTCCTCTCACAGGTTCCGGGCGCGCCCCCGCCCGGAGCTGTGGAAGCTGTGGGTGTGGCCTCTGAGGAGACACAATTCATAACTTCCGGTCTCTCAACCGAGGTTGTTGATACTATCCTCCATCCAGAGCTCCCTCTATGAGGAAACTGTATTTCTGTGGAGACCGCCAGCCTGACCCAGCTAACTGCCCATTTGGTACAGTTCTGGAGTTCCTGCAGGCCTGTTTATCCGTAGAGTTGATCCACTCCACCCTAGAGGGCTTCGTGGCAGCCATTGTGGCCTACCACGCCCCTCTCGGTGGCCATTCAGTGGGAAGACACCCTTTTCTTACACGTTTCCTATACAGTGCGCTGAGGCTGAGGCCTTCCGGCCAGAGAAGCTTATGCTAAGTGGTAAATCAGGATGCTGTTCCATAGCCTTGAGTCCTCTGATCTCCCCTCTCCTTTGGGGGTCAAGATTCACTCCTCCAGAAGTTGGCTTTCGGGATGGCGGGCCCCGCCTACTTTAGTCACTCCGGGCTCTTCTGTTCTCTCGCCCTAGCTGTGCAGTCTTCCACACTAGGCAGAGATTTGGAAGTCTGGCGGCATAGGCATTCTCGTTCCCCCAGCGTTTTCCGACGCAGCTCGAGTTCCTGAAGAGGAACGTCTCAAGTTACGTATGCAACCCTGGTTACTCTAGGGAGCGAGCGAATGCGTAGCGTGGCCCGTTGGAGAGAGTGCGCCGGGACGGGGCCCGTCTGTTCTTAGTATTCCCGTTCTGGCCGGGCCGAGTTGGGTCTCAGGCCTGATTTCTCTCCTCGACGGCGCTGTAGGGGAGATTCCCATCAGGAGAGATCTCCTCTCACAGGCGGAGGGCGCGCCCCCGCCCGGAGCTGTGGAATCTGTGGGCGTGGCCTCTGAGGAGGCATAACTCATAACTTCCGGTCTCTCAACTGAGGTTGTTGAGACTATCCACCATCCAGAGCTCCCTCTATGAGGAAACTGTATTTCTGTGGAGACCGCCAGCCTGACCCAGCTAACTGCCCATTTGGTACAGTTCTGGAGTTCCTGCAGGCCTGTTTATCCGTAGAGTTGATCCACTCCACCCTAGAGGGCTTCGTGGCAGCCATTGTGGCCTACCACGCCCCTCTCGGTGGCCATTCAGTGGGAAGACACCCTTTTCTTACACGTTTCCTATACAGTGCGCTGAGGCTGAGGCCTTCCGGCCAGAGAAGCTTATGCTAAGTGGTAAATCAGGATGCTGTTCCATAGCCTTGAGTCCTCTGATCTCCCCTCTCCTTTGGGGGTCAAGATTCACTCCTCCAGAAGTTGGCTTTCGGGATGGCGGGCCCCGCCTACTTTAGTCACTCCGGGCTCTTCTGTTCTCTCGCCCTAGCTGTGCAGTCTTCCACACTAGGCAGAGATTTGGAAGTCTGGCGGCATAGGCATTCTCGTTCCCCCAGCGTTTTCCGACGCAGCTCGAGTTCCTGAAGAGGAACGTCTCAAGTTACGTATGCAACCCTGGTTCCTCGAGGGAACGAGACACTGCGTCTCGGTGCCATACTTCCGGCATCCCTGTCAGCGCTTGCCTCATTCCTGAAGCTGACGCTGGCTCCGCCGCACGTGCTTTTATAGCTTCCTGGTCATGACGTCAACCGCCCGTGACGTCCCGCTCAGCTATTGGACAGATTTCACATGTTATTCAGAGAGTGGTCACAGAAGCCGTTCCCCTAGCGTTTTCCGACGCAGCGTCTCGTTCCCTCGAGGAACCAGGGTTACATACGTAACCTGAGACGTTTGTGTTAAACAGACCAAAATTTTAAAGGGATAGTTCACCCAAAAATGAAAAACCGAAAATTCCTCACCGTCATGTTTTTCCAAACCAGTAAAACCTTTGATTATCTTGGGAACACAAATTAAGATACAGTATTTTTGATGAAATCTGAGAGCTTTCTGACCCCGCATAGACAGCAATGCAACTACCAAGTTTAAGGCCCAGAAATGTAGTAAGGACATCGTTAAAATAGTCCATGTGACATCAGTAGTTCAACCGTAATGTTATGAAGTTACGAGAATACTTTTTGTGCGCAAAGAAAAAATAATGACTATTCAACAATGTCTTCTCTTCCATGTCAGTCTTTGACGCATGTTCACGAGAGTACAACAACTTTCTGGGTCTTGAATGGGTCAGTTCCATTGCTTTCTATGCAGGGTCAGAAAGCTCTTGAATTTCATCAAAAATAGCGTAATTGGTGTTCAGAAGATAAACTAAGGTCTTACGGGTTTGGAACAACATGAGGGTGAGTAATTAATGACAGTATTTTCATTTTTGGGTAGGGTGGCCATATGTGTCGTTCATACGGGACATGTCCTGGCCAGGATTTTTATATTGCCTAAAACATCCAAAGTAGTTTTTACCAATAACATGCACGTATTGTATATAATCGACCAATCGTGGCGTGTGAGAAGGTGAGATCTACAGAGAACGATCAAAGCGATGCAAATAAGCGCACGTGTTTGTTCGTTTGTTCGACTTGAAGCATCTCTGCGCACCGATCATTGAATGACACCAAAGTACCTCGAGAGCGATTCGAAAGCATAAGGAGCCATCTGATCTGCTCTCTATAGCTCTCGTGAATGTCATACAATGATCGATCTGCACAGTGCAAACAGCCAAAACCTGGATATTTTAGGCAATATAGAAATCCTGGCAAGGACGTGTCCCGTAAAAATGGTAACCTTATTTTTGGGTGAACTATCTCTTTAATATTTTTCATCCACAGAGCTCTCTTTGGAATGTTTTGCAATGTTTGATTTGTGAATAAATGGTTCTTTTGAGTCGGATCTTTTAAATTAATAATTTAATCCAATTTACAGAGACAATCCAAATAATTTGTTCATAAATCAAACTAATCTGGATCTTGTGTTCAGTTTACTAACTACAGCATAAGAACCAATATAAAAACAATGTGATGAACCAATACGAGCCATTAAATAACTACTGTATATAACCGTTAACTAACTTTTGACATTGTGTTAATTGTGTTTTATACATTAAAATATGTTGATGTGGTGATTTTGGTATACTATTTTTATGTATGTATGTACGTATGTACAGTATGTATGTATGTATTTATTTGTTTATTTTCAATCATATTTCTATGCAGTTTTAGCAATACAAACATTACATTTTAAATACACTAGTTTACATTAAAAAATTTTTTTTTGAAAAACTCGCCAAGGCTGCATTTATTTGATCAACAATACATTTAAACAGTAATATTGTGAATTGTTATTACATTTTAAAGCAACTATATAGAACCATTTTTATGATCATTTTATTGTGATTTTAAAGCTCGACAGTCCCTTGTCCATTTTCTTCAAAAACTCTTCTATTGTGTAAAAGAATAAAGTCATTTGGATTTGGAACAACGTGAGGGTGAATAAATCATGGCAGAATTTCATTTTTTGTGTGATCTTTAAACACCTTACTGTGGCATGAGAATGCATGTGTCTTATGTGCGCCTCCAGTCTCACATGCATGCACACACACACACACACACACACATTTGCACACTGGCGTCCTGCGTGATGATCCATGGCTTGAGTGACAGCACTGGAGAATAGGTATAGAGATGCTCAGGGGTGCTCAGAAGGGAAGTGAATCAATGCGGTTTCATTTGCCGGGAACACTTTTTTCTTTCGCTCTCTCAAGGCTTTGGCTGTGTGAGTGTCTCAGGTGTGAGGGCTGGTTATTACTTTATTGTGATGAAAGAGAAGAGGTGCAGGTGAGAGCACCAAAGACGATGACAGAAAATAAGCCCTCTTGGTAAGATGCTGCAGAAACGGAGACATATAGTTTCAACGACCAAAGAAAAAGAGAATCATGTCCTCCTACTGGGCATTGTTAGGTTTGGGGGTCAGTGATGGATACAGGAAGCAGAGTGGGTGTTGCTATGGTGATGGCTGATGGCCAGAGATCAGTTTCTTCAGTACATCTTCTTTAATATTTCATAAATGCTAAATTTATCTGTATACATGAAACAAGGGTTTATGATCTTGTTTGTCTGTCCTTGGAACAAATGTCCTCACAATGTAATTTCTTTGAATGATAAAGCTATTTGCTCCTTGAATAGAAAGCTATACCATATTCTTTGGTTGATGTATATGATGCATTGGCCATTTATGAAATAATACAGGACTGTTAAGAATATTAAATGACTTACTTGGCTCCCACAAGAAAAAACCTGCTTCACAACAGCACTACATTATGCCTTATTCAGTAAAAATGTCAAATGTCACTTCCATTATAATCAACTACTAAACTGCTGCACATTGCAACATTGCATTGTGCCTTCAGCCAAAGATTATTTTCCTCATATGATTAAAATAAAAGGATTTTATTGATTTAATTGCTCCATATCAATTACATAATTGATTATGACTTTTATTTATTTATTTAAAATATTGTGTTTTGTATATATATATATGTACACACACATATTTATATAAATATGTGTATATTTTTTAATATATATATATATATATATATATATATATATATATATATATATATATATATATATATATATATATATATTAGTTTGTGTTAAATTATCCTTGTCTTATTTCCTGGGCAATAATGGTAAATGGTTCAATAGTAGTTTAGTGAAGTAAAGCGAGTTTATTTTGTTTACTAAGTTATGTATATTTTTTTATATATATATATATATATATATATATATATATATATATATATATATATATATATATATATGTTTATATTTATAATATATTCATTATATTTATATGCAATTGTAGCAGTAACTAACATTACGTACATTTACAGTAGCAGTAGCGGTAATATTCTTAAATATTTTTACTATTTAAAAAAACTTGTTTTCTATTTTAAAATGTAATTTATTTATTTGATGGCAAAGTTGAATTTTCAGCAGCCATTACTCCAGTCTTCAGTGTCACATGATCCTTCAGAAATCATTCTAATATGCTGATTTGCCACTCAATAAGTATTTCTTATCAACAATGTTGAAAATAGTTGTGCTCCTTAATATTTTGTGCAAAACGCAATGAATTATAATAGAAATTTCTAAAGAAAATCATTCATTTGAAATAGAAATCATCTAAAAAAATGATGTATCATTATTCTAAAATACCCAATTCGGAGTAGTTTTTTATATAAATGGATATATTTTCATTGGAAATAAAAATTTTGTTTAAAATTTACAATTGTTTTACTGCCCAACGAATTTCCAATGGAGACACTTCCAGCGTCAGATTACAGTAGTTAATAATAATCAATGTACTTGATAAAATTGATGTTTATGACCAATGGACACGCAAATAACTGCCGAAGTTTCCTTCATGTTTTTCCGCTTGTATATATCTTATTGTATATGACACCTCCACAAACACAGTCACACTGCAGGTTTGCTATTTCTCCATGAACTTTCACAGCAGTCCCAGCTCCCAGCGGGAACCTCAGGAGCTCCTTGAAATGTCTCCATCAGAGCCTGAATGTTAAATTGAGCCCGGGGCTCTCCTCTGTTCAACCTTCCTATATTAGATCAGCATCTGAGAGAGAAAAAGAGAGAGAGACATTTCTGAACACAGTGACCCAGCTGTTTAGTAGATTATCCCATCTGCAGAGATACTTTTCTCAGTAAATGTTTTCTCAAGCGCTCTGTGTGGGTGAGTGTGTACGTGAGAGGCCTAAACTGTTTAAAATGGCAATAATATCTTACTCTTTCCTCTTCGCAGGACTGCACCGTCTATGAAACCGAAAATAAGATCCTCCATGTGGTAAGTGTTTCTCTTCTGGTTTACTCTGCAATATGAGGCTGATAATGAGCTTTAATGTTTCTCCTGTGAGCTCTGCCCTTATTTCTTCATTTACAGGAAGTACCGTGAAGATGCTCGTACACGTACTCTCTCTCTGCCTGTTATTTCTGTGTGTTAGACTAACTTTAAACTCCTGACTGATTTTATGACCACACAGTGATGTGAATAGACACTGTAAATGTTCATTTTCAATGAACCATTTACCAAACAGATTCTTTTGAGTCATCATTCAGTAGTGCCTGCATTTTTGGCCCCAAAGAATCTTCCTTGATCTTTTTTGCAGTAAAAATAAATAAATCTATTTTTAGATTGCACTATATTACAGTTAGTTGTAAATTAAGGCATCAGTTACTGTAAGTGCGGTTCATCTAATAGTTTTATAATATAATATAATATACCTCTTTACAACCAACTTATTATATTATATTATATACAACCAACTCCCTGCCAATTAATACATAAACTTTTCCAAACCAAATAATTAATCAAATGTAAACTCCTGATGACTAATTTTATAACCACACAGTGATGTGAATAGATGCTTTAAATGTTTGATTTATTTGAGTCAGCATTTTTGGCCCCAAAGAATCTTCCTTGACCTTTTTTATAGTGAAATAGACCTTTACATTGTTGATACATTCTGTGTTGTACATTTATGAGTCTGAGTTTGGTGCTTTTAAACTAGTAGTTTTTTTCAAGATAAGAACCATTTAAGGCCTGATTATATATTATTATATTATATTGTTTCCACATATTATTTAAAGTATAACTCTCAAACAGACTTCTAGTTGAGGGACTTCTTTTTGACTAATAATTTAAAATACATGATTCAAATGAATGCATCTACATTTTGATCACAACTTTTTATTTATTTATTTATTTTGCAGTGATCTCAGCATTTGAATACAACATTTGAAGTCAATTTTAATAGTTGCTTTTATTTCATGTAAAAGACTTGATTCCTCATCTGTGTTTAAAAATTTTTTTTTTTACAGTTCTCCGGTAACCATTTTGTGAACATGTATTTTACTAGTTCAAGCCCTGAGGTGAAGTTCCCTTTGCAGTCACAGGAGAGCCACAGCTAGGCTCTTTGTGAGATTCCCGTCTCATACACACTAGCACACAGCAGTGTGTGTGGCAGGTCCTGTTGTCGCCACAGACTGCTGGGCTGGGCACTGCTGTCAATCTCACTGAGTCCCACAGCTATAAATACCTACACATTGCGCCTGCTAGCAGCAGATTTCATTCCCCAGCACCACCCCACCTCAGCTACTGACTGTAGGAGGAGAAACAAACACACCAATGACACCAGATGAAAGCAGAAGCAGAGAGAGAGAGATGAAACCATAAAACAAAGTGAAGTGCTACAGAACCCTAAAAAGCAAATACAAATCGCAATATAATTGCAGTCATACTAGGCAGAGAAATCCAGGTGCATGTTTTGCAAATCCAGTAGCAAAGTGAAAAATGGCAAGCATGACAATAGTGTTGCTGCTGTACATCTTGAATTTCTTTAGATCGTGGCATAATGTGTTGCTATTTAAGCACTTGCTATTGCGTCACTTTGTCAGACAGGTTCTATTTAAGTGATTTCTTGATTCAACAGGTCTGGCAGTAATCAGGCCTGTGTGTGGCTAGTGAAATTTAACTCAGCTTTCTAAAATAATGTGGTTAATTGCAGTTCTTTCATGATTTAACAGGAGGGGGCAATTAATTTTTCACGTAGGGCCACGTAGGTTTGGACAGCTTTTTTCCCTTAATAAATGAAATCATCATTTAAAAACTGCATTTTGTATTTACTTGAATTATCTTTGTGTAATATTTAAATTTGTTTGATGATCTGAAACATTAAAGTGTGACAAACATGCAAAAAAATAAGAAATCAGGAAGGGGGCCAACACTTTTTCACACCACTGTAGCTATGTGGTAATGTTTCCTAGGTACAGACAGACAGACAGATAGATGGACGGATGGACAGACAGGCAGACAGACAGATAGATAGATAGGTGTTTTGTGTTTTGATTAGATAGATACTGTATATTTCCTTCCAATTATGTATTGTAGTTTTTTTTAACACTGTTTGCTTCTTGCTTATTATATTTGAAAAGTTTCTTGAATGTCTCAGCAGTTTTGTAATTTACTTTACAGTCATGCCAGTAAAAAGCTTGTTGAGAGAAAAGTGGAGAGCAGAGGAATAGTGCAGTGGTTAACAGGAAATGAAACGACATCGATTCCCACCTCCTTCACCTTGAGTGAACTCCACCAATATCCCAGACATGTGAAATCTGATCATAATCGCTGAGAGTTTGATATAACGCTGTTGAGATAATGAACGAAAAGGGGTGAGAGTACAGGGAAGACTGATAAACACATGGGGAAGAGAAAAAAGATATGACTTGAAAAAATGAACTCTTCTAAAACAGGATGAAACTCAACTTCCTGACAATTAATACAGCACATTTTCCAAAACAAATTATCACCATACCTGACCAACCCATAGCTTTAGTCCTAGTCTTTTTAGGCATAACAAAGTAATTCCCAATGAAATGGCTTCAGAACTGCACCTGTTTATTAAAACTGTGCCCTACAAAAGCGGAGTATTGACTTCAGCTAAAGATGCATTCTGTGGTCATGGGACATTAAACCTAAATTTGATCATATCTACGATGCTGAGTTAAATCTAATAAATGTTCGCCCAGTGTAGCATATCTGTGCAGAAAATAATTGATATGCTTTCTCCCTCTTTTTTTCTCTCTCTCAAGTGTAAGACATTGTCTGGAGTATGTGACCACATCATCTCACTGTCGTCAGACCCCCTGGTCTCCCAGTCGGCACATCTAGAGGTGGTTCAACTGGCTAATATTAAACCTACAGAGGGTCTGGTAAGATCACACACAATTATATTGTGCTACAGATGATTGTTAAACTAAAAAATCTAGTGTAAATATATCTGCCCGATTGTAAAAATAAATGAGTTCTGATAATTAGTATCTGATAATTTATTAATATATTAAATGCTATTAATTATTTAATATAAGATATATAAATACGAGTAACTAATGTACAGTATAATCTTCCATTCAAAAGGTTGGTCTTAGTAAGATTTATTATAAATAAATTCATATTTTTCTTAAGCAAGCATTCATCAAATTGATCAGAAGTAACAGTTAAGACGTATAATTTTCCAAAGATTTCGATTTCAAATAAATGTTTTTTTTAGAACTTTCTAGTGCTATGAATCATGTTTTCAACAAATCAACATATTAGAATAATTTCTGAAGGACCATGTGACACTGAAGCCAGGAGTAATGGCTCCTGAAAATTCAGCTTGCCATAAAAAAAAAAAATAAAAAAAAAATACATATATATATATATATATGGGCGACATTTGACTCTTGAGTCGGGGGGGGCAAGAATTTTTTTTTATATAGTATAAGTAAATAAGTACAGTATATAAATGAAATAAATAAATAAAAACACTTTTTTTTTTTCGGATGGAAGCATCAAAACACTGCCCCTACCTACGGTGTCCGAGAAGTGCAAAACAAATCACAATTCTGAAAACAAAATAACAAATTACAAACGCAAATGCAAGTCTAAAAAACACAACAACAATTCAGAAAACATTATAACAAGTCAGAAAACACAATGACAAATTCAAAAACAAAATCTGCAGCATGCAGGACATTATAAAAGACACATGAATTAGAGCTCACACATTAACACCAACTGGCTCTTACCCCCTCTGTGGTTCCTGTGATAACGTGAAGCCCATCATATGTGGATTTGATGTACATTCCCTTAAGATATAAAAGACACAGGATGAAATTAATAGACTATAATGAATAATCTCCTCATCTCTTCCTCTTTCTGTCTCATGCAGAAGAACACTTCAAATGCTTTTAGTCTATTCATGTGTATATAGACAAGCATGCACACACACACACACACACACACACACACATTTGTTCATTGGGACAAAGATCAATGTTGAGGAAGTTACATTGAAACTGTTTGGCAAGATACACAAGCTGCTCATAAGTTACAATTAGTTAAGCTACAGTCAAGCTTCACTGCTAACAAAAGGCTACCATTACATATTCATTCAAAAGTTTGGGGTTATTAAGATTTTTCATATGCATAAGTTTTCTCAAGATCTCATATGTATATATGATTATATATATAATTATATATATAATTAAAGTTATGCAAATAAAGGGTCAATTTTCATTATGTTTTATTTAGTTTTTAGTAAATGCAAAGGTGATGTTGACAATTGTAACTATGGCAACGTCCTCTCCAGACCACAACGACCACCGCCTCAACTGCACAAAACGCTTCCACTACATGAGAAAGCGGCAGCCGCGCGATGATTCCACCTTTCCGCTTTTTAGTGATAAAGGGAGCGCGCTTTGCGCATTTTCTAGGGTATAATCGAGCGAGAACCTCCCGCTCTCTCTCGTGAAGCCAACACGGAAGTGACTTAAACTGTAATTCGTCAACTGGCCGCTAGAGGCTGTCTGCAAAAGGGAGTCAATCCCATAGACTCCCCATGTTAAAATGCCCAACTTTACAGCAGAAAAAAACATGTTTACAGCCTGGTTCAAAAAATGATTTAGGTCTATATTGCTAATTTTGCCCTTCATGACAACTGTGAGGGGGGTGAATTTTTTTATAACTCATCCGTTTAAATTATATTAAGCCTTAAAGTTCTGCATAATTAAGGGCGTGGCCACTTGAGACAAATTCGAAAACAAAATAAGTCAGACAGCACAACGACAAATCAGACAAACCGGAAGAGGTAGGTATAGTTTGAGACAGCGCCATTGGTTTGGGATTACTCACCGCTGACTGGACGAAACATCTGTCAATCAACGTATACAAGAAGAACCAGCCGAAGAACAGCAGAGTCGTGGTAGAAAGTTCGGAGATGGTATTAAAGTAGCTCAGTTTAAATGTATTGTATGAATTGCCCTTACTATGGAATAAAAAATATGGGGTGTCTATTTTCATTTAGTTACAAGTAGCTGTGAATCATCAGCTCCAGTGGCACAGATGGATATGTGCGTGTTGTTGGCTTTTTGATGCGATCGACCCAGGTTCGATCCCGTCTTTTGCCAAACTTTTTTTTTCTCCCTTTTCAAATTTGTCGTTGTGCTTTCTGACTTTTTAAGTCACTTCCGTGTTGGCTTCACGAGAGAGAGCGGGAGGTTCTCGCTCGATTATACCCTAGAAAATGCGCAAAGCGCGCTCCCTTTATCACTAAAAAGCGGAAAGGTGGAATCATCGCGCGGCTGCCGCTTTCTCATGTAGTGGAAGCGTTTTGTGCAGTTGAGGCGGTGGTCGTTGTGGTCTGGAGAGGACGTTGCCATAGTTACAATTGTCAACATCACCTTTGCATTTACTAAAAACTAAATAAAACATAATGAAAATTGACCCTTTATTTGCATAACTTTAATTATATATATAATTATATATATAATCATATATACATATGAGATCTTGAGAAAACTTATGCATATGAAAAATCTTAATAACCCCAAACTTTTGAATGAATATGTAATGGTAGCCTTTTGTTAGCAGTGAAGCTTGACTGTAGCTTAACTAATTGTAACTTATGAGCAGCTTGTGTATCTTGCCAAACAGTTTCAATGTAACTTCCTCAACATTGATCTTTGTCCCAATGAACAAATGTGTGTGTGTGTGTGTGTGTGTGTGTGTGCATGCTTGTCTATATACACATGAATAGACTAAAAGCATTTGAAGTGTTCTTCTGCATGAGACAGAAAGAGGAAGAGATGAGGAGATTATTCATTATAGTCTATTAATTTCATCCTGTGTCTTTTATATCTTAAGGGAATGTACATCAAATCCACATATGATGGGCTTCACGTTATCACAGGAACCACAGAGGGGGTAAGAGCCAGTTGGTGTTAATGTGTGAGCTCTAATTCATGTGTCTTTTATAATGTCCTGCATGCTGCAGATAAAAGTAATGAATCTCAGCAATTGATTGCACGGCTGTTACTGCACACACTCAAATTAAAGAGCTGGAGAGAGAGAAAGAGAGCGCTATACAGACAGGAGTGCTCTAAATAAAGATCCACTGATCATGTGACTGAAAGCTCTTAGTTTTTGTTGTAGCTCTAATAGTGGGCGGAAATCACACGCTATACTGCAATATGCAGTACCCATAGAAAAGAAGCACCACGATATGTATTTCATATGTCATATTTCAGTTGCATATCCTAGACCACACTGAGATTAAATGTATAACAATTTGAGATGTCTTCTGTTTCTCAGACAAAATTTTTTTTATCATGTCTCCACTTGTTTTAAAAGAGATCTAGATGCCAAAGTAAGCAGATGCAGAAGTCTGAGATTTTAACATAATCTTATCATATTCTTGCCAGACCAAATCATCTGAGCTATGCTATCCCCATTATTTTTGTATCTCTGCTCAATGCTTATTGGGTTTTTTTGTAAGCTGTAACCATGATATCATAAATATGATCAAGTCACATGATTAGAATAGACTGTTTTTTGATGCAATTCCTGTAGCTCACGTGGTAGAGCATGGCGCTAGCAACGTAAAGGGCATAAGTTTAATTCCCAGGGAATGCATAAACTGATAAAAATGTACACTACCAGTCAAAGGTTTAAGATGATTAAGAATTTTTGATTTACATTTTTTTTTATGAATAGAAGTTCAGTGAACAGCATTTATTTGAAATATAAATATTTATAATATTGTAAATGTCCATACTGTCACTGATCAATTTAAAGTGTAACTGCTGAATAAAACTTAATTTCTTAAAAAAAAAAAAACACTTGAAAATCTTACTTACTCCAGACTTTTAAGTAAAGGATAGTGTATCTGTCACGGTGTGTTGACGAAGAAGACTCGATGAAGAAAGGAAGACAGAAACTAGGTCAAAACAGGGAAACAAGAGGAAAGACAACAACAACAAAAAAGTCCATGATAGTGACAGTATCATGGTTTCCACAAAAATATTAAGCGCACAGATGTTTTTAGCATTGATGATGATATAAAATATTTCTTGAGCATCAAATCAGTATATTAGAATGATTTCTGAAGGATCATTTGACACTGAAGAATGGAGTAATAATGCTGAAAATTTGCTTTGTAACCACAAGAATAAACTACATTTTAAAATATATTGAAATAGAAAACAGTTATGTTAAAATTGTAATAAAATTTCACAATATTACTGTATTTTTAATCAAATACATGCAGAACATTAGAGACGTTTGACTAGAATGCAATGTAAATTGGTTTGAATAAAAGCATCTACCAAATTCTTAGATTTGAATGTAAATTAAATTCTTCAACTGCTTTGTCATTTGACATCTATTTTTATTGACATCTATTATTCTGTCTTTTTATATTTCTCATTTTTTCCGTCTCTTTCTTAGTCTCCAGCAGATCGCTGTAAAAAGATCCACGCAGGTGATGAGGTCATCCAGGTGAACCATCAGACAGTGGTGAGTGTCAGTCTCTCTTAGTCACTCAATCCATTTGGCTCATTTTTTCTTCTATTTTATCATCCATCCATCAGTTTTTTTATTTATTTATATATGTAAGTCTCACTTGGCATTCAACAGCAGTTGCCCCTTTCCTGCCTGTTTGTGTATGGAATTATGGAACTGAAAATGAGGTGCATTTGAATTTAAGAACTTTAATGTGTCCTTTTTAAAGCACCAAGATGTTTAAAACATATTGCTAGATGTATTTTTAGCTCATTTTTATGACTAGGGCAGCTATATTCCAATTTGACTGAATTCATAGTGCTGATTTAGTGTGCTACGCTTTAAACTGCATTTCTGAGTGAAACTGGAGAGTGTTTAAAGGGCATAAGAGGCTGTAAATGTAATGAAGGGCAGTGGAGTGTGTTTTTAAGGATGGTTGTATTTGAGAGATTTTTTTGCGTGCATATGAAGTGCATCAATAGGTACTCCAGTGATCGTACCCTGTGGAGTTCCCTTCAAATAATTGATAAAGAGCCTTTTCTGCATACGTCTGTATACAAGTAATTGCGCATGGAGTTTAGCTTCTGAAATCAATTCTGTTTGAAATGACTTCCTCAGTGTTTGATGTGCATAAGAATGAACAAATGTGTGTGTGTGAACAAATGTGTGTGTGTGTGTGTGTGTGTGTGTGTGCATGCTTGTCTATATACACATGAATAGACTAAAAGCATTTGAAGTGTTCTTCTGCATGAGACAGAAAGAGGAAGAGATGAGGAGATTATTCATTATAGTCTATTAATTTCATCCTGTGTCTTTTATATTTTAAGGGAATGTACATCAAATCCACATATGATGGGCTTCACGTTATCACAGGAACCACAGAGGGGGTAAGAGCCAGTTGGTGTTAATGTGTGAGCTCTAATTCATGTGTCTTTTATAATGTCCTGCATGCTGCAGATAAAAGTAATGAATCTCAGCAATTGATTGCACGGCTGTTACTGCACACACTCAAATTAAAGAGCTGGAGAGAGAGAAAGAGAGCGCTATACAGACAGGAGTGCTCTAAATAAAGATCCACTGATCATGTGACTGAAAGCTCTTAGTTTTTGTTGTAGCTCTAATAGTGGGCGGAAATCACACGCTATACTGCAATATGCAGTACCCATAGAAAAGAAGCACCACGATATGTATTTCATATGTCATATTTCAGTTGCATATCCTAGACCACACTGAGATTAAATGTATAACAATTTGAGATGTCTTCTGTTTCTCAGACAAAATTTTTTTTATCATGTCTCCACTTGTTTTAAAAGAGATCTAGATGCCAAAGTAAGCAGATGCAGAAGTCTGAGATTTTAACATAATCTTATCATATTCTTGCCAGACCAAATCATCTGAGCTATGCTATCCCCATTATTTTTGTATCTCTGCTCAATGCTTATTGGGTTTTTTTGTAAGCTGTAACCATGATATCATAAATATGATCAAGTCTCTTCTTTATGCACCAAGAGCTTGTAACACTCCAAAGAGAAAGGAAAAAATTAAATCGCATCATATGACCCCTTTAAGTAAAGGCCAGTGTATGATGGTTTCCACAAAAATAGTAAGCAGCACAAATGTTTTCAGTATTGATGGTATGAAATATTTATTAAACACCAAACCAGCATATTAGAATGATTTCTGAAGGATCACGTGCAGTGTTGGGCAAAATGTAATTCATGTTACTTTTGTGCAATAGATGAATAACAATTTATTTTTTTTAGATATTTTATGTTTAGATATTTCTATTTTGCGGGAATCCCGTGAATCATTTTATTCTCCCGCATCCCGCACACACAAGAGTGTCTACCCGCCTGCAGCAGCACTCGCCCATCTTCTCCTGCGCTGCTGTTGCGTATATTTCTATTTTGCGGGAATCCCGTGAATCATTTTATTCTCCCGCATCCCGCACACACAAGAATGTCTACCCGCCTGCAGCAGCACTCGCCCATCTTCTCCTGCGCTGCTGTTGCGTCGGGGCTCGCCGGAGCAGGTCTCTAATCCACTGGCACTTGACTCGACAGTGCTTGTGCTACATCCTTTTTACAATCTAGATGATAAATTACTAAATTACTTAAATTACTCTGTTACTAAAAAAGTTATCAAATTACAGTAACACGTTACTAAGTAATGCGTTACTGCCCAACACTGATCACGTGACACTGAAAACTGGAGTAATGATGCTGAAAATTCAGCTTCGTCACCACAAGAATAAATTACATTTCAAAATATATTGAAATAGAAAACAGTTCTTTTAAATTGTAATAATATTTCACAACATTACTGTATTGGTTTTTCTGTATTTTTAATCAAATAAATGCAGAGCATAAGAGACAATGTGATACCAGAATGCATTGTAAATTGGTTTGTATAAAAGCAACTATGTAAATAAAATACTTCAAATATTGCAGTACTGTGTTTTCATTTGACATCTCTCCATTTTTCCATCTCTTTCTTAGTCTCCAGCGGATCGCTGTAAGAAGATCCACGCAGGTGACGAGGTCATCCAGGTGAACCATCAGACAGTGGTGAGTGTCAGTCGCTCGTCAGTCACTCAATCCATTTGGCTCATTTATTCTTCTATTTTATCATCCATCCATCCATCCATCCATCTATCAGTTTTGTTCCCTATATATGTAAATCTCAATTGGCATTCAACAATGTCAGTCACTCAATCCATTTGGCTCATTTATTCTTCTATTTTATCATCCATCCATCCATCTATCAGTTTTGTTCCCTATATATGTAAGTCTCAATTGGCATTCAACAACAGTTGCCCCTTTGCTGTCTGTTTGTGAATTATGGAACTGAAAATGAGGTGCATTTGAATTTGAGGGCTTTAATGTGTCCTTGTTAAAGCACCAAGAGCTTTAAAACATATTACTAGATGTATTTTTAGCTCATTTCTGATTAAGGCAACTATATTCCAATTTGACTGAATTCACAATGCTGATTGAGTGTGTTACACTTTAAACTGCGTTTCTGAGTGAGACTGGAGAATGTTTAAAGGGCATAAGAGGCTGTAAATGTAATGAAGGGCAGTGGAGTGTGTTTTTAAGGATGGTCGAATTTGAGAGATTTCCTTGCGTGCATATGGAGTGCGTCAATAGGTACTCCAGTGATCGTACCCTGTGGAGTTCCCCTTTCTGCGTACATCTTTGTACAAGTAATTGCGCATGGAGTTTAGCTTGTGAAATCAATTCTGTTTGAAATGACTTCCTTAGTGTTTGATGTGCATAAGGTGCTGAATAATTCGTTGAATATTTGAATTTTACTCTCAAGTGGTGGCATGTTTTATGAAGTTAAAGAAGCTGCAGATAGCTTAATGGTCCCTCTTCATCATCTCTGATCACAATGGCGTTGTTATTCAGATTTAAGATGGTCTTTGCATGATGGTTCTTACGTCAAGGCATCAGAATTCAACTTCTACACCAGTTTTTCTTGTTTGTCTTATGTCAAATTGTCGCTGTGGTGAGGGATGCTGAGCCTGTTTTGTGATGAAACATCAGCAACACTAAGGCCTCATTAATCCTCATGTAATTAGATTGTTGTCACCTTCATAATTGGATAAAAGCGCTTCTAATGTGTGATAAGCGATACATACGAATTCGGCTTGTAGCGAAAAACACACAGACAAATAATTACCGTAACAATGCTCAAGAACAACCTCAGCGGGCGTTAAAGGATGGTGCATTGTGGGTGCTACTTGATATGTCACCTCAGTGATTAGTCTCTGTACGCTATAGGATCAGGTCCGAATGTCCAGCCCATCTCAGTGTGTGTGTGTGTGTGTGTGAGTGTGTGTGTGTGTGTGTGTGTGTGTGCGTGAGTGTGTGTGTGTGTGTGTGTGTGTGTGTGTTTGTGTGGTTATTTCTGTCTGTGAAGGACATGGTTAGTGTAAACTGTGTGTGAGTCACGTTTTGCCTACATTGTGGGTACTAAATGTCCCCACAAGGATATTAAAGGATAGTAAAACCTCAAACCAGCCAACAGTAAACTGCTTAATAATCATAATAAATTATGTCTTAATGACAGTCTAAAAATGCAGAAAGGTTTCTGTGAGGGTAAGGCTAGGGGATAGAAAGTATCATTAGCTCAGTATAACTATAGTAATCAATCAAAAGTTTCCACTATGATAGAAAAACAAATGTTTGTGTGTGTGTATTACTTTATTTCACCTTTTTTCATAGACTGGCATTGTAGTGATTTATGAGGTTTTATTATAAAGTTAATATTTCTGTTGCATATCAAATAAAAACTATCTGAACTAACAGCAGAATTGTTTAATGTGATTATTCATAAATAATTAAGTTAATTTTTGAACATCAAACATCGAACATCTTTTATCACAGGGTTTTAAATTTTTGGTTCCATAGATCCCCAAATAAAATTATGATTCCCTTTTGAGGGACCACATCCTATAATATTATAGCAGGTCTATTTTTAATGTGTAAAGCCTTTTTATTTTATTTTATTTTAACCCCTGTTTTATAATGTTGCTGTTGTCACTGTAAGCCACTTGAGTCAGTGATGATGTACAATTATTTTTACCATGGTTAAGTGGCCTTGTATCATCTAACAGTACATCTTAACCATAGTAAAATCACTTGTGGTACACTGCACAGCCTTATTACTTTATGAAACTGTGAAATGTTATGAATTTATGTAGTTTAATAATTCATCAGTAATGTAAACATCTTTAAAAATGTAGAGTTTGCATATAGTGTGTCACATTATTTTAGAATTATATTTAAAGAGTTGCCTCCAGCTATTAGCTTCACTTGCTGGCTCAGTAAGCATTTTAACAGTGTAACATAAATATTTCAACAATAAAAATGTAGTCAGTGTATAGACTTCATGTTTGTCTTTTATTATCTTTAATTTTTTTATGTTTAGTTTAAAAATATAGTCAGTATTATCATTCAGAATTTTTTTTGAAAAATGCTTCAGAATTCATGATTATACATAATTTATGAAGAACCGAAGGCTCCAATATTTACATTTACCGGGAATGTCAAGTTCTACCAAAGACTTAAATGTGGAATCAATTAAATGATTAGCAAACATCACACTCATTTCACATAGTAAACTTAATCAACATGTACTGTGTGTCAGGAAGTGTATGTGTGTGTGTGATACATAGTAACAGTATATTCTCTCCATATTCACCGGATATAGAGAGACGTATGTTAGGATTTCCTAGCAGTTCCTTGTCAGGTGACGTCTCTGTGTGGCGTTCTTGTCGAGTCTGTGTTTGTTGACCCTGTGTTTGTTGCTGTAGGTGGGCTGGCAGTTGAAAAACTTGGTAAGCTCTCTGCGAGGGGACCCTGCCGGTGTGACATTGACCCTGAAAAAGCGTCCCCAGAGCACGCTCACCTCCGCCCCAGCCCTACTAAAGAACATGAGATGGAAGCCCTTGGCCCTGCAGGTAGGATTCAGATCGCCCTGTCCCAAAAGCTTCATCGTTTTGGGCTGCACTTTCCCCCTTTATCTGCCACCCGCTACCTGGCCTCATCTTAGATAGGGAACTGACACCTTTGACGCCATTTCCCATAATGCACCTGCCTGCTTACATGTCGCTTTCCATTCAAACGTCCTACTTCTGACTGAAATTTTGCAACACAACTATAGTTTATTTTGTGTAAATAACAGGACTGTTTCGATATCGGAGTTTCCTTCGTGGGTCTTACGGTGCTTATTAAGTCATTCGCAGTAACATCACTAACCTGCCTTAGAAGTGTTGCGAAAGTGTGCGCCAGAGAGAGCAGATTAGCTTTAATCGGCTTTCGGGGAAGGATTCAAGTTTGGCTCTAGACTTGTGACTCTAGACTAAACTTTTAGCAGTTTTCCCCAAACAGATCTGTGTACGTCTCCATCTTGGCGGCTGTCATCTCACATGCTCATTTCACTGATTATATGCACTCTTTGTGCATGTCATGTCTGTGCAGTCTGTGTCACAACCCCTGTTCCCAGGCATTCAGCTCACTGGAGACACTAATCACACCTCTATAGTCTCTGAAGCCATTGTGTTCTCTGGAGATGCCGCAAATGTTTCCATAGACTCCCACTCATTATGTCAAAGCATCATGACCCAGAGATCCCAGTTCACTGTTTACTGCAGACAGCACTGTAGAGGGACTGCGCCGCCGTTTCGCTGCTCAGGGACCTATTCTATCCCTCACCCTTGTGACTGTCTGCAGATATCAGTGTCTGGGTCACGTCCTGGAACAGAGCTCCATTATTACATTTAGTTGTGCCCTCAGACGTTTTACCAGCTCATAGTAGATGTGAACTTTGATCTTTAATCCAATGATCTTGTCTGCCCAGCAGCCAGTCGTTCCCAGGAGTCCCACCAGCAGCTCAGCCACGCCTACAAGCACCATCAGTACACCCTCCAAGCGTGATAGCTCCGCCCTCCAAGACCTGTATATCCCGCCCCCTCCATCAGAGCCATACACACCCAGGTAAGCTCATCCAGTAAAGGATTTTTTACACTTCAGCTGCTTTTTGGCTTGAAATTCACTTGAATTCTTAGTCAAGGTATCTTACATCAAAAACTGTGTTTTGTCCAATGTCTTTAGAATGAAACAAGCTGCTACTTTTGCTACTACTGTACGTTCGATACAAGAAAACATATTTGAATATGCCTGTTTTTATTGGCTAACCTCTCTGTATGGGCATAATTCATACTATTGCAGAAAATTTAATAGGTATATACAGTGGGGCAAAAAAGTATTTAGTCAGCCACCAATTGTGCAAGTTCTCCCACTTAAAAAGATGAGAGAGGCCTGTAATTTTCATCATAGGTATACCTCAACTATGAGAGACAAAATGAGAAAAAAAAATCCAGAAAATCACATTGTAGGATTTTTAAAGAATTTATTTAGATAAAAAAAGAAGAAATTAATGCTTTTCTTGACACATTAAAATGATAAAAAATGACAGTAAAAGATTAACAATATTACGAAAGATTTCTGTTTCAAATAAATACTGTTTTTTTCACTTTTTATTCATCAAAACTATTGCAGCACAACTGTTTTCAACATTGATAGTAATATGAAATAGGTTTTTTGAGCACCAAATCATGATTTCTGAAGAATCGTGTGACACTGAAGACTGGCTGTTAAAAATTCAGCTTAGCCATCACAGGAATAAATAACATTTTAAAATAAATTAATATAGATATATGTTTTAAATAGTGTACATACAGTAAAATCTGAATATATTATGTTATGCTGTGCTTTTAGAGATGAAAAAGGCATTCTCCTGGGTGAAGGCGGGGTATCTGTCGCAAAAGGGTCAGAATCACCAAACTCATTCCTGGATCAAGAGTACAGACAGCGATTTCCTCTCATGGAAGAAGAAGCCGTCCTTTACTGCTATGAGTACGACCCCAACCACGGACCCACAACGTCCCGTCGAGACAGCACTCCCACTTACGGTACACAAACACACACAGACACAAAAAGTTTTGTCTATCAGCACATTTCTGTAAAGCTTAGATGGTACATCAGGGTTATTCACTCTTTTAGCATGGGGAATTTGGTTCTTCCTTTCTGCACACCATAAAATGATTAGTTATTTTCTGCTAGCTTTTACAGCAGATGCCCGAGAGACTGAATATTGACCCACCAACTAATTCAAGGCGCAGACCAAACTTCTATGAACATCTGCTGATTATAAAACAGCACATAAATACCAAAAACACTATTTACTCCAGTTATGTTGCATAACTAGATTCAGTTAATGAGAAAGCAGTTAATAAGAAATCCATTTTAGATCCAGCTAAATAACTGGTTTTGGAAGCTTCTTCTTATCTAAATTATTTCTGTAAAGTATCCGACAAATTTTGCAATGCTGTGTGATTGTATGTTTCTTGATGGTTTATAAAGCGAGCATATCTATAACAAGTTTCCTGCATAGGGGAGTTGGTTTCAGATTTTCTGTAATTAAACTCCAGGGAGCTGGGCTGCACTGTGTTGTGTATGTGTGTGTGTGTGTGTGTGTGTGTGTGTGTTTGTGTGTGTGCAGCTCTAGTCGTTAAATGCCAGCGTGAGCCTCTGCAGTGGCACAGAACTGCTGACACACTCCATGCCCGCTGCTTCCCTAGAAAACGAGAGGACACATTAACTGTGACAGTTTGTCTTACACAAACACACACTCGCTCAGACTTACCTTGGCGTCTGTGGAGAAAATGGATTGTGAACTGTCATTTTACTTCCATCTTTCTATTCCCTGTCTTTCCACACACACACACACACACACACACACACACACACACACACACACAGAAAGAGATGTGTGTATATGCGCATGTCTATGTTTTCAGGTCGTCTGAGGCCCATCTCTATGCCTGTAGAGTATAACTGGGTTCCTGACTACGAGGACCCAGCTAGAATGAAGAGAGAAGGTCGGAGAGGTGAGTTGTGTCAGTCACAGTACTGTAACTATACATGGTTATTCTCTTGTTTTTATTTTTTTCCTCTCCTTTTTACTCTTAGGTGTTCTGTTTTTCTCTGTTTCTAGGTATTTGACACAATTTTTAATACAACATCAGGATTTTTGGGTTTAATAACATTATTAGTTAATAAAATGTTATTTTATTCCAAAATGAATTTAAAGTAAACATTTTATCATTTATAATCAGAATGAAATTTAATTTTATAGATGGCCTTTTCATAGACTTTAATTTTCTTATCCATTATAATTTCACATTGGTTCTGTGGTCTGAAATGATCTGAAAATGATCCTATATAAATCACTATATATATATATATA
>NW_015505264.1:1860677-1882015 GCF_001515645.1 Sinocyclocheilus grahami | reverse complement strand
TCTTTCCACACACACACACACACACACACACACACACACACACACACACACAGAAAGTGATGTGTGTATATGCGCATGTCTATGTTTTCAGGTCGTCTGAGGCCCATCTCTATGCCTGTAGAGTATAATTGGGTTCCTGACTACGAGGACCCAGCTAGAATGAAGAGAGAAGGTCGGAGAGGTGAGTTGTGTCAGTCACAGTACTGTAACTATACATGGTTATTCTCTTGTTTTTATTTTTTTCCTCTCCTTTTTACTCTTAGGTGTTCTGTTTTTCTCTGTTTCTAGGTATTTGACACAATTTTTAATACAACATCAGGATTTTTGGGTTTAATAACATTATTAGTTAATAAAATGTTATTTTATTCCAAAATGAATTTAAAGTAAACATTTTATCATTTATAATCAGAATGAAATTTAATTTTATAGATGGCCTTTTCATAGACTTTAATTTTCTTATCCATTATAATTTCACATTGGTTCTGTGGTCTGAAATGATCTGAAAATGATCCTATATAAATCACTATATATATATATATAATTAGTTTGTAGTCTTGCTGACTACCAGAAACTGTCCAAACACTTTTTATTGGTTTGTTTTAAATGGTCCTGCAGTGTGATTAATAATTTTTTAACAGTACAAATGATCCATTTAATCTCTTAATTAAAATGAGGCCATAAATAAATATTGATGAATTGAAAAATATTTGATTAAAATAGTTATAGATAGCATGTCCTACTGCAGGGAACTGTTGACACCCCTTGAATTTTTATGCCAGCATCTCTTTCTTGATTTTAACCACCAGAATTATACTGAATCATGAAAAGTGGGTTGTGGTATTAAATCAGTATCAGATGAGCAAAAATGCTGATATACTACAACATTGTGATATTGCTTTTATGCAGCAATTCTACAAACAAGAAGTTAATGTAGAGCAATTGACATTTAAAACACAAATATGGTCAGCTATTTTGTTCAGCTTCCCCATCCGCATGGCCTTGATTACATCAGCAGAAAAAGATGTGGAGAACGTTATTACATTTTAGTGGAAAGTACTAGAAATGAAAAGACTTATTCTTTAGAATATACACTGATGAATTACACAAAATAAACATGAACATTAATGTCTATTTTATTCAAAGTAAAGAATTGTATAAATAATACAATTTCCAAAATTATTATTATTATTACTTATTTAAGTAAATAGGGTCCATTTTAATGTTTTTTTTGTTGTTGTTGTTGTTTTATATTTATCCAGAATATAATTTTTACTTTCAAACACATCAACGTTTTCCATCTGTTGATCTTCTTTCTCAGTTTTGATCTCATTCTGCCTGAATTTCCCTTCATTGTTTCTCACTGTTGCTGTGTTATTACATTCTCATGGCTCTTATTCAGGAGTGATGTTTAGCTGAGCTCTTTTTCATGGATCTAATTCTCCTCGCTGTGCGGTGGCTCTGAACTGCACTGGGCATTGCTGATTACTTCCTGTGGCCACGCTGCATGCAGTGCCAGGATAACAGTGGCAGTCTCTCAGCACCAACACAGAGCCAGTGTGCGCTAGGCCCGAGACCGTCTCAATTGGCTCCTGCTTTAGAAATACAGTCCAGAACTCCCGACAGAAATAGTTGGACTGCAAGAACGTAGACAGATAATATCAATGAAGCTCTTTCATCAACATTTTACTTACTGTGTTCTTTATTATAAGTTCAGGGTAAAGTTTGGCTGGTTAGTCAATCTTCGTCACTTCCTCATCACCATCTTCATTGAGGCTGCTGGGGCAGCATCTTTTGTTTTGACTCACTCATGTCGTGTCTTACTGCTTTCCCACGCTAATTTGTTTGTTTTCTTTCGGTGGTCCTCTCCAGGACTTGCTGTTGCCCAAACCCCTCTCTTCTCTCTTCTTTGTGGCACTTGTGTGTCTTTATATGTGTGTTTTTGAGCGAGGGGGTGGATGATCACCTGGCTGTGTCTCCTGGCTGCTATTTGATCCCGTTAAGCAGCTCTGTCTATCCGCATTGTGTGGAGATTAGCGCCTTGATAGCTCTCTTATTTCCTCACTTTCTCCGGTTCCCTCTTTTCCTTAAAACTCCGGGGAGAAAATGCTGGTGGTGAGGCTGCCAGATGGTGTTTAGCTGAGAGTAAGAAAGATGGGGAAAGAAGAAAGAGGCACTCGAAGGAGATTGCAAGAGTGATGTAGGAAGAAGATTGTGATACAATGTGAGAGTGGAGGGAGGGTCAGAAAGGATAAAGATGTATTAAGGTCACCCACAGCTCGGAAATCTTGGTAATTTGTCATTTCTGGATAACAGTGACAGGTTTTTTTACTGTCAGAATGGGTGTTCTACCAAAGTCATCCTCTGTATTGTTGACAATGCATTCAAAATGAAAAAAATTCATACATTCAGTTTTGGGGCTTGCTTTTCAAAAAACAAAGATAAAAGAGAACGGCTGCAGAATTTTAATTGTGTTTTTGGGGGGATAAAATTTGGAATTGTGATTTAAAATTGTATTTAAAATAAATAAATAACTAAATATAAAACCTTCAGACTTGCTGTGCTTGTGTGTAGGGCTGCACAGTTTGGCCAAAAATGTTGCGATTATATATCAGTACGGCTATATACTACTACTGTCACAATTTCACTCGGAGCGGGGAGACGAGGAAACGAGGAGACTTGCTCAAAGTCACAGTCTTCAATGAGTGGATGATCACCTGGCTGTGTCTCCTGGCTGCTATTTGATCCCGTTAAGCAGCTCTGTCTATCCGCATTGTGTGGAGATTAGCGCCTTGATAGCTCTCTTATTTCCTCACTTTCTCCGGTTCCCTCTTTTCCTTAAAACTCCGGGGAGAAAATGCTGGTGGTGAGGCTGCCAGATGGTGTTTAGCTGAGAGTAAGAAAGATGGGGAAAGAAGAAAGAGGCACTCGAAGGAGATTGCAAGAGTGATGTAGGAAGAAGATTGTGATACAATGTGAGAGTGGAGGGAGGGTCAGAAAGGATAAAGATGTATTAAGGTCACCCACAGCTCGGAAATCTTGGTAATTTGTCATTTCTGGATAACAGTGACAGGTTTTTTTTACTGTCAGAATGGGTGTTCTACCAAAGTCATCCTCTGTATTGTTGACAATGCATTCAAAATGAAAAAAATTCATACATTCAGTTTTGGGGCTTGCTTTTCAAAAAACAAAGATAAAAGAGAATGGCTGCAGAATTTTAATTGTGTTTTTGGGGGGATAAAATTTGGAATTGTGATTTAAAATTGTATTTAAAATAAATAAATAACTAAATATAAAACCTTCAGACTTGCTGTGCTTGTGTGTAGGGCTGCACAGTTTGGCCAAAAATGTTGCGATTATATATCAGTACGGCTATATACTACTACTGTCACAATTTCACTCGGAGCGGGGAGACGAGGAAACGAGGAGACTTGCTCAAAGTCACAGTCTTCAATGAAACAAACGGAATACCACTGCGGCACTCAGGAGGACATTCAACGCTGAACATAGGACACTTGAAACACTGGGTTTATATAACAAGCAACTAAACGATAACCAGCTGAATCAAATAGAACAAAACGAGAACAGGAAACAGGAACACCAAATAAGGACGTTACACACGAGGAAACTAGGTCAGGGGGAGTACTGTGGAGACGACAGTCTAATGGGTGTGACAACTACTACTACTAATACTACTACTACTAATTATTATTATTATCATAACTGAATAAAAATATGAAAAAAAAAAAAAGGAAATGTTACATTTGCTGCATAGTTTGACAAATATTATTATTGTTATTATAAAATAATATTATTAAAACATTATAAATTTAATATTAAATATTTAATAAAAATCAAATAAAATATTAATAATAAAAATATTACAATAATTCTATTTCAATTTTAAATAAAATACCAAGTATTTAATAATAATAATAATAATAATAATAATTTTATTCTACAGTAGCACTGTAAAATTACAATATTATTTATGGTGGGCTTCATTTTTGAATTTTCAAATGTTCAACCATCAGAGAGCACTTAAAGCTTCTCTTTTCTTGACAACAGCTGGTTTAGAATTTCCCATTACAAGTTTAGAAAGATGTTTGGTGCATGTTAGCATTCCAAAATTAACATAAGTGACCCAAACTCATTACAGATGCCGTTTGGAGCAACATTTACTGTGAACCGAACCACTCTGAGACACTGAAAACACAGGATCATGAGCTGCTCATGTGTAAATGAACTCAGTGCTGCACTTCACTCACACACAATGCATATATTTATGAAATTAAAGGGATAGTTCACCCAAAAATGAAAATTCTGTCATTAATTACTCACCCTCATGTCATTCCAAACCTGTAAGACCTTCGTTCATCTTCGGAACACAAATTAGATATTTTTGGTGAAGTCCAATAACTTTCGCATGGACAGAAACGTTCCCAGACCCAGAAAGGTAGTAAGGACATCAGTAAAATAGCATGCATCGTGGTACTCTCGGAAGGTGCGTCAAAGACTGATACAGAAGAGACGGAAGAGAAGAAATCGTTGAATAAAATCGTAATTTTTGTTTTTCTTTGCGCAAAAAAGTATTCTTGTATCTTCATAAAATTACAGTTGAACCTCTTATGTCACTTGGACTATTTTAACGTTGTTCTTACTACGTTTCTGGGCCTTGAACGTGGTAGTTACATTGCTGTCTATGCAGGGTCAGAAAGCTCTCAGATTTCATCGAAAATAACTTAATTTGTGTTCTGAAGATGAAAAAAGGCCTTACAGGTTTGGAATGACATGAGTGTGAGTAATTAATGACAGCATTTTCATTTTTGTGTCAACTATCCATTTAATTGTGCAGCCCTACGTTAAGGTACATTGTAACTGATGGATCATCCAGACTGATATTTTAGATCCATCCACTTCTTGTCCAATTTAATGAGTTTTATACTGCAGTTCATTAAATTTTTACAACTCAAGAAGTTACAATTAATTAAATAATGATTTATAATTACTCTGAGAGGTTGTGTACCCTGTCTAGATTAACGTACTGTATGCAATTTAAAATCTGCCACCTCTTCAACTTTTCCATCAGCGTGAGGGAAGCTGAGCCGTAAAGAAGAGGGAACTTCTTCTGGAAGCATGCTGTTGCCATGGAAACTCTGACAGGAGCTCTCCCGAGTGTTTCACGTCCCATTGGCTGCTGCTGGGCAACGGTGGACATGGGCGTGGGAGAAGGGAAACCCGAACAATGGCTGCGGTGGTTCCTAAATCAAAGGATGAGCATAAATCGGGACTGCTGGGAGCCCGTTGGTTTGGCTCGCTAATATGGCTGTGACCAATCGGCTTGTTATGCTCATTAGGCAAGAATAAGCCTATAGAGTTTGATTGGATTCGACTGATTTGGGAAGAGTGCACAGGCTTAAGTAGTGCTAATGATAGACCTCTATTGAGGGAATGAATCATTGTGATTGGCCAACTGAGGTTTGGAGTATTTCGAGAGGGGTTTGGGATGCTTGATTGATGGAATACTGATGCGAGCTTATTCAGTGATTTGACACAGTACAGCCTGGAAAATGGGTGTACTGTTTGAGAAGGACTGGATGTACAGATGTAATTTTGATTTACTGAACATGCCAAACTGAATCTATAATGCCTGATTAACCATAAAAATGGTGACATTGTTGGAAAAAATTGATTTAAAGGGACAGTTCACCTGAAAATCCTGTCATAATTTACTCACACTCATGTTTTTCACCCATATGACTTTCTTTTTTCCATGAAACACAGAAGTTTTGAAGACTTGAGTTGGGACTGTCAGCTACTGTTATTAAAGATATTGTTCTTTCTCCCTCTCAGAAAACTCTCTGTTGCGCTATGTAAGTGATGAGAAGGCCGCTGATCTGGCAGGGCGCAGCATGAAAAGAGACACAGGAAAACGCGGCAAGAAGAAGAGCGAAAAGAGCGGGAGCCCCACCCACTACACCCTCCTCCCGACCCTCCAAATGGAGGTGCTCCGTCAGGAATCCATGAACACGCCTAACCCAGACTCCACCTCTCTTTACCATGTGAGTAGTATGTCTTCTGTTGAAGTCCTCTGAAGGGAGTTGGTTTATTCTGTGGCCATTTTGACGGCATGTCATCTCCAAAACTGTCTGCCAAGCTTATGTTTCAGTAACAAAAAATATATTAAAGTGAATGGTTCTTTGGATTTAAAGGTGGGACTTCATTTTTTTTGCAGCCACCAATAGAGTTGGACTGTAAATATTTTTGTCTTGTTTTTCAATGTATTTACTAAAATATCCTTTAAAATCATAAACTACTGTTCAAATGTTTAAGGTTAGAGGTTTTTTTTATTGTTTGAGTGTTTATGCTTAAGGAGACAATAAACGGATGAAAATTTACAGTAAAGACATTTATAATGTTACAAAAGATTTCTATTACAAATAAATGTTGTTCCACTTTTTATACATCAAAGAAATATTAATCAGCACAACTGTTTTCAACATTGAAAACAATAAGAAATGTTTCTTTAGCAGCAAATCAGCATATTAGAATGATTTCTGAAGGATCATGTGACACTGAAGACTGGAGTAATGATGCTGAAAATTCAGCTTTGCCATCACAAGAATAAATTACATTTTAAAATATATTCAAATAGAAAAGTTATGTTGAATTGTAAAAAATGTTTGCTGTATTTTGATCAGCAGTCTTGGTAAGCATAATAGACTTCTGTTTTAGGTAATGGATTAATAAAAATACATTTGTTAAAAAATTTAAATATCTTGTGCAGTTTTGCAGTCATGTTTTAAGGATGTTACCTGCGAAACAAGACAAAAATACTGATTAAGAAAATGTTTTTGCTTTGTGCGTTTACAAAAGGTTCTTTGCTATTGAGCTGAGTGGTAGTATGTGTGCCTTTTATTCGACATGTCTCAATCAGGTTCTTTCTCTTTGTCTAAGAATGTCTCTTTTTGAGTGTGACAGTCTAGATCAGGCTAAACTCAGAGATTGTGAGGAATATCGCACAGTGTCTGTGTTCCTTTTATTTTCTGTTGCTCAAACAAAGTAACAAAGAGTCATTCTTCAAGCTGCTTTCATCGGTTCTTTGCTCGACCAAGGTCTCTGTGATCACTGCAGGTAGAGTCTTACATAAAGAGTTTTCATTGAAAGCACCATGTCATGGTGTGCAGAAGGAGAATGTATACTTTCGCCCACATGCTAGGTGAGTGTTTGTGTGTGTGTGTGTGTGTGTGCATATAATGAGTGTGTTAGTCCTCTACCTTTAGTCAGTGTGGAGGTGTGTGGGAGTTTGTGCTCAGCCCTGTGTGTGTGTGGGGGTGAGTGGGTTTTCTCAGTGAGACTAGCTGCCCTGTGTATGAAGTTATTAGGAGTGGAGGTGAGATCTAGCTGTCATTTTTAAAGAGGGAACGTGGCAGCCGATGTTCTTGAGCGCACACACACCGACACAGCCATAACCACACACACAAACACCAAGGGAAAACTAATAATCCGGGGAAAAGTGACTCTGAGTGGTGTGTCACAGTGTGCATATGGATACTGAGTAGGCAGATGGTGGTTCTGTGGGGGTGGGCGGGGCTAAGCCATGTTGTCATCTGTCACAGGGCACGGAGTGACGTGATTGGCCGAGCTCCATCTGAAGCAGAACTGTGATTGGCCAAGACTCTGCCATGTGCTGTCTTCATGTCAATATGTTGTGCTTGATATGTCCGCCAGACCATGAGAAGTGATTATGTGTGTTTAGTTCTCTATTTTTTTTTCCAAAATGAGGTCTAATTATAGGTCCTCATGAAGAAGTGTGAAAGGTGCCACTCTGAGATCCCAGCTGGGGTGTTAGTGTTTGCGTAAGAGTGACTTTCACAGTGAATCTTACCTGCGGCTTCTGTTTATAGACACCCTCAGCAGGGTAATGTATGTGTGTCCATGTGTCCTCTGACCTGATCTGGGATAAAGGGTGTGCAGGGGTGGGAAAACTCTGCTGACAACTCCATCACCATAAGTTTGGACCAGAACCAATGTGCTAGTCTCAGCACTCTTGCTATTGTTCTTTCTCTAGCTCATGAACTTTGCTAGAGACTCCAAAAACTTATAATCTGCATATACCACTCTGAGTTGTACATGATTAAAGGGAAGAGAAGAGACAAGATGAGACAAGACGAGACACAACAAGATGAAATGAAACGAGAAGAAAAGGTAGGATCCAAAAAGAGAAGAGGTGAAATGAGATGAGATGAGACAAGATCAGAAGAGAAGGGAAATGAGAAGAGAAAATAAGATATGAGAAGATGAGACCAGAAGAAAAGAGACACCACAAGATTAAACATTAAGAGAGAAGAATATGGAAAAAGAGGAGAGACATGAGAAGATGATGCTAAATGAGAGGTTAAAAGGCAAGATGAGAAGTGAAGAGACAAAATGAAATGAGAAGAGAATGTAAGATGCAAGAAGAGGTGTGAGACAAGAAAATATGTTTCAAGACCCAAAGAGACAAAATGAGAAGGGAAGATGCGAAAAGAGAAGGGATGACATGAAAAGAGACAATATAAAATCAAATGTGAAGAGAAGATGCCAGATGATGCAAAAGGAGAAGAGACAAGAACAGACGTAAAAGTGAGAGAAAATCAGAAGAGAAGATGTGAGATGAGAAGTGAAGAGACAAAATGAAATAAGAAAAGAATGTATGATGTGAGATGAGACAAGAAGATACAAAATGGGATGAGACCAGAAGGGAAGGGACTGAAGAAAGGAACACTCTAGAGTTGAGAAGAGATTAGATGTGTTTAAACAGAATGAAATGAGAGAAGATGGAAAAGATGAGACAATCAGAAAAAAAGAGGCAAGATGAGAAGTGAAGAGACTAAATTAAATGAGAAGAGAACCTAAGGTGTGAGGAGAAAAGAAAAGACAAAATGAGCCGAGAAGAGACATGACAAGACGGAACATGGAGTAGGGAACATTCAAAACTAGAGGAGATGAGAAGAGATGAGATAAAAATGAATGAGAAGAAGCAAGATGAGAGGTGAAGAGACCAAATTCAATAAGAAGAGAAGATGCGAGGAGAGATGAGAGGAGACAAGAAGAGACACTACAAGAGCAAAATGACTAGAGAAGCTAAGATGCAGGATGCAAGATGCGAAGAGAAGATCAGAGAAGATTCAAGAAAAGATGCGAGAAGAGACTATGCGAGGAGATGCAAGAAGAGGAGATGAGATAGCAATATTAGAATAATATTAAAAGAGAAGGTCAATTAAGATGAAATATGAGTAAGATGCCAGATGAGAAGATGTGATGAGATGATGCAAGAACAACAGAGAGGAGAGACCATTCTGTATGGCATTGATTTAATCAGCCTGCAGCTGTTGGTATGTGCAGTGTAACTGCATTAAGCTCTATTGTTTACAGTGGTGTTTTATTGCCTGCGTTGCAGTCCGATAAGAAAGCTGCAGTTTGTCTGAACAATGCCAGCACACTGACCTCACACTCAAGGAGAATGCTCACTCACTCCGTCCACCGGACACACACACACTCCAAAGTGTTTTGTCTGACTGTCATAACACTTTAGACACAGCCCAGTGCCTTCAGTCCTGTTCATTTGAGCAACCCACTGCCATCATTACATCATTTGAAAACTACAAAAACAGCCTCCAGTGAAGGCAGTGCTTACCTACAGGTTTGGTTTAGGTTAATGCAATGCTTTAAGGCCATCACATGGAGCATATGTCAGTTGTTGATAGCACAGCGGCAAAGGTTTGTACCATATGTCATGTGAACTGAGAGCCTGTGTTGCCATGTGGCATTCAGTTGTAGCCTGATGGCAGATCTTAGCATGCTATCTAGGGCAATGTGTTAGTGAACAATAGTAGATTCACTAGTTTCTGAGAGTGACCCTCAACATCAGAGACTGAGAGAATGGATGAACAGAACCATTTCACCATAGCAGAAGGCAACCAGAAGAAACTGTAGGAAGCAAAAACCATATTCATGACGCATGCTGAGATGTAACCACTGTGTTTATTCGAGTCACACGGGTCATAGTTGTCCCATAATGCTCTATCACTCTCGGAAGATTGTGACCCCTGAGGCATAAGAAATGAAGTTTAGAAGATCTTTGGACTCGGTTTGCTGATGCACATCTCATGTTCACGTCTTGTAGGATTTGTTCAAGAGCTTGAAGTTCCCCAACATTTAGACTTATTCATGAAACCCAAGCAAAGATCATTTCTGTGCACATCATTCCTAAAAGCGTTCCTACACAAGAACGATTGACAGATATTGTTCTGCTCATGTTTCATGAATGAGGCCTGTTACGCGATCCCTAGTCACTGTAGAATTTTACATTTTTAGTGATTACCAGTATTCATTTCAAGCAAGTTTGGATGTCATTTGAGGGTCGGCAGGCCCCCCCCCCCCTGTATCTTCAGTGATATTAAAAACAAAGTGAATTACTGAAAATAAAGGTTGGGTTTTGCAGTTATATACTGCTATATCATTTTGCTTTGTTCATGTCTAGGTGTTGAATCCTTAGGGAAGTTACAAAGTCAATGTATTTCAGGAATGTTTTCTTTTCTAATCAGTCTGAGGTCTTCTGCCCATTCACTCACAAATATTGAAATTTGTTATAATAAAACAATACGCCATAAGTGGCTGTGCATTACTATCATTTTGCTATGAGTAGATGTTCTTAGCTTTGGCACATAGTGGAGGTTGTTTATATCTGATAAGCAATATAGTAACATGGCATATTAAAGAACAGTTCACCCAATAATGAAAATTGTTATTTATTGTCCTTATTATATGACTTTCTTTCTGTTGTCAAACACAAAATGAGATGTTCACGCTACCCGTTTTTCTATTCTTTTCCATTATATAAAATGGAATTTTGACTGAAAAAAACTGCTTAAAAGTGGTTTATACAACTATACTATGTTATATTGTCATATATTGTATGCCTTCTGAGCCAGACGAAATTCCAAGTCTTTTGAGTGAGTAAAAGACTAAAATTCAAGTCGTTATTCACTTATCAGTTTTATTCATTTTAAATCAAACATCTCAAATCTCATTCACATTCACAAATATGGTGCATAGAGACGTGTAATGCTAGTTTTGACATAATTGATAACCAACATTTCTTCTCACGAGTCTCATAATCAGTCATGACATGCCAAGTTTAAAAATGTGCTTTTTCAAAACACTGAATGAGATTTGAGAGCTAGGTATGATTGGGTAAAATCTTTCAAAATTGTCATAATATTGGCCTATTTTTCACACAAAGTTATCATACGGCTTCAGAAGTATAGTGCACAAGCCAAACTTATTGTCCATTTTGGGGTGTTTGCTAGTCATTATTCACTTTCATTATAAGGAGAAGAGCAGCATGAACATCCCGCACGTCCTTTTGTGGTCTACAAAATAATTAAACTTAAACTGGTTTGAAACAGCATGAGTTGAAGAATGAGTTGACAATGAGTAAATTATCCATTTAATACAAAAATGAAATGATGACGCTATTATACAACAGCTTTCCTCAATCAGGATTCTGAACTATTCATTTTATAACAGTTATTAACACATACTGTTCTCTTATATGGCATCCAGCAGCTCCACTGTCCTCCATCAGTAAGAGAAGAATCTCCTGTAAGGACCTGGGTCGTGGAGACTGTGAGGGCTGGCTGTGGAAAAAGAAGGATGCAAAGAGCTATTTCTCGCAGAAATGGAAGAAGTACTGGTTTGTTTTGAAGGGCGCCTGCTTGTACTGGTACATGAACGAAGAGGTGAGTGTGTGTGCGTGTTTGGCCAATACAGTTGTCTTTGTTGTTTCTCGTATCCACCAGCGCAGCAGAAACCGTATCGATCTAGAGATGAGACTTTAATTGGTGCCGGCTTTACCCTCTTGTGTGGAACAAGATTAATGCTCATCTACCCCAACAAAACAGTCTTCTACACATGCCGTTGCTGTAATGAAGATAAGGAACTTCTTCCAACAAACACTCCCCTTCTCTCCCGTACTTGTTCCCTTGCTCCTTCGCTTTTGATTAATTACCCTCAGTGTTTTCGCTTTTTATCACGGCCTGGGTGTGGGATACGGCTGCCGTTCTGGGGGTTTCAGAGGAAGTACGGACGGGGAGGGTTCCTCTCAGCCTGGTTTTGGTCCACTGAGAATCCTGCAACATAGTCCGGCTCTGCTTTAATTGATGATCTTCTACTGTGTGGGTTTTGTAAACACAGACAGGCTTACAGAGAGCCGCAACAATTTATGCTTTTCATTTATTTATGCAGAGCTCCTGTCAACGGTGCTGCAGTTTAATGCTGGGGAAAAAAGTAATGGAATGAACCAAGAAAGAGAAAGAAGAATAAGGAGATGTAACTCCTAACAAGGATGTAATGACATTACAGATGAGTGTAAGTGGGGTGAAATGTCCACACAATCCTATTTCTTTTTTTTCCCACCTTGTAGGATGAGAAGGCCGAAGGGTTTGTCAGCCTCCCTGAGTTTAAGATCGATAGAGCCAGTGAATGTCGCAAAAAATAGTAAGTAACTTTACAAACTTTTGAGTGATGTGATGAGGCTTGAGGAATTCTTATTGTGTCTTCGCTCCCTACACAGTGCGTTTAAAGCGTGCCATCCCAAAATCAAGAGCTTCTACTTCGCAGCAGACGGCGTGGACGATATGAACAGATGGTTGAGTCGTCTCAACATGGCGGCTGCCGGCTATGCAGAAAGAGAGCGAATCCGTCAAGAACAGGGTGAGAATTCCTGTAGTTAGAAAGGTTATGGGTTTGATTCCCAGGAAATATGTGTGTCTTGAATGTAAAGTAAGTCGCTTTCATTATAAGCGATTCCTTGATTCAATTTGAGTACTCCATGTTAAAAATTGTTATGGGGCCGACAAGACGTGAGACGTGCGGATCCATGTGCAAGCTTTTATTTAAAGCAGAAGGACATTTTGAGGACGTCCGGTTTTGGTCCGCTTTGTAACATTCACTGATGGACTTTTTGAGGACGTCCGCAATTGGTCCTCTTTTTTTTAGATGCCAATGTTTCCTGTCATAGCTATGCAAAGATTTGATTTCAAAAACAGTATCATAGCTATTAAACTATATCTTATGATTTTAAATCTGTATTTAACTTCAAAAAGATCTCAAAGTAAAAAGAGCTGCTAAAGTCCGATTTTGAGGTGGTTGTGCTTTACAATTAGATTATTTTAGGCTGAAGCTTAATTCAAGTGAAGAAGGATTCTGAAAGTCTGACAGTAATCAGTGTTGAGTACCACTGTTGTTACGGGGCTGACGAGACGTGAGACATGCGGATCCATGTGCAAGCTTTATTAAAGCAGAGAGGTCAGAAACACAGGCAGGGTCGAACAATGGCAAACAGGTATATGGCAGGCAAGACACAAGAATAAACCTACCTAGCGTAGGTCAACGATTGGCGAACGGAATCAAAAGGGCGAGACTAGAGGGATAAATCCAGGAAAACAGGCAAAGATCAGAAACCAAGAAAACAGACAGGGCAAGACTAGGCTAGGACTGGGGAAACTAACGAGGGCTCTGTAAAGTAGCTATCACTGCTGGCGATAAGCGCATACAATACTCGGCAGTTAGAAGGAGTGAGATGGAGTGTTAAATAGTGAGTGAGTGATATGAAACAGCTGTGTGCAATCAGTGCTGTGTGCAATCAGTGCAATGAATGATGGGATATGTAGTCCGGGGTGATATGCAACAGTGTGTAGTGCGAGAGTCAATGAAAATGGAAAGGGTGACCTCTGATGGCTAGCAGACGGAAGTTCATGGACCGGATACGTAACAAAAATTGAGTACTCCATTGCTTTTTGCCCATGTCAAAATATCAGAAGTGGCGCATTCCACAGAAGAGAATCCATGAAAAGCATTACTAGTCCGTTTTTCAAGGCTGCATGTAGGGCTGGGAGATATGGCAAAAATTTCAGATCTCGATTCTCAATTTTTTTACGATTTTTAACTAGGGATACACCGAAATGAAAATTCTAGGCCGAAGCCGAACAAAATGAAACAGTGGGCCGAAGGCCAAATATCAAACATGGTTTTTCACATTTTTCCCTCATGTAGGCCTATTTTGCAATTTTTTTCACAATTGCATTAATTAAATTGCCAAAATTTTCTTTTTACTGTTTTGTCCTGCTTTTCAAATAAAAAAATCAATTACAAAACAACAATTAAAAAATATTTACTTAACACTGAACATTTTTTTAACATTATAGCAGACATTATACCAACAAAGCACAATTTAGCTTAAAATGCCGTTCGGTGTCTGTCCACGGCGCCCAGCTATGTCGTGTTGTACTTGTAAGAATTGTTCTAGACCAGCGGTTCTCAATTCCAGTCCTTGCGTACCCCCGCTCTGCATGTTTTGCACGTCTCTCTTTGTTAACACACCTGATTCGGATCATCTCGTTAGAAGTGAGCTCCGTGCATGAACTGTGTTCCGATTGACATGGTCCCTACACAGTGTCCATTGCTCCCTACTCCCTGAGCAGGGGAAATCCGTTGACGTTTACTTCACTTCAGAATATTCATTTACAGATTTGCGCTACGCCGTTGCCTGCAGCGTCTTCACACACAAACAAAACTTACTAGAGAAGCGTGAAGTGGGACATAATATACCTCTGTAAATAAATACAGTTTAAATTCACATCTCGCACACTTAAATGCCCTTTGTATGGAACATATACGCTCCCTTCAAACTGTAATCGTGGCGGAATATCCGGTAATGCCCACTTCCCTAGATCTTTTTTATGCCTAAACATCCACACTACACACTGACTAAAATTAAAAAAGTGAAAAAGCATAATAGGACCCCTTTAACAGAGCTGTTGTAGGGTAATTATTATTGCAATTCGTGCGTGCATTAGAAAATATAACATTCTGCAGTTTATTTACTAATCGTTTGAGGTAATTTTGCGATTTCAATCATCATACAGCAACCTAACCACCAGCATTAGCCACCTCTTCTTCTCATCGGAAACTTGATGCAGCACTAAGTCTGTCGCTGTCGGTGCTTCACGCTTGTAATGATTTCTGCGTCTTTCTCTGATAGTTTTAAATACTTTCACACTGTCGACATGTTTGCTGCATTAGCGCGTACCTCTATTTTGATCGCGTTCGTCATTGTTCGGTTCATATTATTCGGCGTTTTTGTTTATTCGGCCGAACACCGAAAGAGACTTTTTTGCTATTTTCGGATGGATAATTTCGGTTGCCGAATATTCGGTGCATCCCTATTTTTAACTAGTCAACTTGAAAATGTAACTACAACATGATTCAAGTAACTTTTTCTTTATTAACTCTCTAGTTAAAAAAAAATTATATTCCAAGTACAGTTGTCAACATGATGTAAATGTTAAACAAATCACTTGTTATATATTTTTGCGGAAAAGATGCTTGAACTACAGCTACATCTTGTACAAACTTTTCTTATACACATTATATGTTCAGAAATAATATGAGAAAAATGCTTTAAAAAAATCTTAAAAGTCAACGAAATTCAAAATGACTGAAAGTATAACACCAGTAGACTATTATTAATATAAATGTTCTGTAAAAGCAACAGCAGCTTTCAGCCTGTCACCATGATGCAAACATGAAATATCAGACATACAGTAGTAGTTACAGGTTTTTTATTCGCTTGCGCTCCTTTTCCATTGTTTTTTTCTATGTAAACATGGACACATTTGACTGTTGCACTTGCATCTCTTGCAGCGTCTCGTACATTAAACGTCATTCTAAATATGTGGCGCTCAAGTTAAAAGAAGTTCACTCCCATTTTCTTGCATGTTTTTCCCATTCCACTGCTCGTGTTTCATCTTTGTCAACACAAAAGCGCATTCTGTGTGAATGGCGCCTAGCGATATGAGTGCGCCACACGTGAGTGGTTAATCACATACACAGACATGCGGTTGGATCATTCTTTTCTCTTTACTGTTATCATTGGCATATTGTCAAAGTGTCTAATTCTAATGTTTGATAATATTTCTTTTCAAAATAGTGATTCCTCAATTTCTAAAAAATAAAATCGTAGCAAAACATTAAATCCTAATTAATCGATAAATTCTGAAAAATCACCCAGCCCTAGCTGATATATTAAAACCATTTAAAAAGCATAATAAAGCATAATGTTATTGTGAATTTACAAATGCTAAGATTCAATTAAATAAATACATGCAATGCAGGTTAAATATATGTTCTTTAATTATTTACATGCGTGTAGGTTATGCATATGCATCTCAGAGTGCCTCCATTCACAGTAAATGATGCTCCACACAAACAGTTATCATTTATAATTTTTATCATGTGTGGAGCGTCTCAAACTCCATCTCTGAGTATTGGGGTGAGTTAAAGTCGCACTGAATTGTAAAGTACATACAAGTGTAACAGATTATCTAACTTGGTTCTATCCTTTGGTTGTTGATTAGTTTTTTGAGATGAGGGTGTTGCACTCAAAAATGAAGGTCAGCTTGCAGTCAACGGTGGAGGAGCAGGGTTTAAATGAAGGGATTGGAGAAGTCTGGCATACATTAGCCAGTCTCACTGAAAGGTTATTTATATATATATATATATTGTATATTATATATTGAAATTTTGATAAAAAGTTATGAAATATTAAGAACATTTACATTAACATAGACATTTACAGTAAAGTCTAAAAAAATGCATTTGCAAAATGTGGTGAATGTTTGTCTTAAACATTTCCTACATCATCTTCATAGGATGTTGAGATGTCTAAAAAATAGCCCAATGCAGAAAAAAAGACAAAAAGGGGAAGGAAAGTAGGTGTGTTTCAGGTAAACTGATGTTATGTGATCCACAAGTCCACAACAGAGGTCAAGGTTTGGCTAGTCTCAGCAGCCTCAGACGTCACGCCCACGGACCGTTGACTGACTTTTGAAACACTTAAGGAGTTTCGAAGTCGTCATCGGATTGGTTGAATTATACAGGATTTCCGGGAGACGTGCGTGTCGCCTTCTTTAACGTTCCACCTGGAAACAAAGATGCTGTGATGCCAAACCCCCTCATGAAAAAAGAAAGCTGTCGTGTTTACAACTGTGATGACGAGCGCTTATCAGGATCAACTAAACGCTGGATTTTCAAAAGTATGTGAAATATTTAAAGTTTGCGGCATAGAATCTTTAAAGGGCTAGTTCACCCAAAAATAACATTTCTGTTATTACTTACTCACCCTCATGCCGTTCCAAACCTGTGAGACCTTCGTTTATCTTCGGAACACAAATTAAGATGTTTTGATGAAATCCGAGAGCTAGTCAGCAACACAACTGTAATGTTCCCAGGCCCAGAAATGTAGTAAGGACATCAGTAAAATAGTCCATGTGACATCAGGGGTAATTAATGACAGAATTTTCAGTTTTGGGTGAACTATCCCTTTAAGCTGAATCCGGCACTTCTCACTCGTGATGTGGAAGCTGTCCTCAGTAAAATGCGCAGCACACAATAGCAAATTGGGGTTATAATGCTCAGGAACAGAGTTAAAAAGTAAATTGCAACCACTGTTTCCTGACATCATCCGCTTTCGGAAGCCCAAACAAAGACATTTGGGCACGGAGGTGAAAAAAAAACAGCGTTTCAGGCAGTCGCGCAGCGTCGCGCCACGTCTTTAAAATGCAAATACATTATTTTCTATATGAGTGTAGGCACACCGGTGGCGCCGTTCGGCGTCTGTCCGCGGCGCCCAGCTACACCGTGTTATACTTGTAAGAATTGTTCTAGACCAATCTTTGTTAACACACCTGATTCGGATCATCTCGTTAGAAGTGAGCTCCGTGCATGAACTGTGTTCCGATTGACATGGTCCCTACACAGTGTCCATTGCTCCCTACTCCCTGAGCAGGGGAAATCCGTTGACGTTTACTTCACTTCAGAATATTCATTTACAGATTTGCGCTACGCCGTTGCCTGCAGCGTCTTCACACACAAACAAAACTTACTAGAGAAGCGTGAAGTGGGACATAATATACCTCTGTAAATAAATACAGTTTAAATTCACATCTCGCACACTTAAATGCCCTTTGTATGGAACATATACGCTCCCTTCAAACTGTAATCGTGGCGGAATATCCGGTAATGTCCACTTCCCAGGGCACTTACAGTCAAATATAACAAACGTATGAAGCAATAAGAGAAACACACAAAATGTGCAGAGCGGGGGTACGCGAGGACTGGAAATGAGAACTGCTGTTCTAGACATGCCAAAATTTGAGGCTACAGCACAGCAGCTCTTCTTCTTCGTCGTCTCGTCTGATGCGCTCCTCACCCCCCAACCATTTGAATTTCTGTAGGCGGGAATTATTTATAATGAAATTCTAATGAGCCACTTTGTGATATCACAAAGCCCGGAAACCAAACGCTGTAGTCCAAACGAGCCGTTTGCTGTAGTTCTTGAAAATGGATTTTTAAAAAACTAAATATCTCCCTTTGGAGTGGACTTTGAGATGTGTAACTTTCTAGATCTTTTTTATGCCTAAACATCCACACTACACACTGACTAAAATTAAAAAAGTGAAAAAGCATAATAGGACCCCTTTAACAGAGCTGTTGTAGGGTAATTATTATTGCAATTCGTGCGTGCATTAGAAAATATAACATTCTGCAGTTTATTTACTAATCGTTTGAGGTAATTTTGCGATTTCAATCATCATACAGCAACCTAACCACCAGCATTAGCCACCTCTTCTTCTCATCGGAAACTTGATGCAGCACTAAGTCTGTCGCTGTCGGTGCTTCACGCTTGTAATGATTTCTGCGTCTTTCTCTGATAGTTTTAAATACTTTCACACTGTCGACATGTTTGCTGCATTAGCGCGTACCTCTATTTTGATCGCGTTCGTCATTGTTCGGTTCATATTATTCGGCGTTTTTGTTTATTCGGCCGAACACCGAAAGAGACTTTTTTGCTATTTTCGGATGGATAATTTCGGTTGCCGAATATTCGGTGCATCCCTATTTTTAACTAGTCAACTTGAAAATGTAACTACAACATGATTCAAGTAACTTTTTCTTTATTAACTCTCTAGTTAAAAAAAAATTATATTCCAAGTACAGTTGTCAACATGATGTAAATGTTAAACAAATCACTTGTTATATATTTTTGCGGAAAAGATGCTTGAACTACAGCTACATCTTGTACAAACTTTTCTTATACACATTATATGTTCAGAAATAATATGAGAAAAATGCTTTAAAAAAATCTTAAAAGTCAACGAAATTCAAAATGACTGAAAGTATAACACCAGTAGACTATTATTAATATAAATGTTCTGTAAAAGCAACAGCAGCTTTCAGCCTGTCACCATGATGCAAACATGAAATATCAGACATACAGTAGTAGTTACAGGTTTTTTATTCGCTTGCGCTCCTTTTCCATTGTTTTTTTCTATGTAAACATGGACACATTTGACTGTTGCACTTGCATCTCTTGCAGCGTCTCGTACATTAAACGTCATTCTAAATATGTGGCGCTCAAGTTAAAAGAAGTTCACTCCCATTTTCTTGCATGTTTTTCCCATTCCACTGCTCGTGTTTCATCTTTGTCAACACAAAAGCGCATTCTGTGTGAATGGCGCCTAGCGATATGAGTGCGCCACACGTGAGTGGTTAATCACATACACAGACATGCGGTTGGATCATTCTTTTCTCTTTACTGTTATCATTGGCATATTGTCAAAGTGTCTAATTCTAATGTTTGATAATATTTCTTTTCAAAATAGTGATTCCTCAATTTCTAAAAAATAAAATCGTAGCAAAACATTAAATCCTAATTAATCGATAAATTCTGAAAAATCACCCAGCCCTAGCTGATATATTAAAACCATTTAAAAAGCATAATAAAGCATAATGTTATTGTGAATTTACAAATGCTAAGATTCAATTAAATAAATACATGCAATGCAGGTTAAATATATGTTCTTTAATTATTTACATGCGTGTAGGTTATGCATATGCATCTCAGAGTGCCTCCATTCACAGTAAATGATGCTCCACACAAACAGTTATCATTTATAATTTTTATCATGTGTGGAGCGTCTCAAACTCCATCTCTGAGTATTGGGGTGAGTTAAAGTCGCACTGAATTGTAAAGTACATACAAGTGTAACAGATTATCTAACTTGGTTCTATCCTTTGGTTGTTGATTAGTTTTTTGAGATGAGGGTGTTGCACTCAAAAATGAAGGTCAGCTTGCAGTCAACGGTGGAGGAGCAGGGTTTAAATGAAGGGATTGGAGAAGTCTGGCATACATTAGCCAGTCTCACTGAAAGGTTATTTATATATATATATATATTGTATATTATATATTGAAATTTTGATAAAAAGTTATGAAATATTAAAAACTTAGAACATTTACATTAACATAGACATTTACAGTAAAGTCTAAAAAAATGCATTTGCAAAATGTGGTGAATGTTTGTCTTAAACATTTCCTACATCATCTTCATAGGATGTTGAGATGTCTAAAAAATAGCCCAATGCAGAAAAAAAGACAAAAAAGGGAAGGAAAGTAGGTGTGTTTCAGGTAAACTGATGTTATGTGATCCACAAGTCCACAACAGAGGTCAAGGTTTGGCTAGTCTCAGCAGCCTCAGACGTCACGCCCACGGACCGTTGACTGACTTTTGAAACACTTAAGGAGTTTCGAAGTCGTCATCGGATTGGTTGAATTATACAGGATTTCCGGGAGACGTGCGTGTCGCCTTCTTTAACGTTCCACCTGGAAACAAAGATGCTGTGATGCCAAACCCCCTCATGAAAAAAGAAAGCTGTCGTGTTTACAACTGTGATGACGAGCGCTTATCAGGATCAACTAAACGCTGGATTTTCAAAAGTATGTGAAATATTTAAAGTTTGCGGCATAGAATCTTTAAAGGGCTAGTTCACCCAAAAATAACATTTCTGTTATTACTTACTCACCCTCATGCCGTTCCAAACCTGTGAGACCTTCGTTTATCTTCGGAACACAAATTAAGATGTTTTGATGAAATCCGAGAGCTAGTCAGCAACACAACTGTAATGTTCCCAGGCCCAGAAATGTAGTAAGGACATCAGTAAAATAGTCCATGTGACATCAGGGGTAATTAATGACAGAATTTTCAGTTTTGGGTGAACTATCCCTTTAAGCTTTTAAAAGAATCAAGTACTGGCAAATCATCAACAAATCCATAAAAATATTTCCTGCCAATTTTGAATGACCAATGCAGAAAGATGCTTTTAAGAACGTGATGGTGTAATTACAGCATCTGTCAGCAGGGGGTAACCTGCTAACCAGCCAAACTTTAGTCTCGCAT
>NW_015505264.1:1848434-1860667 GCF_001515645.1 Sinocyclocheilus grahami | reverse complement strand
GTATATTATATATTGAAATTTTGATAAAAAGTTATGAAATATTAAAAACTTAGAACATTTACATTAACATAGACATTTACAGTAAAGTCTAAAAAAATGCATTTGCAAAATGTGGTGAATGTTTGTCTTAAACATTTCCTACATCATCTTCATAGGATGTTGAGATGTCTAAAAAATAGCCCAATGCAGAAAAAAAGACAAAAAAGGGAAGGAAAGTAGGTGTGTTTCAGGTAAACTGATGTTATGTGATCCACAAGTCCACAACAGAGGTCAAGGTTTGGCTAGTCTCAGCAGCCTCAGACGTCACGCCCACGGACCGTTGACTGACTTTTGAAACACTTAAGGAGTTTCGAAGTCGTCATCGGATTGGTTGAATTATACAGGATTTCCGGGAGACGTGCGTGTCGCCTTCTTTAACGTTCCACCTGGAAACAAAGATGCTGTGATGCCAAACCCCCTCATGAAAAAAGAAAGCTGTCGTGTTTACAACTGTGATGACGAGCGCTTATCAGGATCAACTAAACGCTGGATTTTCAAAAGTATGTGAAATATTTAAAGTTTGCGGCATAGAATCTTTAAAGGGCTAGTTCACCCAAAAATAACATTTCTGTTATTACTTACTCACCCTCATGCCGTTCCAAACCTGTGAGACCTTCGTTTATCTTCGGAACACAAATTAAGATGTTTTGATGAAATCCGAGAGCTAGTCAGCAACACAACTGTAATGTTCCCAGGCCCAGAAATGTAGTAAGGACATCAGTAAAATAGTCCATGTGACATCAGGGGTAATTAATGACAGAATTTTCAGTTTTGGGTGAACTATCCCTTTAAGCTTTTAAAAGAATCAAGTACTGGCAAATCATCAACAAATCCATAAAAATATTTCCTGCCAATGTTGAATGACCAATGCAGAAAGATGCTTTTAAGAACGTGATGGTGTAATTACAGCATCTGTCAGCAGGGGGTAACCTGCTAACCAGCCAAACTTTAGTCTCGCATAACCAGACCTTCAGACTGACGGCTGAACGTCTGGAATCCATGGCAGCTTTCACTGGCCAAGGCCCGTCCATGAGGCCGTTTGACCGACATGTCAAACAACCAATCACAGCTCGTTTCGTTCAGCGTCACGTTTCAGGGCGTGGGAATGTCACCACAATAACAGACCGATGTGCAAAACTCTCGTACGTATTTTAAAATTGACTTTTGTCTTGGATTTTCCTACCTGCGTTTGACATCACAAATCAGGGTAGACTATAGTGAAGGTCTAGGTACTGTGCAGTAGAGCATTTTATTACAGGTTCTCATTGAAAAAACCTGCATGTGCCTTTGTGCCCCAGATGATCTCCGAGGCTTTAATTTAATTATTGTTTACTTTATGGAAATGTTTTGCAACAAGCTAATGACTCCCTGCATGTTCCTCTCGCTCTCTTCCAGCAGACTACTGGAGTGAAAGTGAACACGAAGACAATGAGACGCCCTCGACGCCCAAACAAGACAGCCCACCGCCCCCTTATGACACGTACCCACGGCCACCCTCAGTGAGTCAGCATCCAGCACACACACAGACACACACGGCTCCCTCTCATTGTGTAATCCCACACAATAGCATGGCTTCATAATGCTTGACATTTGGCATTTGTAAAAGAGCTGTTTTGTAGTGCCGTCCCCCAGACCTGGCCTTACCACGTCACTGACTGACTCTCTGTGTGTGTGTGTGTGTGTGTGTGTGTGTGAATGAGTCAGACCACCTTATCTCTGAGCCAACTGTAGAGATGCAATGAGATTGAGTCTTATCTTTCTGTCTCTCTTCTAGGGATGGGCGATATGGGTTTAAAAATATATCATGATATTTCTGGTATTTATTGCGATAACGATATCAATGACGATAATCCAGAAAAATTCTGTTTCTTTAGAGAAAAGTATTATATTTCCAATTTTACCCGAAATAGGGTGTTGTGAGCATTACTGAGTACACATGGCGACCTTGCGCAGAAACTCCACATATCCATATCAGAAGTAATACTACTGACAACGCTCCAGGAAGGGATCCAGTTATCGCTGAATAAAACGCACAACGGAGATAGAGAAACTTGATGATGAAAAGTGATGAAACTTGAAGACAATAAACATACGATTGCACAAAATATATGGTTTATCGGTGTTCTTCCATCTTGGGTACCTATTTTTATAAGGAAGGTATATTTATAATGCAATATGCTAATCGACATGGCCTTTATCACTATATATAATACTATCATTCTGTAATATGAAACCACATCTGATCACAAAAAGAAGTATTTCAAACACTCAACTATGTTATTAAGTTAATTTGGAGAAAAAGCATGTCAATAAATGATATCTGTTGGACAACAGGTTTGCAAACAGGCTTATGCACATGCAAAACTGTATCACAAACGTGCTACTGTACTACATTAATTAATACCGATTTTTGTGCACTGCACAGCCCTAACCAAACCAGTTACAGATTGTAAAAGGAGCTCGAGCTCCTCATTTAGCGATACTCCTCAATTTCACATCCGCCAGTCGCACCGCACTGTCGCACACAGAAATATGTCAACATTTAGACTTTATCGTTATTATCGTGGGAAGACTAATTCTTATCGTGGGGAGAATTTTTACCGGTATATCACAAGCTATAAGATAACACCCATCCCTACTCTCTTCGTATCTCTCAGTCTTTGTGAGTCACTATTACATTTACCCTGTGGTCTTGATAGACAGTATTGGATATTTATTTCCTTTTTAGCAAGTCTTATGAAACCTGTCATATTAATCATTGAGTAATATTTCACACAAAATCAAAAGATAAAAATATATTCTTTATTTGTTTTGTGAAGAAAACAAAACTTATTTTTAAGATTTCTATGACAATTCTCATCACTGTAAAAAAAAAAAAACTTAATGTAGTACTGTGAAAAAAATTAAGCATATAAATTATTATTATTATATTAATATTTATATGCCATTATATGTGTATGCGTTCCTGAATGTGTGTGGTTTAATTTATGTGTGTGTACTGGTTAAGAGTCACTGTGATTTGTGTATTTTCAGTGCAGGACTGCAGGGCAGGTCAGCTAGAGGCCACATACAGCAGCAAAGCTTTTATTTAAGAGCAAACAAAGCCACATGAATTAAACGCTTTTCTTTCCTTCAGGTTTTCTTTTTCCTTCTACAAGGCCCCTCCATTTCTCCTCCACACATACACACACACTGTTCCCATAGAGAAACGAATTAGGAGAGATTGACATTGTTAACTATTAGATCTCCAGAGTTGTCTGTTTTCATGACATTACAAAGCATCTCTATCTATCGTTCTATCGTTCTATCTATCTATCTCTCTATCTCTCTATCTATCTATCTATCTATCTATCGTTCTATCTATCATTCTATTGTTCTATCGCAACTATAATTAAACCTGTTTTTTGGAACATTGCCAATTGGTTGAAAGTTGGAAGAGCGGTTGGCCCATATTCAGAGTCTAATTTCACACTAACACAGCTTCAGGTTCTCCCTCCACTCCTCTGTCCCCTATCCCTTCATTTTTCTATATTCGGCAGTTTTCACCGAAACCAGAGCTCTCTCTCTGTTCATTATTCATCTGCTTGTCTTAGACGAGAGCGGGTATTCAGGGGCCTGGTCTACTCTCTGAGTTTCTTCATTAGCACACTTCTTTCTTGCCTTTTGCCTGAAGGTGATACGTGCAGAAGAGCAAAAGCATTGTGTCCATTCATGATTTTTAAACCTAGTGAATTTTTAGGGGCATGAATGATTTATACCTTTGAAAATGTAGTTACATGATGAGCATCAAAATCAGTCGTACTAAGTGTTTCCTTTCCTTTGGGTCATTTTTTTTACTTTGATACTCCAAATAAGAGAAACAAAGGTGGCTGGCGCCCCTGAGAATAGGAACGATGTTGTGTAAAAGCTTCCTACAATCTAGCCGATACTTGGGTTTAACCTAATGTTCGTGTTTTTCTCTTACACAGAACCAGGTGAGTTGTGCCAGTCCTTACCTAGAACCCAAGCACGGCCGCCTCTCATCCACAGAAACTTCACAGTCTCGCTCCTCTCACGAGGAGTACCGCTCCGAACCACAAGGGGGCAGCAGCAGTGGCGGTGGTTCCCCAGCTCGGAAGTCCGCCAGCCAGCGGCGCTCATGGCAGGACCTGATTGAAACCCCTCTGACCAGCTCAGGCCTCCACTACTTGCAGACCCTGCCCCTAGAAGACGCTGTGTTCTGTGAGCCAGGGGCGGGTCTTTCTCCGGAATATCGCCGCCAATCCACTCTGCCTGCCCAACGCACACTGATGCAGGAACATTACGGTCCCTTCCCAATGCTTGAAGGGGAGAGGCTCCGAGACCCCGTTAATGCAGCCGGGAAACCCCGCAGTTTCACCTTGCCTCGGGATAGCGGCCTGCATGCCCTCCTCACACCCTCCGCCAGCATGGCAGAACAGCGGGACCCCAGCCGTAGGGAGCTCAGCCGTTCACACTGCATCAATAACGGTGGGTCAACAGTAGTTCAAAATTATAATATATATATAACATACTGTATATATCATCCCCAAAATATAATAGATCTCCAAACCGCTGATACTTGGGTTGGGTCTTGGGATATATATATACAGTGCATTCAGAAAGTATTCAAACCCTCTTCACTTTTTAAAATTTGTTATGTTGCTGCCTGATACTACAATTGTTTAAATTCATTTTTTTTCTTATTAATCTACACTCCGTACCTCATAATGACAAAGTGAAAACATAATTTTAGAAATGTCTGTAAATGTATTAAAAAGAAAAACAGAAATAACACATTTACATAACTTGAAATTTAGCTCAGGTGCGTCCCATTTCTCTTGATCATTGGTGAGATGTTTCTACACCTTGATTGGAGTCCACCTGTGGTAAATTAAATTGATTGGACATGATTTGGAAAGGCACACACCTCTCTATAAAAGGCCTCACAGCTGACAATGCATATCAGAGTGAAAACCAAGCCATGAGGTCAAAGGAACTACCTGCAGAGCTCAGAGACAGGATTGTATCGAGGCACAGATCTGGGTAAGGCTACAAAAAAATTGTTTTGCACTGAAGGTTCCCAAGAGCACAGTGGCTTACACAATTCTCAAATGGAAGAAGTTTGGCACAACCAGGACTCTTCCAGGAGCTGGTCACCCAGCCAAACTGAGCTATTGATGGAGATGGGCCTTGTCTAGACTGGTGACCAAGAACCTGATGGTCACTCTAGTTGAGCTCCATGATCATATATGCAGATGGGAGAAACCTACAGAAGAAAAAAAACACTGCAACTCCACCGATCTGGGCTTTATAGTGGTGTGGTCAAACTCAATCCTCTCCTCAGTGAAGACGCATGAAAACACACTTGGAATTTGCAAAACCGCACCTAAAGGACCCTCAGACTCTGAGAAACAAGATTCTCTGGTCTGATGAACCTCAATTCTAAGCATCATGTTAGAAGGAAACCAGCTCAGCACATCACCTGCCAAGTACCATCCCAAAAGTAAAGTGTGCTGGTCACATCCTCATGCTGTTTTTCAGCGGTAGGGACTGAGGGACACATCAGAATAGAAGAAAAGCTCAATGTACCAAAATATTGAGCCTTAATGAAAACCTTGTCTAGAGTATTCAGAACCTCAGACTGGGGCGACGGTTTACCTTCCAACATGACAACGACCCTAAGCACACAGCCAAGGCAATACAGGAATGGCTACAGGACAACTCTGTGAATGTACAAGAGTGGCCCAGCCAAAGCCCTGACTTGAACCCTATCGAACATCTCTGGAGAGACCTGAAAATGGCTGTCTCCAGAAATAGCTGCATGCTCTTTCCTATGAAACTCATTTTAACCCTGCAGAATTGCTGTGGTTCTGTCACAAGCTCCTGACCCACTTCAGTTTACTTTACCGTAGTTGGTTTTGATTTACAAGGACAGTGCTTCTTTATAGATATTTCTGTAAGCCTGTTAGTTTTCATCTTTAGTGTCTGGACATGTATCATGACCACAAATCGAAAATTGCTTAAGAATTTATAAATCAGAAACATGGATACTAATTTACATTTACATTAAATTTAATTTACATTTTAATTGTTCCCCGAGGGACAATAAAACATTTAGCAGAACTTAAGCTTTGTCATTTTAGCTTCTTAAATTTAACTTTGTATTCATATTAATTTATATTTTAATATTAATTAAAAAAATATTAAAATTGAATGTTTGTTTATGCATGATTTTTGAAAAATAGTTTCAGACCAAACCAAAGTTTTCCAAAGGTTCATGAGGGAACTGCAGGGGGTTTGTGAGTTGATGAAAAGCTAATAATTAATTAAATTAATGAAGAAATTGATTTTGAAATTTAGAATAAAAATTATAAATACTTTAAAATAAAAAATAACACTGCAAAAGGCAAAATATTTTATTTCTTTATCTGCATGTCATTTGACCATTAAGCATCATAAAAAAGTTATGAACATGCAAGTATGATGTTAAATTATTGAAATATTAACTTAAAATCTCAAGCCGTACTTCACACTGACAAAAAAGTTTGGGAATACCTGGTTGTTAATCAGCTTTCAAAGAACTCGTTTTATAGTGCATAATCACACTATTGATTATAAAACAAGAGTCTATATTCTATATTACTACTTGCTTGACAACCATAAAATCCCTACAGAGGTGCAAATTAACTTTATTACTTGGAGGAATGATTGTAAATGACTGTAATACTCTGCCTCATGGATTATTGCTTTAGCCTTAGCAGTAAATTCTGAATGGACTATTTATTCTCCTGTTTTCTGTTTGGTCTGGTGTCTGGATAGACTAATTTCTCTCCACAAACCCCACAGGAAGCCACCCATTTGCTGCTGGATTACCACTCTGTTTATCTCCCTGTGTTACTTTTCATCTTCCCCTCATCTCACAGTCTATCACCTCATGGCTCATTGCCATCTCACCATCTATATTCCCCATCTCGCTGCCCATCTCCACTATCTCACCACCAATCTGCCCGTCTCACTTCCCATCGGCTTTTTCCCAACTCTCTCTTCTAATATTCCCCTTTTTCGTCATCTCAGACGGATCTCCAGCAGCCCGCTATATATAATCCCAGTGGCTTTTAATGAGTCTCCCTCTTATCTGTGTCTTTTATATCACTCTGTTTCTATATCTCTCTGGAGGAGTAGGGGGCATCTGTTAGTCATCCACAGAGCCCATGCATGCTGTACTACATACTGAAGAGAAAAGAGAGGCACGGCCTATTGATCGTGACTCTCAATCGCATGTTCCCCGGCAACTGGAGAAAAAAGATTGTGTCGTGCAGTGCCAGAGTTTTCAGAGTTCTGTGCCAAATTAACAAGTTCTAAAAGAATCACAAAGAGCTTTAAAACTTCATTGAGTTACTTCAGTTTAGTCGTTGTTATTGTAATCCATCACATGACTAACCAAGCGGTCGATAAAATGCTTTTTCTTTCAAGTTATTGCAGGCGTGTAATAAAAGCAGGGCATGCCAGCTTGCACACTAAATATACAAAAATCTTCTAATATTCCCCTTTTTCGTCATCTCAGACGGATCTCCAGCAGCCCGCTATATATAATCCCAGTGGCTTTTAATGAGTCTCCCTCTTATCTGTGTCTTTTATATCACTCTGTTTCTATATCTCTCTGGAGGAGTAGGGGGCATCTGTTAGTCATCCACAGAGCCCATGCATGCTGTACTACATACTGAAGAGAAAAGAGAGGCACGGCCTATTGATCGTGACTCTCAATCGCATGTTCCCCGGCAACTGGAGAAAAAGATTGTGTCGTGCAGTGCCAGAGTTTTCAGAGTTCTGTGCCATTTAACAAGTTCTAAAAGAATCACAAAGAGCTTTAAAACTTCATTGAGTTACTTCGGTTTAGTCGTTGTTATTGTAATCCATCACATGACTAACCAAGCGGTCGATAAAATGCTTTTTCTTTCAAGTTATTGCAGGCGTGTAATAAAAGCAGGGCATGCCAGCTTGCACACTAAATATACAAAAAGTAATATGTTAAAAAAGTTAGAGAGACGTGGCCTGACTTAGTGATCTAAATAGACAGTGATTTTCCAATGATTTTTGGCATATAATCAGACATGTGTATGGGGCTTTGGTGCATAAATGGATAATGCTGGAATGAATAATTATTTAGACTTTATTCACAAATTGTTTTAGTACACAACTGATTTTCATCTACAGCTGCTCTGTTATAACCTCCTTATTCAGTGTTCATTCAAACTTGATTCCATTGCCAAATGCTACATATATTACACATTGCATCTGCAGCATGTGGTGGGAGGCGCAGTGTGAGACTGCTGCCCTCTTATGGTTGTTCAAAATAGTGTCTAAATACACGCCCTACATACAGTATCTGCTAATAAGTCCCAGCACTAGATACTGTTCATGGCCCACATGTTTTACCTACACAAACACTACAACAACAGGACTGGAGTGACTCAACCTATATCCTGACTAACACATGATCACCTGCATATACAGTACGTATGCAGACAGAAAGAGCAAAGAAACACATGACATGCCACCCACTTGACAGAATGTCTGTCAGAGTGATTGATTGCCAAACCTGAGTAGCCTTAAGGGAGTTTTTCTCTGCTTTGAAAGGTGGTTGGGTTAAATTAATTGAACATGTCATTTTAAAGATCTGTCTTCTAGTCTTAATGTTCTACTTTAGGTGTCTACCATCACCAAACTACACTTACTCAACCCGTTAGACCATCCACGTAAGACCATCTAAAGACCATATTAGACTAGCTAATAATTATGATTGAGTTGACCAACTAATAACCAGCTAAAATCACATGATCAGCTTATACCATGTTGGACCAGTTACTGGTTATGTTGACCAGCTGATGCTGAAGCAAATGATCAGCTTAAAGGTTTAGTTCACCCAAAAATTAAAATTAGCCCACAAATTACTCACCCTCAAGTCATCCTAGGTGTATATGATTTTCTTCTTTCAGACGAATCCAGTCAGTGTTATATTAAAAATTGTCTTTGATCTTTCAAGCTGTTTAATGCCACTCAGCAGGTGTTGCATGCATCAGTCCAAAAGAAGTTAAATAAAAAGCGCCCATCCATAAAAAAGTGTCTCACACAGCACATACAGTGAACAAAGGCCTCCTGTAGCGAATCGATGCGTTTTTGTAAGAAAAATATCCATATTCAAAACGTAATAATCACTTTAATGTAGCTTGTGCCAACAGTCCTACACGGAAGCAGCTCCGGGCGGATGACCAAGATGAGGTCAGCTTTGCTGGGAAAGATCAAAACAAAACAACGGTCACTTATTAGAAGTGCAAAACGAGGATTTGTAAAGAAGAATGTCGGAGGATTTCAATATAAGCCAAGAGGAGACTGGTTTTGGTAAGGAGAGTGGTAAGGAAACTTTGCTTCCTTTGATCCTGTAAACAAATGTTGGTTTTCACAAGACTCACCGGCGCATGCGCAACGCTGAACTCATACGTCATGCGCCCAAAGCTGCTTCCATGTAGGACTGTTGGCGCAAGCTACATTAAAGTGATTATTACGTTTTGAATATGGATATTTTTTTTACAAAAATGCATCGAGGCCCTTGTTCACCCCCCGGAGCCATGTGAGACACTTTTTTTAAACCATTTTTAATATACACCTTTACATATACATCTAGGACAGGGGTAGGCAAGTTCGGTCCTAGAGAGCTGCAGTCCTGCAGAGTTCAGCTCCAACCCTGAAAAAAAAACTCACCTGCCTATAGCCTTATTAATCCTGAAGACATTGATTAGCTTGTTCAGGTGTGTTTGATTAGGGTTGGAGCTGAACTCTGCCGGACTGCGGCTCTCTAGGACCGAACTTGCCTACCCCTGACCTAGGATGACTTGAGGGTGAGTAATTTGTGGGCTAATTTTTATTTTTGGGTGAACTAACCCTTTAAAGCAGCTAATAGACAGCTTAGATCAGCGAATGGCCATCTTAGACCAGCAAATGACTATCCCATCTTAGACCATGTTAGACCATCCTATCACCATTTTAGACTGTTAGACCAGCAAACGATCCGCTTAGACCATGTTAGACCAGCTAATGATTATGCTGACCAGCTGATGATCAATAAACGACCAGCTTAAACAGCTTAGATCAGGAATGGCCATTTTAGGCCATCTAATGACCATTTTAGACTGTTAGACCAGCGAATGATCATCTTAGACCATGTTAGACCAGCTAATGATTATGTTGACCAGCAAAAGACTAGCTTAAACCAGCTAATGACCATCTTAGAGTATGTTAGACTATCTGAAACCAGCTAATGACCCACTTAAATCATGAAAGACCATCTAATGACCAGCTTAGACCAAATAATTATCATGTTGGCATGCTAATGACCAGTTTAAACCAGGTAATTTACAGCTTAGTCCATGTTAGATCAGTAATCCAATCTTAGAAACTATCTAACGGGTTCCAAAATACCTCTTCAGTTCTAAGCTAGATTTTTTTTTAAGTAGGAAAGTGTTAAACACATTGAGAAGGGCAGATGTGTGTGTGTGTGTATGTGTGTGTACATTGCAGACAGACAGAGATGGAGAGAAACCCAGCACTCGTTTCTTCAAACGATAACAGATAAAAACCGAGACGATGAAAGAAAATGTTCCCATATTTACATAAATCTGAGTCTGATTAAGAATTTATCTATGCCAACCTGATGAAAGACACTGCTCGTCCAGGTTTTATGTCATTTCTCTCTTTCTACCTTCACAATCCCAGACTAACGAACTAAATAAATGAGCCGAGCATCATCAGCATACAAATACCAGCCTACACACCTGATTGAACATTGAAATGCACAGTTTAAATGTTGCAATCTTTTTATTTCTGATCCAATCCCACTCAAAATTCTGCCTTGCTGGTCAAGCCACCCCTCATTAACTCTGGCTTTCTGTGGCGCCCCCCACAGGCGGGGAGCAGGAGTGCCATGGGCAGGCGGATTCGCTTGGTGATTTGTACCGGGCGCTGGAGCGTGCCAGTCTGTCGCCTATTGGTGAGCACCGCCTTTCCACCCGTCTGGAGTACAAACACCTTTTCATCCGGCGTTGCAACGATCCACAGTTAAATGACAAACTGCATCATCTCCGCATCCTGCAGAGCACGCTAAAGGTATCTGACCTCTGCTGCCGCATGGGTCCCACTGCACCGTGTGTGCCTGTTTGTTTCATCTGTCCCGTCTGCCCGTCCGTCCCTCTCCGTCTGTCTGATGTCTGTGGGGTTCTGGGGAAAGCAGGAATTTTGTGTGTGTGTGTGTTTTAGTAGTCCATTTTGACACAATGACTAAGTCAAACTGCTATCCCAGAATCCCATCCATGTTAGACGGAGTTCTCTGTCTGGTGTGGGAGGAGGGTTTTGGCCAAACTCTGAACCCTGCTTCTCTGTGTTGGGTTAATCTGGTTTAGGCTTCGCCTGGTGCCATTGGGTCTTCCCATGGTTTGGTCAGTCAGTCCGTGCCTATGCTGTGAACCCCCCCTCCAACCCCAGGCTGTTACACTGTGCTTATTATGTTGGGGCAGAGCCTCCAATTGTATTGTGAGTATTATAAACAGTTGGTCAATAGAAAAGAAAGGTTCCAAAACATAGGATCCAAGGTGAACCATTAATGATGAGCTAATGACCATCTTAGACAATCTAATGACCAGATTATGACAGGATAATGACCATCTTACACTAGTTAATGACCAATTTAGACCAGCATATGAGCAGCTACTGACTCGCTTAGGCCATCTTAGACAAGCCAATGGCCATCTTAGACCAGCTAATCACCTTGTTGACCAACTAATAACAAGTTTAAACCAAATAATGACTATTTTAGACCAACTAATAGCCATGTTAAACCAGCTAATAACCAATTTAGACCAGCTAATGACTATCTTAGACCTGCTAATCACCATGTTAACCAGCTAATAACCAGTTCAGATGAGCTAATAACCATCTTAGAACAGATAATCACTATCTCGACCAGCTAATAACCAACTTAAACCAGGTAATAATAATTGGTAAGGCCAAACTTTTCACTGAACCGTGCTTCTCAGCGGGTTAACCTGCTTTAGGCTCTGCCTGGTGCCATTGGGTCTTCCCGTGGGTCAGTCTGTCCGTGCCTATGCTGTGAACCCCATAAACCAACCCCAACCCCAGGCTGT
>NW_015505264.1:1801360-1847917 GCF_001515645.1 Sinocyclocheilus grahami | reverse complement strand
TATTATAAACATCCCTTATCACTCAGACTTGAATGAAAGAAGGTTAATTGGGGGCACGAAGCTCCACAGTGCCAGAGGACTCCAGTCAAGTCTGAGCATGCTATGTGTGTTTGCGTGTGTGTCGCTCTGCTCATCTAGGTTGAGTCCACATCACTTCACGTCTACGCTAACTGCCTGTGGCGTGCTTTGACTATGACATCCTAACCACTGTATGAAGGAGACTGTATCTGTAATGCCCACCCTCCACTGCTCTCTTTCTTCACTCCCATAGGACAGGGAGGGCGAGGTAGCACTGATTGACAAGCTGCTGGCCAATCCTAAGCTCACATCCTCAGAGTTCCAGGAATGGAAGAACGTTTACATGGAGCTGTTTTCATCAGAGCCGCAGCGGGACCGTCAGCCAAGCCCCGCCTCCGAGCCAAGCCCTGCCGCCACACCTGAACCCGCCCCTCGCACGCCCTCCCTCTCACACACACACTCCTACATCGAGACACACGTCTGACGCACACAAACGCACGCTTCGATCACTTTACACAAAAATGCTGCCACATTATTTGAAGTAGTTGTCGCTCACAACCAACGGACACAGTCTCACTTCCATGGATCTTAGGCTGGACGTTCAAGCTAAAGTAAGGGTTGAATTGATGTTTGTGGACTGTTTGCATTTTAATTATGAGGCTGTGAGGAATATTTATTTGCAGAATTAACATTTAGGGATATAATAATGCATTGATGCATGATTCAAGATTTATAATTTCAGTAAATAAGTTACATTATGTAATAATCAATATAAAATTAACAAAGAGGGCATCTCAGATTACACTTTAAGTAAATATTGTCAAGTTTGGATTTCTTTGTCATTATTCATATTTATTTGTATCCATTTAAGCAATGCAATTTAATATTTGTTATTTTCTTGCTCAGTTATGAAATAGTGTTTATGTTCTATAATATTCAGAGAATATATTTGGAATCACAATATATTCACACAGTTTTGCTGTATTTTCTAGGGATCACAGTATATTAGTATCATATCAGTTATAGCCATTTTTTAATTTAAAATATTTTTAATTTTAATTTAAATGTATCATGCAATTTTTTTATATATCAGCCAATATTTTATATTTAATTGTGCATGCGCTTCTATTTTTACATTTGGATTACCTGTCATCTAACACTTAAAATTAATGTTTAAAAACTATTATTAACTAATAATTTAAAAACAAATCTTAAAATGGGTTCGTCTCAATCAGCTCCCTAACTCCCGAGATCGTGAATCAGTAGATCTAATTTTTAGATTATTTTTATTCTCTTTAAACACATCGTTCTGTTACATGTTCGTACAACAATTCAGTCAAATATAAATTATAAATGACAATTAGATGTGTTCATTACCTGTCTAGCGATGTGTGTTTATGTTGAAATATATAAAAAAACGGTCCGTTTTTTTCAAATCTTCTATTGCGTTGACTCGTGTGGTTTTTGTTTCACACTTCAGAAATGTGATGTTATTGCCAGTAAGGGAGCATAGTGAGCGCCGATGCTCCCTAGTTTTTGCGGTGCATTGTGGGATTTTTCAGGGAGCGAAAGTTCCAGTGCACTGGAAGGATTTCGCGATTGAGACAGCCCTTAAAATGGCAGACTCCCTGATCAGTGCCCTTACTACTGAACAAGGGAGCTGATTGAGATGCACCCAATGAATATCCATTTTTCATACTGTACGTACATTAAAATTTTGTGATGCCTAAATTCGCTTAGCATTTTACAGTACACTATTTAGTGCTTCATTATTTTCAATGTATTTAGAAGAATTGGATTACTTTTTACATTTTGGGCATAAAAATAGTTAAATCATGACAACTCTCGGAACATTTTAGCATTGTGAGGGATATGACTAGGGCTGCATGCACAAAACCACGTTCATATTCGTGCGATTTTTTGCGCAGCTCGTCAGTGAACAACGGCTCTGTGTAGTTAATGCTGCTCAATGTGAAAGCCCGCAGGTGATGGAGATTTACCGCTGATTACAGAACCAGCTTTCTGACAAGATGCGCATTAAATATCGCATGCGATTTATCGTGCAGTCCTAGATATCACATTGTTAATGTATTTGGTCTTGGCGGAACAGATCTGCTACGCTGCTGCTGTTGGTTATTGCTGTAGTTGTAGATTATTGCTGCTGCTGCAAGCAAGTACAGGAACTTGCTACTGCCAATGCATATGGCGATATGGTGCCATGAGTATTTAAGACATACTACTGCTGCACAAATAGCATATAAAATAACCCTGTAGCAGATCTATACAGGTGGAGCTGGGGAAGGTGTAGGGTTTCAGAGAACTCTGAAAGCGCGCTGCAGGAATCTCAAGTGAATGCTAGCCAGCCATATAAATGCAAGGCAGTAAGCTCATTGGCTGCATATGTAGCATGAACCAATCAGCTTGTGCCAAGTCTTTTAACTCTCTGAATATCTTCAATTACGTAAACACCCCATCAGAATGTGCCATCTAGAGTTTCATGACTGAACTATATATTTATTGGCACAATTTTATGATTTTTGATTTCAGTTCATCCCAAATTTTCATTTTAAAGCTGAACAGTCGACACAAAGGTCTCCAACATTTTAACCTATTAAACATGTTGTACTTTTAATATGTATTTTAAGTAAATTTAAAGGCTATTGTTCACTTAGCCTACATCTATTTTTATTACCACAAAAATGTATTATTAATTATAATATTTTATTATTAGTAGACCAGAACACGTGGACATGTTGTCATTATTACAATATAATACTGAACTTTGATTTCAGTGATTTGGACTATGAGATGGACACTTGCTTCTTGCACTCTATGTTGCACTTTACTTTTGCTTTAAAAAAGGATTTCATAGAAATTTGGATTTCGTTTGGAGTTTCACTACTGAAGTCCTCTGTTCATTTTTTTCATCATCCTGGAGATGTCTGTTTAAATCTGGTTTACACATTTCTAAAGGTACTTTTAATACTTAAAATTTTTAATAATAATACAATTTTAATACTTGATTCTAGTGGACTCTAAACATTGCATTTATTTAATGTGAAAACCCAACTTTTGGGGTTAATTGAAACAGATTTTTCCCCTTTGTAGTTGCACTCACAGCTGTAATGAACAGAAGCCCAGAACATGTGGATATATTGACATTAAGAACATGCTGACTTTCTCAGATTTTGTAATTATTTCATTTTTATTAGGTTTGTTTACATTTTTACTCTTTTAGTTTTACATTTCGTCAATGGCTTGTTTACATTTATACTTTTTTATGGTACACTACTGAATGGCAAAGTTGCAAGTTTAATAAGATGTTCTTTAAAATTGTTGATTTTTTTTGTGGGAAATTAATCATTTAGATTAATCGATAAATTAGTCGATAGATTAATCGAAATAAAAATTGTCGTTAGTGGCAGCCCTACTTTTATGCCTCACAGTCTCGTTTTAATTGATGTCAAATTTGATACAGCATCTTCCTTGATTAAGGTCCATAAACACAAATTCTTCTCACTTTTGCTTGTACTTTCACATCCTGACAGCAATCGCAGACTCAGTCTACATGTGCTTTTTAAATACTTGAAAAACATGGTTTACGCAGGCACAGATAGCTGTACAAACAAAGCTCTCTCAATGGCTCGACTCGCAACCCACAAGCTTCAGAGCATGCCACTTCTGTACACGGGGTTGCCGTGGTTACAAGTCCTCCAAGCGGCTCAGACAAGGAGAGACAATGCCGTCGCACGAGAACAAACCTGGCCAAACCACCACTAGACAGGAAGCCGAGGTAGAATCAGAGCACTTGAACGTGGAAATGGACGCTACGGACTGAACTCTGAGAGGAAATGCACTTCTGAGGTGCCGTTCGAACTCTAAACACACCGACTGGCACACTGTACCTGTGTTTGTCTGTCTTTTTGAAGCAAATCTCTCAATGGACACACAGACGGTCATCACACAAGTTATCTGCCATGTTTATATGCTACTTTAGCATACTATATACTCTACTGTATCATACTATATATTTACGATTTGCTGTTATACATCGGCTGGCCCCGACTTATAGCATTTGTACATTTGTGTGGAAGTTGTGTGCGTGTGCATGAACATGGAACACTGATGTGGTTGTCTCATCTCACCACAATCTCCGTAGAGTGTTTGGATATACCAAGAAAAGGCCTTTAAAGGAATATTCCTGGTTCAAAACCAGATCAGTTCTATTGACAGCACCTTTGGCTCGATGCCAGTTTCCACAGTCAGTAATTTTGGCTCGACCCATAGTAATGCTCTTCAAATGGAAGTCTATGGGGCAAGGCAATTTTATGGACAGAAACGTACAGATTGTATTTGTCTAAATCCTTGTGAGACTTTTCTAGGAGCAGAACTTCTGGTAATTCCTGAGGGTGGATTTGTCTCTGTGTAAACAGACCTTTTCTGGTATACTTGTGCTTATCTTACAAAAGTTACAAAGATTATAGACTTTTAAGAGATAAAAGATTGGATATGGAATTTCAGTTGTAATTTGTTTTAACTATGTTTTATTTTAAAGGAATATTCCTGGTTCAAAACCAGATCAGTTCTATTGACAGCACCTTTGGCTCGATGCCAGTTTCCACAGTCAGTAATTTTGGCTCGACCCATAGTAATGCTCTTCAAATGGAAGTCTATGGGGCAAGGCAATTTTATGGACAGAAATGTGCAGATTGTATTTGTCTAAATCCTTGTGAGACTTTTCTAGGAGCAGAACTTCTGGTAATTCCTGAGGGTGGATTTGTCTCTGTGTAAACAGACCTTTTCTGGTATACTTGTGCTTATCTTACAAAAGTTACAAAGATTATAGACTTCACACAGTTAAGAGATAAAAGATTGGATATGGAATTTCAGTTGTAATTTGTTTTAACTATGTTTTATGTATTATAAGAAATATATTATTACTGCTATTATGGATGACAGTCTACCATATTATTATTTTTTGATTGTATCAGTCAACTGCAGACAAAATTAGATATTACGTTGTACATTGTAATGTTGCGATGCATAAATTCAATGCATTGATTGCAAATGAACAGCAAATTTTAGTGTTTTATTAGTGATTTATTTAGATTTTTCTTTCAATTTATTTACAACAGAATATAATTTTTATATTTGATCAATTATTGTACATAACATAGATATAATTATTGGCTTATTCGTATTGGCCACTTTTTATATACCAGTGCATCTCCAATAATAATAATAATGCTTATTATTATGATTATCATGCATAATGTTTAAATCCTGTGGATCTATGAGTTTTTGATGTTGATCAATTAAAATGAGGCTGTGCGGCATACAATTACAGTATGTTTAATAGGTTGAAATGTTGTTTTGACTGTTCAGCCTTAAAATGAAACTTTGAGATGAACTGAGATCAAAAATCATAAAATTGTGGCTGATACAATAAGCTAATAATAAAAAAAAATTACATTAAAATTTCATCCAATTTTGTCTAATAAATTTTTTTTTTTTTTAATTAAACACTAAAAACTGAATATTGTGCTGTAAAATGCTACAATTGAATTTAGGCATCACAGAATTATAATGTGCAGTATGAAAATGAATATTCATTTTAAAATTAGTTTTAACATTTTTAGTTAATAGTTTTTAAACATTAATTTTAAGAGAGTGTTAGATGACACTCACAATTAATTATGTTGTAAACATAATTTTCTACATATTGTGTGTGACTATTGTGGTCCATTGCCTTGTCCCAGTTAGAAATGTCAAAATAATTGAATGTGGTAATTGACAGAATGGTAAAATTGCTGTAGATAGCATTCATCTTGTCTTGAACCTGGAAAATTTCTGTGCCTGTGCCGTGAACACTTCTCGACAGAGTGTAACGCCTTGCCAAACTCAGCCTCTGATAACGGATGAGCATTCAGTGAAGTGTGTGGGGTTTGATTGGTAGAAAATTGCACAGGCTTCATTATCCAGAAGCAGCATTATCTCTGTAACTTGAGTCAAATTATGGAAGTTCTCTCTTCACTACGGTTTCCTGATATTATGAGGTGAAATTATGTGTCTCTTCGCAAATGAGAGTTCATAATCAAAAACAGATTTACACGTGATGTTCCTATTGCAAAAATTTGCATCCTTGAGTGAGCAGGGACGGCACTTACAAGTGATTGTGTATCTGTGCACAAGGTGTGCCATTCATTTTTAATGCTTAATCTCAAAGACATTTTTATGGACTATTGTGTTCAACTCAAAAAGTTTAGGAGAACTTAAAGGATAGTGTTATGTTTCAGTATTGTATACCTCTGTTTGGATTCAAATTTTCAGTTTCTACAAGCTGCCATGCAGCTGTCCTGAACAGTGCTGCTAGTTTAGGAACATTTATGTCAAGACAACAGTGAGTTTTTATGACAGCCGTGGTCATCACGACACATTGCTGGTCTCAGCCCAGGGACTCGTCGCATGGCTCGGCCGATCAAAGCTGTTGCCCTGAACTAACCCCAGCATCTGTCAGAAGCAGCAACTCGACTCCTGAAATTACATGTATGTCAAAGTTCGGGAGGTCGTCCATCTTTATAAACTCTCAGAGCAAAACAACTCTTGCTGCATGGCTTGTAGATACACCACAGTCACATTTGTTTTTTTGTTTCTAAACCGAAGCTGCCAAATTATTTAATGTCAGTGTTTCGGCTGTCAGGAAGGCCGTGCAGACCAAGAAGCACTCAGGCGCTCAGCAGACACCAAGATGCTTTATGTGAGATTTTTAAGAACACGCTGAATGTTCAGAAGAGAGTTTATTGTATGTTAAGATGTGTATTATATGATGTACATTGACATTTCAGGTATGACATAATGGAGCACATTTCATTCTGTATGTAATCTAAGACAGTATTAGCTTCATTTTGACTCAGAGAGTGACTCAGGTGCTGATGTATCCATGGGAATCATGGGAATGCATTAGCTCTTCGAGAAAGTGATTACCAGTGGATTTATAGCTAGAATGGATGTCTATTGGTATTTTACTTTAGTAATATATCAAATTTATTCTTAATTTAGTGAAAACCATGTTATGTTTCTTTAGGAGCCCAGTTTTTAACAAAGTTGACGTAAAACATTCAAGTTCATCAATATCTGTGCTGCTGCCTGTCTTTATTATGAGTAGGGCATGTAATTTGGGCAGTGCAGTTTCCTATGTGTTGTGTTTAGAGTACAACCTGGTCAAGTTTACTTTATTTATTACATTATTTAAAAAGAGACTTGTTGCTTTCTCCAGATTTCAGTGTGGTTATACCTAGAGTCAATAAACTTTTATGGATGTAATCATGCTATATGTTTTGCATTTTATATGGATTTTTTTTATATGCTTGATATTTACACTTAAATGAGGCTCGAATTTTGAGGCTGGTGAATCCTATAAGTTTATATTCTAACTGGAGAAAGCTATCTTTTAGTATTCCCATTCATCAATGGCAGTTTCTCAGCTGCCATTTCCAACGTGGATGTTGCCATCTTTGGCTTAAAGGTGAGTGCCTGACAATAAACAATCGCCTGAGAGCTCGGCAGCCTGTCGAGCAATGAGTAAGGGCACCTTTCTCCAATGGGTGGTTAAAATAGATGCCCGTGTACATATCCTAGAAAGCTTTTTTCTTTCAGAAGCTTGCTGGTTTCCAGGCTATTCAGTGAAGGTAATGGACTCAGCTTACAAAAATGAATGGAGATGAACTGTTGGGTTTTGTTCTGAGTCTTGGGGTGACAATGGGTTTCCTTTCTTTGGGCAGTTCAGAAGGGAAAATCTGATTTTCTAATCAGCATTAGTCTAATTGGCAAACCAGGTTAGGCTGCTCATACTCAAATCTCACTAATTTTCTATTATTACCAACAAATTTGTGTTGGCAATAAATGAGTACAAAAGACTTTAAAGAAACTCACAAGCTGCAAAATTAATTTTTAGCAGTAAAATCTTTTATTTATGCTTTTCCGTCTTAGCTACTCATTTGCATTGATTCATTTGTAGAATTATGTCAACAGTATTCATTTTACAAAACCAAGGCTATTTATTTTTATATAACCCAGAAATAGTTACTACTACATCTAAAATTATATATTATGAAATATATGATGAAATACATGCCAGTCTAGTTACTGCTACTGATGTGTATCTCACTGTTTTACAAGATTTCTGCTGAACTACTGTATTTGCAGTTCACTTTAATTTATATTGGTATTCTAATGACACTATATTATCTGTGTTGAGTAATCTAGATTTCCATGCATGGCCTGAGTTGTCAGATATACTGTATGTGTGACTGCAGTTTTGTTTATCATTGCTCACTAAAAATCTTGTCATCCTCCCTCCTTTGGCTCAGCTGCATCCCACACAAACTCAATGATCTTGATACTTGTCCTTGCCCACTTTGACTTCCCATGCACCCTTCCAAATCAATGGTCTAATTTGGCTTTCTCGCTCAGCGTCTGTGAGTGTAGCCTCCTTTCACAGTCTGTATCCAACATTCATGGCAGCTGTCTCTCTGTCATAAGACATTATGACTGTCACCTTTGATCCTCACGTAGTGCCAAATAGTCAGATCTTGTCCAAATTTGTCCTTATGTAGATTACTTTTCCATTTGTTTGTCTGTCCTTTCTTTACGCCTTTCAAGATGCAATGACCAGAGTGTGCAGTGGTCTGAAATTCCATTCTTAGTTCTGTCCTTTTCTACGGTGTCCTTAGAGGATCTATGCCATTTCTCAGGACAAAATCTTTATGACAAGTCATCTATCAATGTCATGACTTTCTCTACCCTATTCATAGTGACCTAGTTTCAGGAGCTCCTTACTGCTTGCTGTAAAACACTTAACAGAATTATGCCCCCACCAAGGTCTTCTATATCTGGGTAAATAGAAATCCTGTTTTCCCTGCCACGTTATAATTCATGGATCCATGACACAAAGATAACCCCTGTCCTTCAACTCTCTCTGCCCCATGACAGCCATCTGTTTGTCTGTGTGTATGTGGGATGGTGTTTGTAATTGACTTTTAGGTCTCCGGAGGTTCTTGAAGAGTCATTATGGCACACCGAATCCCACACAAGGGTTCTGGTAGTTTACACACTTCTCTCCAGGCATCATATTCCGTGTCGTACTCCAGCACATTTGTTGTACACACCTCCTGTCCTTCCTGCCATTTTCTCCCACCGAACATAAGCACACGTCTGCTCCCTGTTGTGGTCAAACCATAGCAGAATCGATCATTCAGTAGGGGTTTTAGACGGGTCCACAGGTCTTGCTCAGGACTGTAGCGTTCAATGTCACAGAAGGGCTCATACATTCCCAAAAAGGTGTAAATTCTTCCCATCACTGTTGCCATCTGGTGGCCAAATCTGGCAATGGACATGTTAGAACGTCTCTGCCAGGCATACCCTTTAACGGCATTCAGAAACAGCACTTCTTTGCTACTCTCTGGGTTGTTGACGTGGATGCCGCCTGAGATGTAGATTCCTGTTCCAACAGTGGCGCAGGCATGCCCATAAACTGAATACGGTAGGGATACGCCACTGCGCCAGCACCCTTCCCTCATATTGTACCTTTCCACAGATGACAAAACAGGCTCACCCCTCTGGCCCCATCCACCGATAGCAAATATAACACTTTCCACGACACAGCAGGCAAGCTGTGCCCTCTTCTGCAAGAGTGGCTCCATCTCCTCCCACTGCTCAAACCGTGGGTCATAGCGCCACACCTGGTCAGTCACAGTCATCACAGCACTCTTCTCGTTCTCCTCATCCACATGCACCACCTCACCACCTAGTATGAAAAGGAAGTTCCCAACAACACATACTCCTTGGTGCTGTAGCTTATTTGGCAGGGATGTCGAGAGCGGCTGGAATTTCTTACTGCGAGGTTCGTAGGTTAGGATCTGATTCTGGGGCCTGTTTGCCTCTGGTCCTCCTCCCACCAGAAGAATCTTGCTCTTTGTGACTCTTAGGCTGGTGTGGACACTTTGTAGTAGAGGCTGTAGGGGACCCTGAAGGTGGTAGTTAAGTGCTTTCTGCACTACACTGCGGACGAAGGGTGTACATAGAGCAGGTTTAAGTGCACTGAGTTGAGACAGCTCTTTAGGTGGAATCAAACCAAATCGGATCCGACTGAGCAATGCATTACTTTGCAAGGCAGATTGTGGGTTGCACTCTAGCCAATCCAAAACCAGCTGCAGAAGGTCTATCTCCTTCACTCCCGGCATCTCCTCAGCTACGAGCACCTCTTGCAGAGAATCAATGTTTACCTCCATTAGCTCAGCCTTGTATTCCTCAGATGTAAGTATTCTGCACATGTTACTGCCAATAAAAGAGTTGCTGTCATCGAATGCTTCAGAAAGGCCGTAGCGAGCTGCTATGTTCGCAAAAAAGCAGCAGTTGTCAGGAGCAATGCTTTCAGAGATGTACCGAGTGCAAAGATCCACAGCATGGGTGATCTGTAGATAGCAGGCAGCCTGTAGTGTGACCTCCAAAGTGGAGGGTGACAGTGCGATCCATGAGGTGTAGATAAAGTCCAGTATTTGCTCCAGGCCCAGAGATGACAAGGCTGGCAAGCTGATAGTACGGGCACCGGATTCCAGAGTGTAGTCCTGAAACACGGACCAGAAGTAGTCGCTGGAACAGGCTAACAAACTGCGATGAGCAGGGTACTCCACACCTTCTGCCTCTAAAACAACATCACACATTCGACCCTCCAGACGCAAGCTCTGGTACCGAGACAAAACACCTTCTCCATGACTGTTGCTGAGCGTCAGGTAGTAATTCATCACTAGGAGAGGAAGGGAGAGAGATAAGGGAGTCCAGGGAATTTAGGACTGAATTAATGTAAGACAAAGCACAAAAGGAAGAGTAAAGAAAGAGAAGGTTAAGTCGACTTCCTCCTGCAAAAGTTGTAGAGATTAAAGAAGACAGAAGAAAATAAAAAGGTCAGTACACCATCCGCGTCTGTTGGGATGTGGTCCATGACTTCTGCTGGCATCAAATGCGTAAGTGCAAAGGGGAGGGTCAACCATTTCTCCTCCACCCAGTGGGCAGACAAACCTTTTGCCTCAACAAGATAGGCATGTGTTTTCTTCCAGATCTCTAGAAGGGAGGGGAGAATGATGGGCAGACATTTTGGGGCCACGGGGGGTAAACACAACTTCGAGCTATTTGCCCTTTCCATTTAACTAGATGGGAACACAGAGCGGGAGGGATCAGGCTGGGGGTTTATTATGATATGCAGATCTGAGGTCATCTCTTGATAAATAAGGGAGTTAGTCAGCACTGTGGATTTCTGTCTGTTGCCACCAGAAGTCATATCTCACCAAGGTGACAGGAATAGAAACTCAGTTGATCAGAGGGACAGTCAGGACACAGTCTATAGCCAGAAAAGAGAAATGAGAATGAGAATCTTGCCTAGAGGACAATGAGAACGACTGGAAGATTATTCAGTCAGGAAGACACAAAGACAAATAAATAAAGATTGTTTACAATCACTGAAGAGTGAGGTTGATTTATAGACTTGTACTGTGTAAGTGTGATCCACAGAAAAGGACACATCCCAACCTCGTGAACATCATACCCTTCATCCTCCCTGAATAGCTGCTGGCTCAGAGCTGGGATAGGGCAGCATCAGGCTAGATTGCGGGGAGGGGTTATTAAACATAAGAGCGAGGGGTGATTATGATAGAGCTTTTGGTTACATTCTCACACCCTCTGCTCATGATCGTGCTGGTTTCTCCACTGTTTAGAGCATTTGCAATACAACACATCTACGAGGTAATTGGTAACTGGAGATACTTGTGAATGCATTCGCACTCAAGTGTAACTGCAACGGGTCATGATGAATCATAGAGGGGCGTGCTTGTGTGTGTGCTCAAGGAAGTGATTTTGTAGACTCACTGTTTGTACTGCCAAATCCTGTGCTCACCTTACAACCCCTTTGGATTGTCGCTTTAAAACAAGTAATTGGCCTTTTAGGGACCTTTACATGTCTTTTCACTCAAGCTCGTTGTGCATCGGTGGATATATTTAAACGCACGTTACAACTTCAGGGCTCTAAATTAGATGCATTAGTTATGCTGCACTTTTTATATTTCATCAACAAAACCAGAATCCACTTCATTGCATGCATGCTTGAATATCCTTTGCAGGATCATGCTCTCATCTGTCACTACAAAATCTATATTTACTATTTATGATGAACAATTTTACATCTGATGGGTGCATTTAATTGCAGATACAACTGATTTATGTGTTCAGTCACTTTCAGACTCTCTGGTCTCCCTGTTTTGACCCATCAGTCCAGAATGCTGTCAGACCTGAGTGGCGTTCTAAATATAACAGTGTCTGTTCTCCCTGTTATGGGTTTTGTTTGGCTCTGGTGGTCATGGTGAATTATTTTGATATTATCTGGTGTACATAAGGCTTACAGGTGAGAAATTCCTTTGAATTAACATGCACATTTTATAGATATACAATCTGAAATGTATGATGGAAAGCATATGGTAGCAGAAAAGACAACTGTATCAAGAAATCGATGGAAGTTTAGGAATTCTGAGCTTCTCGGTTAAAAAGTTTTAGAACTACAGGCTCACTCTGCATTGCATTGTGGGTAATAAGGGAATTATGAAGGCTTTGTTGATTAGTTAGACAGCTGCTCACTCTCTCTGTGTTCCAGGCACCACTGCCAGATGCTTAATCCAAAAAAATAGTCCATTCCAATTTCACATGATTGATAGGTCCTGTTATATCAATGTACTCACAGTCTCTCATTCTCTCAACCATGAGGTGCATCCTGGGAAGCTTTTCCAACAGGTTTGAATGTATTTCAATGTACACTGGACACTTGTTGGTTGCTTGTCTTTCACTTCATGATCCAATTCACAGCATACATTGTTTCAAAGCAGCCTTACAGAAAATAGAGCCTTACAAATGAAAGAATGTAGACAATTTATCTGAATTATAAATGCATGTGTTTCCCAGCTCTCAATGCAGACTGACACTAAGGAGCAATACATGACATGATCTTTAATAAGGACACTTTCACTCAAAGGTCATGACACCTGCTGCTAGTAAACTAGATCATAGAGCAGTACAGACACATATGATGTGATTTACAAGTGAGGAGACAAGCAGCTTTACACTGTTAAACTGATCCCAGTTTATGTACATAAACCGATGGTGCGGCATTTGAAATCCAGTTCTATTTGTTCAAGGATAACAAGTGCTGGCTTCCTCCTACAGGTTTGCTCTTGGAGAGAACGTGAAATCATGTTTTATTATGCAACAGCCTACTTATGTACTGCAACACAAGAACAAAGCCTTAGATAAAGAAAGAGATGTGTAGGGAGTGAAAACAAGCCTGCAGCATGAGGCATTTTAAGTAGGGCTGTCAATCGGAGGAAACTTAATCAAATTAAATGCATGACATTCTGACTAATTAATCAAATTTATAGCAATTATTTGCATATTAATCTTCTAGACGTAAAATACATTAAAAGAAAATTGATTTTATAGTGTCACATTTGTTCGAGATGTTTTAAGACACAATCTGGCTTTTTTAAAGGAGAATGGAGGAATTTTAAGATGAATCATACTAGCTAATGTCTTCAGTCTCATATATTCTGTTTTATGATTCATTGATGGTAGTAGGAGAATACAGAACATCTATAAAATCAAACTTTAAAGGGATAGTTTACTCGTGAGGGTGAGTAAATGATGACAGAATATGCATTTTTGGGTGAACTATCCCTTTAAGTTAAACACAGTACATTTTAAAACAAAATACAGAATAGCATACAGGGAGCTTTAAAAAGTGGTGACCTATTTTAGACAGACTAAGCCCTGGTTCAGAGCTTCGAGTTGCTCAATTCCCATCAGTCTTTGCTCTGATAGAATCCACCCCCTCAATTATTCTCGGGTCAGTAGGTAGTGTCATCATTAAGGCTTGTCGTTGATTCCTTTGCGACCGATTCTCTGGGAGTTGTGGTAAATACATGAACCTGATTGGATGGCGACCAAAGCCTTGGATAAAATGGGGGCGGAGTCACCTGTGAAAATGAGAAGAACTAGTTAAATGGGTTCACTGGCATTAAAAACGTGTAATCTCAAGTCAATTATTCTCGGGTCAGTAGGTAGTGTCATCATTAAGGCTTGTCATTGATTCCTTTGCGACCGATTCTCTGGGAGTTGTGGTAAATACATGAACCTGATTGGATGGCGACCAAAGCCTTGGATAAAATGGGGGCGGAGTCACCTGTGAAAATGAGAAGAACTAGTTAAATGGGTTCACTGGCATTAAAAACGCGTAATCTCAAGGTAGTTTGTAGTTTGCTTAGGAAATTCTGTTTGTATTTCTGCGGAGTGGGTCACAGCGCATGTTTTGCTCTATAATTGAGAGGTCTGGTGAGGCATGCTGGGACTGCACACAACAGACAGACTTTCACTGCCCCACTGACCTGTGGGGTATTTATAGAGCCTGATTCATGTTCATACCCCTTCTCCATGCACACTAACACACGCGCAAACTACTTTTACAGCTACTGACACCATGTGGTCATTTGTGTGAACAGCATGGAGCCTTTCTAGATGATTTCAGTGATGTGACGCATTTAGAAAAATTATTGCTCTTTTGTTCCTGCTCCTATTTGTGTGTGTGTACATAAGATTGACAACCACCAAAATTTACTAGTTAAATGGGTTCACTGGCATTAAAAACGCGTAATCTCAAGGTAGTTTGTAGTTTGCTTAGGAAATTCTGTTTGTATTTCTGCGGAGTGGGTCACAGCGCATGTTTTGCTCTATAATTGAGAGGTCTGGTGAGGCATGCTGGGACTGCACACAACAGACAGACTTTCACTGCCCCACTGACCTGTGGGGTATTTATAGAGCCTGATTCATGCTCATACCCCTTCTCCATGCACACTAACACACGCGCAAACTACTTTTACAGGTACTGACACCATGTGGTCATTTATGTGAACAGCATGGAGCCTTTCTAGATGATTTCAGTGATGTGACGCATTTAGAAAAATTATTGCTCTTTTGTTCCTGCTCCTATTTGTGTGTGTGTACATAAGATTGACAACCACCAAAATTGTTTGACTAACCAAAAATGGTAGACGGGAAAAAATGGGTGAGAGTGTGTATTTGACTGTCAGATTTACCTGTGTTGTTTAGTCCTTGGTGACCCATCTGAGTTCACTCTTTACGTTCTGGAGCTCGGAAAGGTCGACGGCGGGGCCCGGTAGTTTCACAGCACCAGGCAGGGCCTTTTTTTCCTCTGGAGTCACTGGGGACGCCTATGAAACCAATTGTGAGAGATGTTACTGAGTGGCCCTCACAAAATCTCTCAAGAATGTGTCATATTTTACTCACAAAATAAAAAGAAGGAATAAACTTAATTTTAAATAAATAAAATTAACAAATGAAAATAAAGCTTATTTCTGGAGCACAGTGTGATATCAATATTGTTTTCTGACATTTTATGATTTGCCCATTAATTCTTATTTAAAACATTTTTAAAGTTCTGTTTTCTTGTGATTAAAAAACTATCGTAAAGCAGATCTAAGCATATTTCTTATTACTAAATATAAGAAAAACATATTTAAATAGTTTATAGTACTTGTCATTTAAATAAACATTGTAAAAATTGTCCACACATTACATCAATTAACACATTAATAACAATGTGCAACATCTGTCTGTTGCTATTTAGTAATAAAAAAATCTTTCTTTCTTTCTTACTTTCTTTCTTCATTACTTTTCATTACTGTGTGCAAAAAGTGTCTATTAAAATTGTTTATTAGTAGGCTACTAAATGATAGTAATTATGTTGATCATGTTGATTTTAATGCATCACATTAATAATATTCTAATGAGAATCATTATTAGGAATAATGTAGATCTGATAAATAATATCAATTATATTACAGAATTGGATATGTTCGTATTGAAAAATTTGATAAATAAATAAATATATGTGTGTGTGTGTGTGTGTGTGTGTGATTGAAAAAGAAAATTTAAATGGTACAAAAATAAGATAGCTTATATATATATATATATATATTTATTTATTTATTTTTTACTTACGTTTAAATGTGATCTGGTTACATGATTACAATTGTCTCTATGTGTGTCTAATTTGTTTATTTATAAAATGGTGTAAATGTGTGTATGTGAGTTTTCTTCCAGCAGAGTCTGACCTCCTCTGCATCTACTGTATCTTCTCTCCTCTTCACAGGATGTCCCGCCCCAGGACGCAGAGCCCCCATCGGAATATTAAGGTTGGCCTTCGTGTGTGTGTGTGTGTGTGTGTGTGTGTGTGTGTGTGTGATTGAAAAAGAAAATTTAAATGGTACAAAAATAAGATAGCTTATATATATATATATATTTATTTATTTATTTATTTATTTTTTACTTACGTTTAAATGTGATCTGGTTACATGATTACAATTGTCTCTATGTGTGTCTAATTTGTTTATTTATAAAATGGTGTAAATGTGTGTATGTGAGTTTTCTTCCAGCAGAGTCTGACCTCCTCTGCATCTACTGTATCTTCTCTCCTCTTCACAGGATGTCCCGCCCCAGGACGCAGAGCCCCCATCGGAATATTAAGGTTGGCCTTCGAGACAGACAAGAAAATCCAATGAGACGGTTACCATCGCTGCTACATCTCACAGAGCGCTGAGGTGAAACCACCCCTGACACTGCTCGTTTCCTCCTGCAACCGCACCTATAATCCAATCACCACAGTACCAAAGTCATTTAAGCTCACGTAATATTGTGCAATGGTCAAGCGTAGTTGTCGAAACCAAACCTTTCCACAAAACCTGCTGGACGTGTCTTCCTGCTGGAGTTTGTATTTCATAAAGAGCAAAGTGCCTGTATGAAAATGAGCTGCGGGCAACACTGATAAAACAGTGGGATGACAGACATCCTTCTGTTTGCTGAGGCCCGACGCAGACAGCCTGTCTTTTTTAGTCTTTATTATGTGGCATCTAAACGCAGCATGTATTACAAAAACAAAGTCCAAATGTGAAAATGTAGGCTAAATGTGTTTACAGCTTTACATTAGAAGGAAAGTACATGGATTGTTGCTACATCTCTTCTCTTATATATTACTATTTTCTCAACCATCCTATCATTTTGGTGAATCTCATGAAAGCAGGTCACACTTTACCCCAAAATCAAAAGAAAAGAAATTATATTGTGCAAAAGTAGAATTATTTTAATTTCCCCTAAAGCAGGGCTGCCCAAACTCAGTCCTAGACGGCCGGTGTCCTGCAGAGTTTAGCTCCAACCCCAATTAAACACACCTGAACCAGCTAATCAAGGCATACTAGAAACTTACCAGCAGGTGTGTTGAGGCAAGTTGGAGCTAAACTTTGCAGGACACCGGCCCTCCAGGACCAAGTTTGGGCACCCCTGCCCTAAAGTCATTAAAGGGGTCATATGATGTTGCTAAAAAGAACATTATTTTGTGTATTTGGTGTAATGAAATGTGTTTATGCGGTTTAACGTTGAAAAAACACATTATTTTCCACATACTGTACAATATTGTTTCTCTTCTATGCCCCGCCTTTCTGAAACGCTCGATTTTTACAAAACTCATCGGTCTGAAAAGCGAGCTGTGCTTTGATTGGCCAGCTATCCAGTGCGTTGTGATTGGCCGAATACCTCAAGCGTGTGATGGAAATGTTACGCCACTTACAATACTGTGATGCCGTGTCCCGGCGCGACAAGACAAAAACATTAAAACCCATTATAAATGAGGCATTTGTTGCATCCAGTGGGGACATAATTATGTATTGTAATGACTTATACTGTCTTTTAACGCGTTGCGTTGCATCGCGCCGCGTAAACATAAAACCATGTCTGCATTTGTGATCGGAGAAACGACAAACAACAAGTGCTACTCTACACTGCTCAAAACTCGCGTTTGAATCATCAGTGGCAAATTCTTTAAATATGAAAACGTACTTACAGTCTGTGAGTCAGAACAGCTGGCATTGTAGTCTACTCTACCAGGATCAGGAAACAGTCCTCCATAAAATGCTGCACACATCTGAATATTTGTGTTGAAGTGTTCTGGAACAGTGTTGTAAATACAACTTAACCACTGATTTCTAGTCGTGTCCTCTTTTGGAAGACCAAACAAAGTATTTTCGCTTTCACAACGAAACACACAGCGTCTTCACAACATGGCAGCGGTGGCAGCAACAATAAAGTTACGCCTTCTTTCTTTACGTGAACATTTGGGCAGTGTTATGCAAATCTTCCCACATCGTGACGTAGACATGTGGGGTGTGTTTAAACGAGACATTTTAGGAGGGCTTGGACAAGTCTTAACTTTTATAAAGAATATCTCGGATTTGAGACTTTAGTCTTTGCAACTTTAGGGATCTTATCTATTCACGAACAGCTTGTAACACTCCAAAGAGAAAGGAAAACTTGAAATCGCATCATATGACCCCTTTAATACTGTTATCCAACTGTTTTATTTATTAAATAATTATATTTTGTTTATTAAATGTAATACTAATTATAAATTTAAAATAATATACTCTAAATATAAATATATAATATAAAATATATTTTCAGCAAAAATAAAAGAGAATGGTAATTTTGTTGCATTGTGGTAATGAAAATTTGGAGGGGAAAATGTTTAATTATAATAAAAATAATCAGCAAAATTGGCTTTTTATTTAATTATTTTTAAATTTCCATGTTAATCCGCAAACACTTGTTTTTATCTCTTCTGCCTCTTTTTATAAATTATTGTCCTGCTCTTGGACACACAAGGTCAAACACTCAATTTACAATTTTGCAATTTAGTGTTTCGATTAGAGCACGTGACATCTCTCAACCAATCCCGAACGCTCTTAAGGATTTGGCTTTACTCCAGTTTTGCATGTATTTCATGGTCCAGTACATCAAACCCTTGAGTTTCTTCTCTTTTTCACTGTTTCCTTCTTTCATTTCTCTGGCTTTCCATCTGTATAGGCTGCTGGATGAAATCTGATTGTTGGCTGTTTTAGGCTGTACAGTAGTGACCATGTGCTCCTGTCTTTGCATGCATGACCAGTCTTCCTTCTGTCTGTGCTCTCTGATGGACCGTATACTGAATCTTGTGTATGCTTGGGCTTTTTATGGATTCATGTGTATATGGAGAGTTTTTATGGAAAGATGAAGGTGTCTATTTTTGGCTGAAGTGTTCAGTGTTTGTAAAAATTGTTCTCTACACTGTGGTGAACTGTTGAAAATCTTTCTTTCTGTCTACGTTATTGCTCCTAGCCAGACGTATAGTTGCAGGGGGAAAAAGTATGTGAACCCTTTGGATTTCTGCATAAATTAGTCATAACGTGATCTGATCTTCACCTATGTCACCTCAATATACAAATAAAAAAAGTATAAATTTTCATGTCTTTTTTTGAACACAAAGGAATGTTTTATGGAGGTTTACGCTGCCAAAGGACATTTAACCAGATATTAAAACATACTTTGCCAGTGTGTAAAATAAAAATATGAAAACATATCATTGTTTGCGGTTGTTTGTTTAAGCAGACTTCACATTCAGATCACATTTTCATCAATTTATGCAAAACCACAGGTTTTCCCTTCAACTGTATACCGGTTAGCAATAGGAAAATGGCTGTAAGGACTTTAATTAAAGTGTACAAGTCTATTTTTATATAAATTGTTTCTGTTTGGATAAGAAATGTTTTCCTACCAAGAAGAAAAAGCTGAACACACATCAACACCATAATGTATTTCATGTACTTGTGAATGGCCTTGTGTGAGTACTGTAATGCAATGTACATTGAAATGTGTTTTTACTCAGTGTTCAAAATAGGGAACTGGCTTTTCAGATTAAAATATTTAATGTTGACATGTTTGAGTGTTTTTGAGTAAAGAAAAGCACCCTGGGAACCATTTGAGTGCCAATAAAATCAATACAGAAGTTTAAAACTCACACTGTACGCTATTCTTAAATTACATACGAATAAAAAACACACAATACTCACCTGCAGGGCTTTTACATTGGATGACTGCTGTTTAGACATTCTGTGCAGTTGTGTCCACGTTCCTGCTGTAGAAAAGACAGAAAGAGACCGAATGCATTGATCAGATGGGCAGAGCGGCCTGGTGTGGGTTTGAATGCATGTATTTCGTCTGCAGTGATGTGTATGTATGTTACAGAGAGCCGGGGAAAAGTAAAGCCCCCTGCGGCTCTCAGGTGCCCGTGGATAGTCTTTCAGTTGCTTAGTGACTCCTGCAGTGAGGAGCAGGTAGCAGCTCTTACCCCTGAATTATTGATGTTAACATGGAGAGAACAGGGCTGGGATAACACACACCTACACACTCTTTATACTGGATATGAAACATAAAGTGGAATGTCTACTGATATTGTAAATGAATAAATAGCTGCTCATTAATAGCTCAGAGAGACTTGAAAGTGAAAAAAATCTGATATGCTTCATTGAAATAGGAATTTTGTCTCAGATGATTCTCCAAACACGTTATAAGATAAATTCAAAGAGAAACAATTAGAGTTTGTACTGAACTTTCATATTTTGGTGTATCTAAGCTTAGTTGGTGACGGTTCAGATCATTTTCTTAAAAACAAGATTACTATATTTTTTTCTTAAGAGAACTATTATAAAAAGAATAGAGGTTTAAGCAAAAGTCTTCATTGGGTCTCATTCCTGTCTAGAAGAAAGCCACTGCTATAATTTCACTCATTCTTTAATAAATAAATAAATAAATATCCAGATTAATAGTTTAGTTAGAGACTCACAAAGTAGTCTCAATGGATATTTATCATTGCCATCATTATTTATTATCAATTAATATTTATCATATGCATTATCAGTATCAGATTTAATATCATTTGAACATTATGGGATTTATGGTCTGCAAAAAAAAATAAAAAAAATGAATAGCTTTATTTTGAAAAATCAGAAAGAATATCAAATTCTGTATTTTTTTTTAAAGAAGAATTATATTTTTTATAATAATTTACACATATACAGTACACACACACATATATATAACTGCGATTAATCACAATTAATAATTTATATTTATAATATATATTTGAGAATGTATATATATATATATATATATATATATATAATGTATGTATGTATGAAAATATTATATTTATCTGTGTATTTATACTATGTTATTGGTATTATTCTATAAAACTAATAAGGACATGCAATGAGAAAGCAGCATTTCCTAAGAATGACCTGGAGGGAAATTTAAAAAGAAGACATTTACATACTTGACAGCACAATCCGAAGCGGAAACAAACACATTTCACCTTCACATTTCAAACAGAGGAGACTGCATGTTGAATGACTCGTTTTGTGTCTCTGACAGAAAGCTGTTCGGAAATATGTAAATTCATCCAGTGTCCTAATGAACACAGCTGTAGGCAGATGAGCTTTGATTATGTGCTCGCAGGGAGCTTTCTGCCTGTAATTTGCTCGGTTATGCTGCTGATGGAACGTCCCGCTGAGAACACCTGGGATATAAGAGGAATCCTCCTGAGTACTACAGCCAGCATGCATGGTAATGCATCTGCAATATTCATATCAAAACTTTCTGTCTTTCAACGTCTCCCTCCTTTTTTAACTTAATACAGGTCTCGGTGGGGCAGCTATAGGATTGGTAGGGTTCACAACCTTAGCAACCGTAACCAGGGATGTTGTTTGCACATCAACAGCAGTGCATTAGTACTAGTGGTGTGGAGTCACTGCTGCCGAGTGTTGAGCTAAATTTACCTTTCAAAGAGCAACAGACCAGCTGTCCAACACTCCACCAAAATACCCTTCTAAAACTCCTCAATGCCCAAAATATCAGTCAAAGATTGAACTAAATGTCAGTATCTAAAAAAAAGCATAAAACTAGGACCAAATCACCTCTGGCAAAAACAAATGGTGTTTTAAGTTTCTAGATTTATTACCTTCCATCTCAAACTCTAAATTTAACCACCTACAGTATATCACAAACTCCACCAGATCCTGAAATCTCACACTGAATATTGCATCTTCAAAAACTCCCACAATGGTTTCACAGGCATAATTTATTTGCATTCAATTCCCACTATGACTGGAAGTCTCCCAGAAGTTCTAGACCTTTCCAACCGGTCTGACAAGATTTTCTCTTTTATAAAAAAAAAAAAAGTGTATTTGATATTCAAAACGTTCAACAAAAGTTTGAATAGTTTGTTCATCAAATTCAGTGCATGTATTATTCGTAATAACTCTGTTTATTATGTAAATCATCAAACGTCATCACAATCCTATGTTTAGATGCAATCTGAATTTCCTGCGCCAAAACCACAAGACAGAAAAAAATATATAATTTACATGTGTATCATCACAGAATGCTAATGCTTATGTAAAAGTACAGTTACGGTTCATATTAAACCGGCCTGTTGTTTTAGAGTGAGTTATGTAGGCCCGAATCCTGCCAGATGCCTGAGTCATTATCACAGAGTCCCACGCAAACAAAACATATACATAAATCATATGAAATTAGTAAGAATGAGTGCACTTTTAGAGGAAGCTAAAGGAAAGGTCAGTCTAAAAAGGTCAATTTTGAAATGTTCTGATTTAAACAAATTTTATTTGTGTCATTATATCATCATAATACTATTTGGCATAATTTACCTAAAAGAAAAGCAGTCTAATGTATCTATTGTGACCTTAACACTGATATTTCACACACATGCAGATGAACACACACACGCACACACGCACACACACACATACACATCCTCCCTCTGTCCTTAAAAGTTGCATACCTGCTGGCGTAACAGTAAACCGCTGTTCCCCGCTGTGAGACAGACAGGACAAATGTCAATCTCTCTCTCTCTTCTGTCTTTCCCTTAATGGACTAAAGCGGTCTTGACTTCTGTGGTCCGGTTCTGTTTCTGTTCAACACCTTCTCTCTCTCACTCTTTCTGTCCCTCACTCCAGGCTGTAGAGGAGCAGGGGATTCCGCTCATATCTGGGATTTGTTCACACTATAAATAGTAGTGTGATACACAGAGGGGACCTGCTTTCTGTCCACCCTGACTGTTCACTTCACAGAAGCTATGATCATTCACAGTCCTGTTACTATATACACATGCAGTGGGGTCCAAACATCTGTAAAGTGAGAATCTGGGATTCAAATTGTAAAAAGTGTTGAATAAGAATATTAAAATGAATAAGAAATATTAAGCACTATTTCTATGTCAAATTTTTGACCCTGGTCAAGTGAATCCTTCATACAAATGTTAAGATATTTTTGCTTCCATTTAAACAAGATGGTCCTCGGATCATTTTCAAATCATGCTGAAAAACATGATTATTTATTTATATGAATAAAAATGATTAATTTATATTATTAAAAACTTGGCGATGATATTAATAATATTTTATGTATTTATTTGATATACATAAAATTTTATTTAATATGAATATAAGATTGAAATATGAAATACAGAATCTAATGATTAATAATAATAATAATAATAATAACATAAAATATTTGTTTTTTAATATCTGTTTATCTAACACACACACATAAACATATATACATACATACTTACAATAAACTTATTTCATATTATTTCATATTTATAATACATTTTATATTAGAATTATTTTATTTTATTGTATTCATATTTAGTAATATGAATACATTTGCCTAAAATAAATAATATACTGCACATATCATATATTATGTTATTCAATTATTTATAAAACAAGTTTATTTATATTATTAATAAATTAATTAGTAATTATATATGACAATATATGGAAAATCTAAATATTACTGGTTTATATATATATATCCTGTTTTTATATTAATTATATAAATAAATAAATAAACTTAGCCTAGTCATCTTAGACTTTTTGGACCTAACTCGATGTGCCCACCAGAAACACAGAATTACAACAGCATCGATTTAAAATGTAAAAATTTTAAATGGCCACCAAGCTTGTGTACGATGCATATTTGCATATATGTATAAATGTGTGCTAAGTGGGTATATTTAGGAGACCTAGATTGAAATGTCCCCAATATGCCTGAACCTAAGAGAGAATGTACAAATTACAGCATTACTAGATCACATAATGAAAATGGAAGAAAACAGAGAGTTCAGAAAGAGTGACTGTTGATAGATGAATAGACTTTGATCTTTGTACGACACAGGACACTGATATCTTGACCCCCCTGTGCCCTTACCTGTTCAGCTGCCAGCGTGAGGTCCACACCTCCTCACTGCTTTGTGTTCTACTATGATGGCCAGTCAAAAGCCCTGCCTATTCTCTGTAAGGTCCTCTCCTGCTCTCTTCCATGCAGTCAGAGAATCACAGTGCGACAATACTTATTAAGATCATGACCTAATTTAGGCTCCAGCACGCAGAGCCCAGGGATACATCTGATTGGCCCACGGTTTGACATGACGACCCATTCCCAGCGGTAGCAGCACTGCCAGTTTATGGAGTTTCAGATCTTAAACTAGGCAGATTTTAACCCACAAGCGGACAGGTATAAACAAACGATGGAAGTTGCACATAATTTCACTGGTAAAGCAGATTTCTTAAACAGAACTTGGTGTTATAGCGACATCAAAATCATTGGGTTTGAGTGCACAGACTGGTATAATGTATACTTTGCTTCCACTTGCAAGGATATAAGAATTTGCCAAATGCATAAATGTTAAACGTGATTGAGCCTAATGCACTAAACTAACTATTTGCAAGGCTAAATATCAAACTACAACCATAAAATGGAAAATTAAAGACTGTTAAAGCATCTTCTGTCCTTACCTGGTGCCACTAGTTCTTGAAGTGTGATCCTGCTCACTCAGTTCCTTCAATGCTGAGTATAAACCTCTACTGGAGCTCAGAGCTGATGGGGAAGGTGTCCTCTACAGACAGCAGAGCTATGCAAATCCTCACCTGAATTCTCCTCCCTCTACTTGCCATCACAAACTTCCTGCTCATCCTGCCACATAGCACATATACTACAGGTCAAACACAAGTATTAAATCCTAGAATCCTTTTTAATGTGCATGTTACATTTACATGCAAAGATCCCATTACAGTGCGACTTGAAAGTGGCTAAGTGCATGGTTGGACAATGCAAATACTGTTGAATTTCATTAACAGGTCATAGAAGGTGAGTGGAATATTAGCAGCATGACACTGTCCTTTCAGTGTCTGTTGTCTATTTTACATTAATCCCTCCTTTTGAGCACATGGCATTATGAAACTAGCGGCATCCTCTCTTATGTATTCATAAAAGGCTGTCATAATTGCTGTCTATCTAGACCACCATCTCAGATATTAAATCATTTCATAATACCTTTAGGAGCCTGAGGGACAGAAAAGATCACTCCCACCCAGAAAGGCTTGGTTCCCGGACGGAAATGTTTGCAGGGACTTATCACACTTTTGAACCTGTCATTTGTTCCCATGTGCTTTACATTCAAAATTTTCATAAGTTTTACTACAACAGTGGCCTTTAGTGGCAAATTGACCACCTTTTTGGTTGACTGCCATCATTTGCTTATAGGTCAACAGTAATACCTGATACGTCTTCATTAAATTGCACATTTAAAAGCAAGTCTTGTGAGTATAAAAACCACAGAGGCCAAATTTGTCAAGCTGGAAACTAAAGTGTACTTCACAGATACGTCTATGGTGCAAATAAGATGTGATCTCATGCTTCAGCAAATGCAAATGAAAAGCACATGGAGTTTTTTTAGCTGCACTGCAAAACAGAGACATCCGATTTCTGAGCAAATCGCTTTTGTGTGTCGGATCTTTCAATTGAAACACTTAAACAGGCTCGCAAAACTGGTCTTGTACGAATTCTGACACCCTGCCAGATTCCTGTGTCTGCTTCACTGGTCCCATCCCTAAAGCCCACACTAAATGTACTGGAGACTGGAAAGTCAGAATCTATTCTTGAATCAGACTACTGTAAGCAGTTTGTGAAAGGATTGTCTGAATCCCCTTACCAAAAAGTAGTATACTTCAAGTTTCTTTTAGTAAGTATACTTAAGTAAAGTTCAAGTATATTTTTAAGTAAACTTTATGTAGTAAGTATACAAATATCAGTGTACTAGTAGTATACTTGTAAGTGTACTATTTCAATACTCATTGGGACTAAATTGGCCCACTTTCTAGTATATAAAAGTATACTTTTAAGTATACTTTAAGTATAACAGTAGTAAACTGAGTACACAACTAGTTTACATCAAAATGTTTAGTTTGTACTGCAACTACACTAAAAGTGAACTTATAGGTATACTGATAGTTTACTAATTAAATACTTGTAGTAGCATTTTTAGTACACTTTGAAGTATTGTTTTAGTAAACTACTAGTTTAATAGTTTTATACTGCAAGTATACTCATAAGTTTTCTTTTAGTGAACTTTACTTCATACTTGAAGTATACTACTATGTCCCTATTTAGGTATTATTTTGTATATATTTTGCTAGATGAATATCTGAACATACAAAACATCAAAAGAACAGGGTATCTGCTTGTAAACAAAAACATTTTATTCTAGCTTCATGCATTCTTTTTTTAAACACTTGAATGTGGATAAGTTTCATAAATAAAAAATAAAGAAATAAACATTTTGAACAAAAAGCAGAAAAAAGACTATGAATTGGATTCAGAATGATAATCAAAACATAGATAGAGTCGATCAACACCCCAAAGCTTGACAGTCATTATTATCTCTTCATTGGTCGACATTATATCAACTTTACACAGTTCTGATGCTGTTTTATGTCTGATGATCGTGTTAGAATACATGTGGAAGCATCTGTTGTTTCGGTTTCTTCTTCACTTGTGTTTTTTGGAAATTCTGTACAGAAAATGTGTTCTAGCACCCCCCTACAGTATAACAATGAAAACACGGATTCTAGGAACACAAGTACAGCTCAAATATATTTAGACTTTTTCTAAGTATAAGTCAAGTATACTTAAATGTTATTTTAAGTATATTTCTGAGAAGTACAGAAAGCCCATTTCTGAGAAGTACATAATAAGTAGACTACAAGTATACTTTCCTATTTTAGTTTAAAAGAAGTATACTAATAGCACACTTGAATAAACTTCTTTTTCGTAAGGGTCATGCAGAGTCAACATCTCACCAACATATTAATTGTACCAAGAATCGACATTGTAATTGTCTTTCTACAATTTGTAATGACCTGAGAACCGATGAGTCAGCTGATAGCATGCATTTGGAGTGAAAATTAAGATTTGACTGAAAAGTTTTATGAGAATTAGTCTATACTACCTCACACGCACATCCCAAATGAAGTGAGCCAAAAATGTCAAAATGAGCCTTTTTTTCTTTGTACAATAGCCTAACTATTACAAATAAAACATACTGTAAATGTACGACTTGTATTGTACTTTTAGCAACACACATAGCCTATATGAAATTTAATTTAGTATTTGTAATGTGAACATAAATTAGCCTATATTAAGTTTTGAATTACTTAATGTCTTATTAGCTTAAACATAGCAACAAATTGAACCGAGACACGCAAATTACAACAATGACCCTTATTTAATTAAAATTAAAAACGTCAGAGAACGCGATGAAGACAAATCACTGAATCGTTCTGTTTGAAAGAACCGATTCACGAAATGATTCGAGCTACGTGCTCGATTGCTCTCTGACTTTGAGCCACTATGTGCTCTGACAAACGTAAACAGTCTGACTCGATTAGTTAGACTGCGTTTGGATATCGTAATTCACGCAAACGCGGAAGCGTCGGCTTCTACGGTGTTTTGTACACAGTGGATGTGTGGTGTCGTGCTTGACAATCGGAATCGTAAGTTCATTTGTCTCTGGATTTGGACGCTCTTGAGACGCATGCAGCCCGGTGTGCCATGATTCCCATAGCGGTGGTGGTGTGTGTGATGGGCGGGTGGTGTACAGTGTATCTGGCGGACACGCTGCTGAGGGTAGGCGGATCTCACCAATACAACTCTTCATTACTAGAGTTAACAGAGAGTACAGAGGTGTTTGCTGCTTAAGTAATGGAATCGATTGTTATTGATACTTTCTAATTTGTCAAGGACATTAGATGATAAGAGAAGCATTTTGATGTGCAATGGTACAGTGATGTAAAGTAATACGACTGTACAGTTTTGGTGCCAAACACGTGCCATGTTTTTCAGGATTATACCGTGAAGCTACCATGGCTCGTAGTATGTACCATTATAATTTTAGTAACATTGCATATCTCAGTATCATAATATTATTATCTAATGTATTACTGTACCGTGGCACTGCCATGTTTTTAGTTCAGTTTTTCAGTTGCAACTTTAAAAGTTATTCAGTGTTAATTCTAAATGATTATCGTAATACAGTTACTCTCTCACTAATGTACGATTTTATGCAAATGTATGCTTTTTAAGTTAAAGTGGCTTTAGACATAACTTGGCAACACATGGTAAACAACAGCTGTGGTAAAAACTTTTTAAATTATATCATATTTCTATACAGTAGCAACACTACTGTATTATTTTTTTTAGCACAAATGATTGTACCTACCTCATTATAAATCCCTATCGCATCCTAACAACTGTTTTCTCTCTCTCTCTCTCTCTCTCTCTCTCTTTCTTTCTTTCTTTCTTTCTCTCTTTCTTTCTCTTTCAGTCATCCAGTTCAGTGAAGAACCGCTATGAATCCTGGTTATCCTCGAATGGATTCACTCTCTCTCCATTCCACATTAAATGGCACACCGGCATCTTCAACCGTCTGTTTGCCAGATGTGCTCATCTCAACCCTCACTTTCTCTACATCTGGTATGATTTACTTTCCTCAAATCAGTTTTTTTGTTTGTTTTTTTGGGCATGTTCACATGACAGTGATGCTTATTATGACCTCTTTAACATTTATTGCTGTAATATGCAGAGCTGTCAGTCTTTTGTCCTTGTGATTCTGAATGAAAAAAAATCGACATTTTAATATAAACTATATAATCTATATAAAGACATGTAAACCTCTCTTGCTTTGCTTTGGTTTCTATTGGTGTGGCTGTTGCCATATTAAATCCACAGTGATGATATTTCATATTTTAAGACTTAAAGCTTTAGTCATTAAAAATGTCTTAAGCTGCTTATGATGAGAGCAGGGCATTATGGGTAACCACCCTCCCTCCCCCACACATACCCACATATCCACAAATCATCATAGTAAAAGAATGAAAAACCTGGGAGTTAAAATCTGAAATCTAAAATCTGAAAATGTACCGACTTTTTTTTGCATGTTGCTGTTTTAGGTTCAGTGCTGGAATGGTGTTCGGGGTTCTGGCGATGTTTGGGTCTGTGGTTCTTCTGACCAAAACATTGCTGCAGACTTTGAGTCAGATGATGGCAGAGACACCAGAGGGGTCACACGAACAGGTCTTGCAAGTGGTGGTGAGTACAGAAGAGCTCATAGGAATTAGATGATGATGGTGCATTTTTGTTTTAACAGTGATGAAACCGTGAACCATCTGTGCTCAGCCTGATCATTCCAGTCATTTTTTTGTCATCAGGTGCCTGGTGTGAACCTTCCTGTCAGTCAGCTGGCCTATTTTTTCATCGCTATCTTGATTAGCGGAGTCATACATGAGTTTGGCCATGGGGTGGCAGCACTAAGGTAAACTAATCATTTCAAAGATGCAATGTCATTTCTGTCTTTAGTAGCAACGGCAAACAGTTTAACACTTACTTGTCCCACATAAGTATTCTATAATAAAGAAAAAAATAGCTTTTGGAATCATTTTGCAATTCCTGCAGCTTTAAGATTTAAGCACATTTGAGAGAGTTAGCCATTATTAAGTATTATCAGTAGTTTTGGGTCGAGCTGCTCCACCGCAAACTCAAATCTCACTCCATTTGACTAGTAAAATTCTCTGAAGTCTGCGTGTAATGTAAGTAAAGTGTTTCTTGGCTTGTTCCAAGTCTAGTTATACTAGAAAATCCGGTGTGTTCTGTTGAAAAGAAGCGTGTTTTATATTTACGTGGAGTGCAAAAAATGTTCTGCGTGTTCTTCTCAGGGAGCAGGTGAGGTTGAATGGTTTTGGCATGTTCATGTTTGTGATTTATCCTGGAGCATTTGTGGACCTCTTCACCACACATCTGAACCTCATCTCTCCAGTCCAGCAGCTCAGAATATTCTGTGCCGGTAAGACTTTTTAAACAAGTGCAATGCCACAAATCTTGCATATGCAGTTCTTAAAATATTCACTAGATGGCAGCACTTTATAATGAAACCTAACATTTTGTTTAGCAATTATTACCTCTAACAACCTTTATAAAAGTATATTACATTTTTCTACTCTCTCTGTCTTGGTGCAGGTGTATGGCACAACTTCATGCTGTGTGTTGTGGCCCTCAGCTTCCTGTTCCTGCTGCCCATCTTCATGTTTCCCTTCTATTACACTGGAGCAGGGGCGCTTGTCACTGAGGTGGTGGAGGTCAGGTCACCTTTCATCTTTAAGTTTTATATTTAGATGATGTCTTTAGTGTCTGAGATCAGTTTTTGGTTTGTTTTCACAGGGCTCCCCATCAAGTGGACCTCATGGGCTGTTTCTAGGAGATCTGGTTACCCAGCTGGAGGACTGTACTGTCTGGGGAGTGCAGGACTGGCACGACTGCATTCAGCATCTATCCCATAATCCTCAGACGGGATACTGCGTTCACACTGCAAAGCTGCAGCTCAGTTGGACAGCTGGAAGAGGTACTGACCTGCCTTATACTCTATTGTTTAAAAGTTTGGGGACCGTAAGATGATTTTTTTGAACAGTTTTAGTGAGTATAGATGCATTAAATTGATCAAAAGTGACAATAAAGATGCTTATAGTGTTACAAATCTTTTTATTTCAAATCAATTCTATTCCTTTGTACTTGATATTCACCAAAGAATTTAAAACATGGTTTCCACGAAAATATTAAGCAATACTGCCGTTTTCAACATTGATAATAAGAAATTTAAAATCAGCAAATCAGCATATTAGAATTATTTCTAAAGGATCATGTGACATGGAAGAAGTGTAATGATGCTGGAAATTCAGGAATTACATTATAAAATATTTTCAAAACACTTATTTAAAAAAATATTACTGTTTTTACTGTACTGCACAAGAGACTTATTTCAAAAACTTTTTAAAATCTTTTGAATGGCAGTGTAAATAGAGATGTTTAAATTCAATATTACAAATATTTGTTAGCTGATTCAGATTTTTCTTCCACTCAGCATTCAAGCGTCTCGATGGCACTATGGAGTGCTGTGGGAACAACAGCTTGACAGATCTCTGCTTCTCTTATAGTAATAATGTGGAGAGCAAATTGGTAAGACCGACAGCTTTTCTGAATAGACTCAGCATTTGGTAATTTTATACAAATTAGAACTTATATTGGTTTATTCTGTTTGCGCCTTTTAGTATTAGCAATAAGCTCTATGGCACCTAATTGCTAAACACTGCAAACATTTTATCAATGTAGTATTGTGAATATTTAAAGTGTGCTGTTGGCTCAAACAAGTCTTTGCATGTCTGAAATATATATCCGAAAAAGTATATGAAATGAAAACACTGATCCATTTTACACTGTACATCTTACAAAAGGACGGGAAAATGATTTCTTGCCACCTCAGTCTTGGTGTTTTTGACACTTTAAACTATTGCTGTTTTTCCCCATGCTAGTTTGCCTGCCTGCCGGTCAGAAAAACCATTGAAGCGAGCCGTACATGCCGTACAAACACAGACTGTCAAACAGACTTCATCCCAAGCCTGTGTTTAATCCCGTCTCTGGAGAACCAGACCAGACTGATTCGGGTCAAACACCCGCCGCAAACAGACATGCTGTTTGTTGGCTACCCTTCACACCTACAGTATTCAGGTCAGACAGATTCTGTTTTTATTTAATTAGGTTTGTGCAAACAATCTTGTTTTTAAAAACAGGTCATTTCTTTATTTTTAGTGAGTCTCACCAACTTCGTTCCTCGTTTGGGCTTTCTTCATCCAGATCTGCCTGTCATGCTGGAGACTTTCTGCAAGTATCCTTCCCACACTATCAGCATTGGTCAGCAAACATAATAAATGAACCTTGAATTCTGACCAGGAGGTATTGGTTTTGTCACTGCTGTTAACTAGCCTTAACTTCCTGTGTGTTGAGATATCTGGTCTCATTATCGGGGGCCCTGGCGGTGGTAAACGCTGTCCCGTGTTTTGCGCTGGATGGCCAGTGGATGCTCACAGCGTTCCTAGAAGCTACATTGAGCTCTGTGATCCCAGAGAGGAACAACCGAGAGCTGATTGGCTTCTTTTTTCTGCTGGGGGGCAGTGCTCTTCTAGCGGCCAATGTGGCTCTGGGTCTGTGGATGGTCACAGCACGATAACATACAGCCATCTCCTCCAATCTGACTGTTTGGGGGAAATTGCTGTCTGAAGAACCTTCTTGAACTAATGGAGGAGTCAGTCGACTGGGTGGTTTTACCTTTGCTGGTAATTGCCAGAATGCCCACCCTGAGAGGGCAGCCAGAGGGTTTAGATTGCTGCTGTACTCGAGAAAACTCTTAATTGATGTGTTTTTTAGGTTTGAATGGCTCCGCTATAAGCAGTCAAATAGTCTTGAAGCTGCATGATTTACACAGTGACCTCAGGACAGTGCCAACAGTGCCCTCTTTGATTAATACATGATCACACTGTGTCAAAAATGTTTATGTAAACCCAGAAATGACACTATACATAGAGGATTTGTGGGCATTACTTGCCTGTTTGGCCTCTGTCTTCCAGAAGTACATAGTCACACATAGTATGTGTAGTTTTACATTGGAGTGTCTGTAATTCAGTTTTCTGCACACCAGCTCTACCCAAACATTTGCAAGTGTACTACATAAATAAAGCCAATAAAAATACTTTATTGACCCCAGGTGAGAAATTTGGGAAGCAAGTAAAAACATAAAACAGGTGCACTGAGTAATCTATAATCATTTTGAAAAATATGTTTAAAGTCGTGTATACTTGCACTGTAATGAAGAATTGAATCATTGAAGTACAAATGGTGACATCTTTAGACCACACAGCCAGCCACATGTTTTATTTGAACTCGATGCTAAAATCATTTGTATGATGGCATCTGACTGTAACTGAAAATGTTTGCTGTTGCATGATGCTGCATCCACACCACTAGGTTTCAATATACTGTTCAAGATGGTTGCCATCAACTAGAGTAGCATCAACCAAAAAACTGAGTGCACCTTAAAAACAATGTAAACTGAAAATGAAATGCATACAATGTTAACCAACCACACATTTGTATATATAGGGACTGGACACAGCATGAAACTACACTACTACAGTATTATTGAACTATAGAGTTTAGCTTTAGTTGCCAAGTAGGAGATCAAATGGCTAATCTGATTCATTTTATACAGAGTTGTATGTTCTGGCACAACTGTGAAATGTTCATGATGATAACATGCTCTGATGTGCATGGGAAGCGTTCATATCGTTTATGATCTGCATACTGTGAATATTTTCCACAACAATTAGCCTGTGGGTTGAAAATGCACTCAAATAGAAATTATTAGTTTTTAAGGTACCATTGTACATATGTTAATAAAGGAACTAAATTTGCATAAACCTTCCTGTGTCATTGACTTATTTGTTTGTGGAGACATCAGTGCTGCTCTGAACATGTTTACTAAGTCTGATCAACCTTCTGCCTGTTTGAAACATCACATGGAAGGTCATAATGTTAATTTTATATTTGAAAATGGATTGGGAAAATTAGGATTGAAGCTATATAAAAAAGTATAATAATTCATGAAGAACATTTTTTGCCTTTAGATGGCAGTATTGTCCCATTTGAAGCTGAATTTTGAGTTTTATAAAATTAAACTTTAGGAAAAGTGTTTCATCCTATTGTTAACTTGGATATAATTTTATCATGATGTAGAAGACCGCATTTCCTTTTTAGAAGCATCTTACCACAGTGACTGACAAGAGCTCCCAATCAGGCTGGACATGATGTGAGGACATTTTGAGAAAAAGACATGAAGAGGAGTGCTAAATTGAAGTGATAGACATCTGTGATAGTCTGAAAATGGTTGGAGTGGAGTGGGTGTTGTCAGGACTGTAAGAAAATGAGCTGCGTTTTTAAGAAGGTGTTGGAAAGTTCTCGGTGAGAAGAATAGTTATTTTATGGCAATGGAAAAGTGACGTCTTGGTTCATCTGTTGTCAGAAAAGGTGTCACAGATGAGGGTGTAGCACGTTTGTTGGCTAATGGACACTGCTACTTTGTTGAATATGTGTGTGTTGTCGTTCTCAAGGACATCAGAATGTGGATTGATCTCAAAGATGGTGGCTGTCAGCGAGTTAATGGCTTCTGCATGTCTCTTTTCCCCTGCTGCAAGGCTCTATGGGAAAATGTTAGCAATTATGTGGTCAGCTTGTCAACATTTGTTGTCTCCAACCAAATATATTTGAACTTACGTAGCTTTGAGGTTTTTCCTGCTTCACTTTTTACAATGTTCATACCCAGAGTTTCTCTTGAAGGATCATGCCATAGGAATCTTGGCTCGTTCTTAGACAACCCGCATGATCTGCAAACATTATTGCACTTTTCATACTGTATCGATTGCTATGATCAGACATGTGATCTGTATTTATTTATTTTGTTTGTTAGGAAGAAGCTTCGATCCATGGAAAATGTCTAATGCGAGGCTTAGAACATAGTGAGGAGAGTGACTGACTGATATGAAAAGCAAACAACTGAACACACTTTGAGAAAGGGACAGAAGTTCATGGGTCAGGCTGCAGTTTTCCATCAGGTCCTTCAGTCAGTCATTATGTTTATGCACCAGCATTTTTGACTTTTATGATTTCGGTTAGTATCTGAATCACATGGTATCTGATTATTGAAGATCTTCATCAACCTGGTCCATGATATCTGATTTCTTCACATCTGAGATGTGACTCCATTTAGTCATTTTGTTAAATGTTTCCTGATGGAGGTGTAGAGCACATCCGTCCATTAGTTTGTCTTTTGTTCTCGTTTGAGGGTTGCACCTTTTGGCTTTATGTGTCTCAGATGAACTGCTACAATTAGCTTTTGTTGTGCATTTTCCCGTTTTATCATGACTTGAATATTTTGTTATTAAAATGTATTAGTAATATAGATTAATAGTGTATATATATATAGTATTTTAAATTTTTTATAGGAATTAATACACTATTTATTTATAACTAGTTTGTTCCTTTTTATGACTTGTTAAACCAGCATTTCGAAAGGTGCTTGTGTGTTTTATAGGCATTGTGAGCTTGTGTCATAGTGAGCTTGTAATGTGATTCACAAGCTCAGACAATGTTCAGACACCATTAAGGAGACAGACACTTTTTTTCCCTGTTTTTTTTTCTGTATCAGGACTGTATCAGTGTGTACATTTTCTATGAAGATAAGTCTGTTACAGGTACAGGATGTGCATGTTTGGTGGTTTTTGAGCAAGGGCGAGTTTGTTCTTAGTTTATGTACTTGGGAACAAAAAACACTGGGAGTCTCAGGTTTTGTTTCATTTGGATATACTACTATTAGAAAAAAACAAGTGTTGACATAAATAACCCTACTGGTGCTTGTGTAATAGAAAGGTGTTTATTCCAGGTGACTTGTCTGTTCACACAAAATTCATTAAACATATCCTTAGACAGCTATTTTAGTGAATGTAAAAGCCACATATAGGTAATGACCCATGTTTTTGCTGTGGGCCTGTGGTTAACAGAGGCACCAAAAATCTCAAGTTGTTTTTTTTTTCTTTTGTACAGCAAAGGCAGCTGTATGATTGATAGGAGTGCTTATTTCTACCATAATACTCTAAATTGAAGGGCTGCTCTGATAAATGTCACAGTAAGCTTGGCTTCATACAGTATGCTAAGTTTGGGAAAAAGAGACCGCAATTATCTGCGTTATGACGAAGTTAGACAAATCACAACAACACTGTTTTGTGAATATTTCTGCTGGCATTCACAAACTGTAAGTTGACTGATAGTTACTGCAATTTGATTTATTTTTTACTGATATTGCTAATGGTCATAACATTAGGCACCACTATTACCCCCCCCAAAAAAAGGGAAAAAGGGTAATTGAATTTTATATAACTTAATGTAAAACCACAAGTAAGACTTACTGATCATATAATTTTTTATAGCAAATAATAAATAAATAAATATCTGAAAGTTAATTAAGGTAACAAATATGAATGAATATAGTTATTAACATATTAATGTGTTTAGCCAATTACATTTTAGTAACTAGTGTCAGCCTTTGTTTCACCTATTTTAATGTGTATAAATTTGCATTCTTTCATTGTCAGTGATGTGTATGAATCGAGGAGCTGTGTGTGTGTTTAGTATCTCAGTGTAATGACACACTGTCAGTCTGTTTCTCTGCATACTGTAAACAGAGCAGCGATGCATGAGGTTTAGCCCAGCGATGTGTCTGCAGTCCTTCCCCCGTATCTCCCTCTCTCATTGACTCGTTTTCTCATTCAGTATCCTCCATATGGTCCATATCTCTACCGCCTGTGTTTAAACTAATGTTTGTGCACCCTTCTCTGTCTTGTCTTTAAATACTGGTTTCATCTGTAACGTCCCGTGCTGAGGAGCCGACCCACCCGCTCTGTATAGTTGGTCTTCCTGACCACAGCCTCCTGTTCACTAACAACATAATGAGACACGATACGCTCCCCTGGAAAATGATATCTGTAAAAAGAAGCTCTCGCCTCCTCACTAACCACAATTGCTTTGTGTATAAATATAGCTTTGGGAAGGCTCAGTTCCATTCTTTATAAAGCTGCTTGGGAATGTTTTTTTATTATTATTGTGAAAAAGTGCTGTAGAAATACATTTGAATCAAACTTAAATTTGAAACTGATGAAAATAAAGTAGATTTGATATTTCTGTGCAAATTCTGTAAAAAATGAGACCAGAAAAACATAAATATCTAACTCTACATGTGATAAAATACTGGAGAATGACTCGTGTAAATAAACTCAGAAACTCATGTTTAAAATGCTTTAAAGGAACAGTGCACACAAAACAAACTTTTGGCATTATTTTCTCACCCTCATGTTTTATCAAACTTGACATTGTAGAAGTGACTAAAATTTAGGGGCTCAATAAGATTTTAAAAATGTTCTTGAAAGAAATATTTTATGCTTACCAAGGCTGCATTTATTTGGTCAATATCATATTGTGAAATGTAATTGAGATTGCTGTTTACTGTTTACTTTTCAGGTCTATCTGTAATTGAGTGTTTCAGCTTGAAAGTGATGCTACAGCAGCCTTTTTTGAGCCGTGAGTAACATTAAAGCTGCCACAATACATCGAGTCGTCATTTTTATAACTTTCAGTGCTTCAGCAAGAGGGGGAAGATGACCAGTGAACAATCATTTACATATCAGCCTGTTCCTCTTATGAGAGTTTATTAATATAGCACACGAGTCATGTGGTGGGTTTTTTTCAGTGCTGTGGATTATTACATTATTCCAGCATTATCCCATAAGTATTCAAGTTTTTTCTAAAATGCCATAAACTCTTCTAGTAACATAATGGTAAAACTTTCTTTGCAAAAGAAACCAATTTAAAATAGTAACCGACGGAAAAATCCATTTAAGATGTAATAAAACAGACGATGAACACTATTAACAGCAATTATTATGATGCAATCAAACTTATAGCAAAATGTGGTAGTTCTGTATGTTGTTTCAGGGTTGGCATCATCTGAGGTCCTCTGAGGGGTTGGGGACCTCTAAATTTGAGTTTAGATTGAATTTTTATTGATTTCCAGTAAATGTATTGCTTCAAATTTGCCAAGGCAACATTTCTAATTTTCATTTAAGATTTAGTTAAGCTTTTCATGTAATATTTTTATTTTACGGAAGAGGATTAGGGCCAAGCAATAATAAAAAATAAAACCATCTTGACTTTAGTCATTAAATTTCAAGAAAAAAGTGAAAATTTCAAGAAAAATGTGAAAATAAACTAATTAAATTACGAGAAAAAGTCATTACATTTTGAGAAAAAACATTAAATTTCAAGAAAATGTCAAAATAAAATTTCGAGAATAAACTCATTAAATTACGAGAAAAAAAGTCGTTAAATTTCAAGAGAAAAAAACTTTAATTTTGAAAAAAAAGTCTAAAAATGTTGAGAATAAACTTAAATTACGAGAAAATTTTTTTATTACATTTTGAGAAAAAGTCCAAATAAAATGTTCAGAATAAACTTGTTAAATTATGAGAAAAAAAGTCGTTAAATTTCAACACAAAAATTAAATAAATGTTGAGAAAAAACAAATTAAATTACGAGAAAAAAAAGTTGTTAAATTTTGAGGAAAAAAATTGACATTTTGAGAAAAAAAGTCTAAATAAAATGTTGAGAATAAAAAAAAAAATCATTTCAAAGGGTCATATGATGCGATTTCAAGTTTTCCTTTCTCTTTGGAGTGTTACAAGCTGTTCGTGGCTAGATAAGATCCCTAAAGTTGCAAAGACTAAAGTCTCAAAACCAAAGAGATATTCTTTATAAAAGTTAAGACTTGTCCATGCCCTCCTAAAACGCCTCATATAAACATGCCCCCACATATCTACGTCACAATGTGGGAAGATTTGCATAATGCCGCCCAAATGTTTACGCAAAGAAAGAAGGCATAACTTTATTGTTGCTGCCACCGCCGCCGCTATGTTGTGAAGACGCTGTGTGTTTCGTTGTGAAAGCGAAAATACTTAGTTTGGTCTTCCAAAAGAGGACACGACTAGAAATCAGTGGTTAAGTTGTATTTACAACACTGTTCCAGAACAGTTTAACCCAAATATTCAGATGTGTCCAGCGCATTTTATGGAGGACTGTTTCCTGATCCTGGAAGAGTATAATACAATGCCGGCTGTTATGACTCACAGACTGTAAGTACGTTTTCATATTTAAAGAATTTGCCACTGATGATTCAAACGCGAGTTTTGAGCAGTGTAGAGTAGCACTTGTTGTTTGTCATTTCTCCGATCACAAATGCAGACATGGTTTTATGTTTACGTGGCGCGATGCAACACAACGCGTAAAAAGACAGTATAAGTCATTATAATCAGTAATTATGTCCCCACTGGATGCAACAAATGCCTTGTTTATAATGGGTTTTAATGTTTTTGTCTCGTCGCTCCGGCCGGACACGGCATCACAGTATGGTAAGGGGCGTAACATTTCCGTCACACGCTTGAGGTATTCGGCCAATCACAACGCACTGGATAGCTGGCCAATCAGAGCACACCTCGCTTTTCAGAACGATGAGCTTTGTAAAAAAATTCAGAAAGGTGGGGCATAGAGGAGAAACAATAATCTACAGTATATGGAAAATAATGTGTTTTTTTTAACCTTAAACCGCATAAACACATTGCATTACACCAAATACACCAAATAATTTTATTTTTAGCAACATCATATGACCCCCTTTAATTTCGAGGAAAAAATCTAAATAAAATGGTGAGAATAAGCTTGTTAAATTACAAGAAAAATGTCTTTAAATTTTAAGAAAAAAACTAAATAAAATGTTGAGAATAAACACATTGGTGTCAGGTTCATTTCCTCTCATTGGAGAGTGTCGAACAGTCCCTGCAGTGGCATAGGTTGGCGAGTAATGCACATGGATGTAGCATATGATGCGGTTGATAAGGGTTTGAAACTGCCTTTTGACGAACTCACTTTTCTTCCTTTTCATATCACATATCACATCGGAAAAGTGGAAACCAACTGACTAACGAGTGTTTAATAATAATGTATTAATTGGGTAGGTTTAGTGTTACTACAGTAAATCCACTGTAAATATTAATTTGTGGATTGAAAATCATTCTAACTGGATTGTTGTCGCACATGTGTTTCTCCTGTTTTCTGCGTCAGTGTTGTTAAGAATGGCAGTGCTGTTTCATCTGCCTTTAAACTAGTATGAATTATTAGTGGCTTATGGATATGTGACCTAAAGCTTATATATCGGTAAGTTTTATCCTTAGAGAAATAAAACAAGCAACCAACTCAAAGGAAATTTTCTCTGTCATTGGTTGAATTTTCATAAAAAATGACAATTGTTCATTCATGGTACAAATAGATGTAGGGTGTGAGCTGTATCTGTTCTGTTATCTGTATTTCAGTTGTCTAATCTCTCAAAAACATATTTGTTTGAGTTGGGAAGGGTCCAGGAAAAATGGTCCTTGTAACTGTGTCCTTCCTCTGTGGGGAAAATGAACAATTTATCCAATTGTCATAACATGCAATATGCATCGATGTCAATACAATCTAAAGATAGAGTGGTGAAGGAAATCCTCAGATGGTCTTACACCTACAGACAGGATCGTGACTGACTGTTATCACATTTGAGGTCAGTATGGCCTCTTCTACCTCATTTCATGTTTTATTTTACCACAGATATGTCCCTGTTGCGGTGTTGACCTTCACCCACCATTAAATTTGTACGATGTGTCAAAGTGATTTGATATTCGAGGCTTAAAACTGCTGATGAGATTATGTTTTACTTCCCCTTTACATATAAATTGTTTATTCATTTTAGTACATGCATCATCTGTTGGACAAATGCTCCTGGAGTGTGACGTCCCGCAGAGACACACTGGAGAAATGACAAGATCAGATCTTCCCATTTGCACATTACAAATGGTTATTCACTCCAGCTGCTAACAGCTGTGGATCTTCAACCCTTTTGACATCTTTCTGACTCAAGACATGTGGAAAGCTCCCCTCCACTAACTAAACAAGATAGTAGTCCTGTCATCTCCTGATGACTCAGCAAGTGCATGTATTTCTTATCAGAAGATAAGAATTATTTTGGGAAACTTGGCAGACATTGCATGTTTACAGGAATCTCCACAGTCTGTTTGTTCAAATTGATTAAGGAAATACTTGCATTTACCCATACTTAGAAGTACAGTGTTTATGCCATGGTACTATGATGCTAATACCATGGCACCATATTAATGTACCATGGAATTACATGGTACTTGAAGGTATAACATGAACATAGTATTACCATGCAGTGCTATTTTAGTATACTATTATATTTTTTGTTATTATATTAGAATTCATTTTGTATTTTCTGTTGTAATTTTAATTAAAGTTCCCGTAATTTTGTTGTGCTTGTCGTTTTTATTCGTTTTTTATGTTTATATAGTTTTTATGAAGTTTTAGTTTTACTTTATTTAGTTTGAGTTATTTTAGTACTTCAACTTAAAACTAAACAAAAATGATAAATGTCTCCTTTGCACCTAGCTGAAATAAAATAGGTACACAGTTTCAAATATTTAATTTGATTTCAATCAATTTTATGTTATTTCAAGTAATGATTTTTTTTACTGGTTTTAGTTTTAGTTAACGATATAACCCTGTTACAATGGTATGGGGAAAGCCAATATCAACAAAAACTAATTGTGCATTTATATTATAATAAATTATAATTGATATTATATTGCATTTATATTATAATAAATTATAATATAAATTATACATTAAACATTTTAAATCTATATTATATATACACACACACACACACACACATATATATACATATATATATATAGATATATATATGTGAATATATTAATATTTGAAAATATTAATATTTAATAACAATAAAATTGTAATATATTATTATTTTAATTAATGTTATAACAAATTAGTTGATTATAATATATATTTAATATTTTAAATATTCATTATATTTAATATTAATATTCAAAATGCATTTTAGAATTTAATTATATACAATATTATATACAAATGTATATAATTAGTTAATTTTATAGCTAAAATTGTATTTAATTAAACAAAACATTTAATGATGTTTCAGGCTATTCAAATTGTGATTCTGTCTTTGAAAATTCTCACATACTTTTGAAAAATGAAATGTTTTTTTTTTTATCATAAGGAGCATCTCAAGCCAGCAGTTAAACTGATAAATAAACATTGATATATTTGTTAGTGATAAGATAAGACCACAAACAAATATTTATGATAAAACAGGGCTCCTAACTCTCAAGTATTTAGGGTGAGACTCTTGTTGACACTATTCACATGCTCTTGTGCCACACATCCATTTTCATGTCCACACAGCCCAGATAAAATTATCAGATTTATTAGACAAAACTTTGTCTAGGAAACTCTGTATGTATAGTAGATTGTGTCCTGTCACAGACACATCATCATCATCACACCGTGTATGTTCCTCATTCTAATTTATGTTGTGGGACAATCTGAGAATAAACAGGGAAGTGGTTATATTTAACCATAGGGCTCATCATCTCAAACTTAGTGTTGAGTGGGCAGGTGCAGGGACTCAGAAAACACACACCTTGCGCATAAACACAGACTATATAGAGGTAGATCCACATATATACACACACATCCAGTCATCCCGCCCTTCCTGCAGGACGCCACATAATTACTCCTGTAAGTAAGGTGCTCCAGTTGGCTCTAAGGAAAATAATTCCTTCTACTCTTGAATCTCCTAACTCTCTCCTTCACCCTCTTTCCCCTCCCTTTTGCCTATTCCCTTCTCTCCTATCCTCTCTCTTAGTCTGGGATACTCTTTGGCAAATAGAGCATGACTGTTCATGCTGTGCATCTGCCACTGATCTGAGACCTGTGAGGAGAGACACCTCAACACGACCCCAAAAGGACCGCAGACCTGGGATCAGGACTTAAAGCGCATATCTCCAGGCCAGGAGGGGTGAAAACCGAGTGAGAGGGAAAGAGGGAGGAATAGAAAGAGACAGAACGCACTCAACTCAGTGGTAGTATGGAAATGGAGAGGCTGGGGAGAGAAGGATCCAAAGCGAGCGCGGGCCCCAACACTCTCCTGAAAGCCACACTAGCAGTGTGTGTGTGTGTCTGCATTGCACTACTGATAGCTGTCATCACGGGTGAGTAAATTGCATGCACAATTACCTACTCGCTACTAATTTTATATTGCACATTAAATTTAACTAGATAGATAGATAGATATTTGTGCTCTAAGGTCAGTTGAACTGTGTTCAGATGTGTGTTTGTGTGTGAGATTATTTTTGGAGTGTATTCTGTTACACACACAGCGTATCTTTGAAGGCTGTAATTAGCACAGTAAGTAGGAGCTCTGGTTAGAAAACATGTATATGTGTCTTTAAAGTTTTGAGGCTAGAAGGCTGTGAGTGTGTATTTCTGTGTCATTTGGGAATGTGGGTGCTTACGTTTAGGAAAAAGTGTGTTTTAAAGGGATAGTTGACCTAAAAATGAAAATTATGTAATTAAGTCATCCAACCCCGTTGCCAGCCAGTATGACTTGTATGGAAGTAATTATAATTACTTGTATGGTAACTGTGGTGTTTTTCTTACAATTCTGAAATTTTTGTAATTCCGTGTTTATGGCTCATTTATATTTTTTTTCACAGAATTTTGAGATATAAAAAAAATCTGAATTGTGAGACATTAACTTGCAATTGCAAGAAAAAAATCGGAATTTTGAGAAAAAGACAGGCGATCTGACCAATCATAACGCTGAATCCGCTATCTTGTCCGACAAACAAATCAGACAGGAGAGTAGACAAATGGTATGTATTGATGTCTTTCCGCGGTTTAAATAAAATACGTTCTGATGTTCATTCATGGTCCGTGTAACCCTTTGCAGTTCTTTGTTCAATTCGCACCATCAAAATGAACCAAATGAAAAGTTGGCTTCAAACTTTCATTTTACATTTTTTTGGAGCAATTTACAAACGGATAATTGTCTCTCATTTTAATTTTAAATTTTTACGAGTTACGAATCTGATTTTTGAACTAACATAAAAAATTACTCATTATTCTGATTTTCCACATCTCTGTTTTGCGCCCCCAGTTGGACCGTACCAATGGCGGAGCGGGGGGTGGGGATGTGGATGTATTTACCCAGAGCGCTGTATGTATAGGCCCTATGCATTGGCACGTCTGACCATGCAATAATTAATCATCAGACCTCTATTAACTGTGTGACTGCACGTTAACAACCACAGATTTTCTGGAAGATGTGTGAGTGGAGTGTGTTTGATGATTACAAAAGTGTAATCCGCAGGTTAGAGGAGCTGGGATACACATGCAAACAAGTTCAAGAGGTCCTACAGCAGCAATATGGACTCGGGTGTAACGGAAGAGGTCTGACGCAACAGGTTAGTATATATAAAAGCGGTTTATTGGGTCACAGAGAGTACTGGGGTAGGGTTCAGAGGATGTGATGGTGAGGGAATAGTTCGAAGGATATGATGAGCGGGGTAATCCGGGTCTTTGGCTTTACAGGAGCTGGAATGCAGGCAGGAGGAGCACACACCTCAGCGATCTGGGAACTAGGAGGAACAGGAGACACTTGGAGATGAAGAGACACTAGGAGGACCACAGGAGGTAAGTAATGCAGGAAGTATTCAAATGGAAGTAGTAACAAAGTCATATAGTCCTCTACGTGTATACGAGATCGGACAGTGAGGGTGTCTGAGGTGTGTGCTTTTATGCAGGCTGGTAATGAGATAGGTGGTGCTCTCTCAGGCGTTGGAGGACCTCTGCAATGTGCTGGCGATGTTCGGCCTGGCTCCGGGAGTAGATGAGGATGTCATCTATGTAGACAATAACGACTCGATGAAGAAACTCCCGGAGCACCTCATGCATAAAATCCTGGAATACGGAGGGGGCGTTAGCAAGTCCATAGGGCATGACCAGCTACTCGTAGTGGCCAGTAGGGGTCACAAAGGCAGTCTTCCATTCATCCCCCTCACGTATCCGGATGAGGTTGTAGGCACTGCGGAGGTCCAACTTGGTGAAGATGGTCGTACCTCTGAGATTTTCCAGGGCATTAGGGACAAGGGGAAGAGGATATCAGAATTTGATGGTGATATTGTTTAATGCTCGGTAATCTATACAGGGCCTCAAGCCTCCGTCCTTCTTGGCCACGAAGAAGAAACTTGATGCAGCAGGGGAGTTAGATGGACGGGCTGATCAGGATGGGCAGCATGGAACTCTGACATTAAGGCGGGGTCCAGTACATTGGTCCTAGGTACCCATGAGCGTTCCTCGGGTCCATATCCTTCCCAGTCCACGAGGTATTCCAGCTGACCACCACGGTGCCGGGACTGCAGAATTTCCTTCACCTTGTAGACCGAGCCTTCATCCAAGATCAAGGGAGTCTTTGCTTGATTGAGGCTGGAAGGGATCCGGGGGAAGCACACACCTCAGCGATCCAGGAACTAGGAGATACAGGAGACACTTGGAGACGAAGAGACACTAGGAGGAACACAGGAGGTAAGTAATGCAAGAAGTATTCAAAGGTAATCAGTAGCAAAGTCATTTAGTCCTCTACGTGTATACGAGACCGGACAGTGAGGGTGTCTGAGGTGTGTGCTTTTATGCAGGCTGGTAATGAGGTGCTTGATTGGTGACAGGTGCAGGTGCTCAGAACTCAGGTGAGAGGGATCGCTGTGATGACTGGGAGGTGATGGAGCCTGGCCGATCTGTTACATCAGGACAGGCTCCAGTATTTCCTCCATTTCTAAATTCTGCGCATCGAGGAACATTCATCGTTTTGATTACGCAAGGCTAGGGAGAGATGGTGCGGATGCAGTCGTTTGACCTGTTTGCGGCTCTGTGTACGGTAGAAATATGATGACTGGGATGTTGAGAGCTTTGGGATACAGGTTGGGCAGGGGCGGCGCCAGATAATTTTGAACGCAGGTGCTGAGGGTGTGCTAGATCTTTGACAGGGGGAGCTGAGCAATTCAGTGCTCCAGACTCATTCCTCCCACTGGTTGCTCTTTTGCGACTAACTTTCTTCGTTTTTTTTTTTTTTTTTGCTACAACATGGGTTTAATCAGTGCATGCTGATGAACTTTTATCATAGTTTATAGTTATATGGAAATGAAACTGGTTAACATTCAACCTGTTCTTTTTCCTCTTTTGCTATGTTATAAACAAGGTGTCCTGACATTTTATCCTACCTGTCAATTTTGTCCTACCAGGGTTTACTGCGCATGCACACATCAATATTGCATCTTTTTTCTCACGCTGAACAACAATATTTAAAGTATCTGCATTACTGTAAGGGTAGGTTTAGGGTTGGGGTAGATGTAGATGTAGACTTTAATAAAACACAATCTAATAGGTAGAAAAAATTATTTATTGTTGGTTTCTTTTGCTGTACCCCTTCTAGCCACAACCGCGAGGACATGGAGAGCGAAGGGGGCATGACAAGATCAGATGCCCCTGAGCTCCACAGTACAAACAGAGACCCCGGGTCAGCCTTCTCTGCCGCTCAGCGGAAGATAATCATTGCTTCTCCACGATCATGGGTTCTGAGGTTGGTTCTGGAGGGTAACCGGGCTCTGGTCGGCGGAGGGCGGAGGTTGTGGCGGGGACTGGTGTTGCTGCTAAACAGGACTGCATGCGGTT
>NW_015505264.1:1797802-1800855 GCF_001515645.1 Sinocyclocheilus grahami | reverse complement strand
AGGCAAGGCAAAACAAGGAAACACAGAGACTCAGAACGGGGTACAGGCTAAACAATACTCCGCGGAGAATGGTTGTTTGAGTGGGTGTTATATAGTGAGGAAGTGATATGAAACAGCTGTGTGCAATCAGTGCAGTGTGTAATCAGTGCAATGAATGATGGGATATGTAGTCCGGGGTGCTATGCAACAGTTTGTGCGAGAGTCAATGTAATGGAAAGGGTGACCTCTGGTGGTGAATGAATGGAAGTCCATGGACAGGATTCGTGACATACTACACACTGTTTAATAGGAGGTAGCAAAATCTGACAGGGTAGCACAAATCGACAGAACACCTGACTTCGGATGCTTTCACTTTCGATTTACAATAAAAGATAATTGTCTGTTTTGCATACATCTATACACTTTTCACTTTTTAATATTGACTAGTACATTACAGAACGTAATGCGCCCCCCGCCAGCGCAGCACTGATGAGGGGGCGGCTGAGGTAATGAAAGGGGGCGTTGACGTAGCACAAAGTAAAAAAACAAAACAAAAAACATATGTGGCACATTCACGTATTTGTCGGACCGTAACCAAACCTTCCGGCTACTATCAGAATACTGGGTTCACACAGATAGTGTTTTGGTCACGAGACAGGTCAGTGGAAGTTGTTTTTTTTAAACCGCAAGGTCTAGAGACTTGTTTTTAGAAGCTGAATTTCTTTAAACTTGAGCGCTGTGTTTTAGATTGATGTATGCTATAGCCTACAGCAGTGGCGTAGCAAGTCAGCCCCGGGCCCATATGCAAAAAAATGTATTGAGCCCCCCAAACCTTACTGGCTCCAATGCGGTTAACTTATTGTTGATTTTTCTGAAGCGATTAACGTTAGGTGTATTCACAAACTGTTTTATTTATGGTATAAATGCTTGGAAATAATATTTAATGAACATTCATCGTTTGTAGCACGCAAGCCACCCAATAATCGCAATAAGCTTTGTGCTTTGTTACTTATATTAAAACACAAAGTGTCACCCTTCTGTCAATTTTATTATAAAATACTAGGCTACAAACAATAAATATGTTTTTACGCTTCTAAATTTGTAGTGAGATATATTCGTATTATATCCTATATTCGTCTCAGTTCAAGCAGCATGTGAATCAATGACATTTTCATCTTTAATATTTGCAGCACGAAATAAACATGCACAATCTTGGCACAAAAGCCCAAAAAACAAAAACAAAAAATAAATAAATAAATAAATAAAATACTAAGGAGATATTTGAATTATTTATTAATGAACTAGTATTTTCTGAGTCAGTGTCACAAGATGAAGTTGACAATCCTGACGCTCCATCTCCTCAGGATGCACGCCTTTTTATATATATATTTACCATGTCTGTGAAGCATTTGTTGAGTTTCGGTTCATCATTGTGAAGTGCTCCTGCTCAAGATCAAGACAACAGAAAGCACATCCTGTTTGTTTTCCTTAATAATTTTACAAAAGCACAGGTTTTTGTTGATATTGTTTATGAGTGCACACAAATAAAAGTAGACCCTTTACAATTCCGAATGATGTATTACTCTTACCTTTATTAACAAAAATGACGGTGTATGCTAAGTTTCCACTCAAAAAAATGCAAATGATTGCGCTGGCGCCCCCATGTCCTGCAGAGCACGCTTCAGTTTCCACTCTCCACACAAACGACTGTGTCAAATGCGTCTAACAGCACACATTTATCTAGGTTAAATTTTTTAATTAATATTGTGAATTGCATGAAGTGCGTTTTACTCACCCCCGAGGCATCCTAGGTGTACATTACTTTCTTCTTTCAGACGAATCCAGTCGGAGTTATATAAAAAATTGTCTTTGATCTTTCAAGCTCTATCATTGCAGTCAGCGGGTGTTGCATTGCTTCAGTCCATGTCTATAGATCTATGTCTATAGATTTTATTTTAGGTAAGTCATGTTGATTTGAGAAGGCTAAATTGATCAAACATATATGCTCAACAGTCTGCCGCTGGAGGCCCTTACTTAAAAAAAACAACTTGAATTTAACAAACATAAAATGTTTCAAACATATTTCTAAATTAACTTAATAAAGAAACGAAAAGAAATATAATCACTTTGCCATTAAAAATCAAAACTGGACTAGCCTATTTGCTGCAACAGCAGCTGTGTAAATGGGAAGAAAGAGAGAGAGAGAAAAAAGACACGGGCTCGGGTCAGACTCAGTCCGAGAATATTCTGATAAGCTGTCGGAAGGGCCGGGCCCGTGCAGGGCTCTATTCATTCCCTCGTTTCAATTAAAGGTTCTCCCTCGGCTCAGCGGGCCCACAACATGCCCGGGTCCATATGCACCTGCATACCCTGCATACAAGACGCTACGCCCCTGACCTACAGTCAGCGCTCTGGGTAAATACATCCACATCCCCACCCCCTGCTCCGCCATTGGTACGGTCCAACTGGGAGCGCAAAACAGAGAAGTGGAAAATCAGAATAATGAGTAATTTTTTGTTAGTTCAAAAATCAGATTCGGGCGCAACAATCCAAACTTGAAAAATTGAACATTAAAATGAAAGAAAATTATCCGTCTGTAAATTGCTCCAAAAAAAATTTTAATTAAAGTTTGAAGCCAACTTTTAATTTGGTTCATTTTGATGGTGCGAATTGAACAAAGAACTGCAAAGGGTTACACGGACCAATTCATGTTCATTTTGTGATTTAAGTAAATATGAAAATATGAAAAGACAATCGGTTCATGTGTGCTGCTTGAACTGAGGCGCTACATACATTGAACTGTCACGACACATTAAAGAGCCACAAAACAGTATTATTGCGTTCATTTCTTTAAAAAAATGATACAATTATCATAGCAACAGTAACTAAGGAGGGCGGGTTTTTTGAGAAGGGTCAATTCTGGTAAGAAATTTCAGAATTATAAGATAAAAAGTCACAAAATCCCTTTTTTATCTGGCAGAAAAAAAAACAGAATTGAGAGATTAAGTCAGAATTATATATATATATATATATATATATATATATATATATATATATATATATATATATATATA
>NW_015505264.1:1774244-1797582 GCF_001515645.1 Sinocyclocheilus grahami | reverse complement strand
AGGGGTAGTTTACCCAAAAATGAAAATTAGGCAGCATTTTACTCACCCCCGAGGCATCCTAGGTGTATATGACTTTCTTCTTTCAGACGAATCCAGTCGGAGTTATATTAAAAATTGCCTTTGATCTTTCAAGCTCTATCATTACAGTCAGTGGGTGTTGCATTGCTTCAGTCCAAAAGAAGTTAAATAAAAAGCGCCCATGCATAAAAAAAAGTGTCTCACACGGCTCCGGGGGGTGAACAAAGGCCTCCTGTAGCGAATCGATGCGTTTTTGTAAGAAAAATATCCATATTCACAACGTAATAATCATTTTAATCTAGCTTGCGCCAGCAGTTGTACACGAAAGCAGTTCCGGGAGCATGACGCATGAGTTCAGTGTTGCGCATGCGCCGGTGAGTCTCGTGAAAACCAACATTTGTTTACAGGATCAAAGGAAGCAAAGTTTCCTTACTTTAGCAAAGGAAAACCTGTCTCCTCTTGGCTTATATCGAAATCCTCTGACATTCTTCTATACAAATCCTCGTTTTGTACTTCTTATTCTTGACCATTGTTTTGTTTTGATCTCTCCCCTGCGCTTCCGCGTGCGTCACTTCTGAGCCACGCATGCGCAAAGCTGACCTCATACGTCATTCCCCCGGAACTCCTTCTGTTAACAACAGTGAGAGCAAGCTAGATTAAAGTGATTATTACATTTTGAATATGGATATTTTTCTTACAAAAACACATCGATTCGCTACAGGAGGCCTTTGTTCACCCCCCGGAGCCGTGTGAGACACTTTTTTTAATGCATGGGCGCTTTTTATTTAACTTCTTTTGGACTGAAGCAATGCAACACCCGCTGACTGAAATGATAGAGCTTGAAAGGTCAAAGACAATTTTTTATATAACTCCGACTGGATTCGTCAGAAAGAAGAAAGTCATATACACCTAGGATGCCTCGGGGGTGAGTAAAACACAGCCTAATTTTCATTTTTTGGGTGAATTAACCCTTTAATTCCATAGACTTGCTTTCTTATGTGAAACATAAAAGATATTTTAAAGAGTGTTCATGCTGCTCTTTTCTCTAAAAATTTAAGTATGTAATGACCAGGGGCTGTTAAACTCCAATAAGCACCATAAAAATGCCCCTTACAATTTGTTAAATGACATGAGGGTGAGTAAATGGAGGCAGAATTTTCATATTTGGGTGAATTGTCACTTTAAGAGTGCTGAAATGATGTGAATGGGTCTCGTGGAACCTGAGACATTGTGAATGTACATCTCATGACAGGCTTTACGAGTGTGTGTGGATGTATTTTGGTGTACATAAGTGTTTCCTGGGTGGTGTACAGTTTTGCAGACAGCAAAATAATGATGTTCTTCTTATTGTTCTCAGTTGTTGAGGACTGCCTGCATATTTGCGGTGAGACTAGAGTGTAATTATGCTCATTTCTGTTTGTACATATTCCAGTCACACACACACACAAGCGTCTGTGTCTGCTGCTTGTCGGGATAATGAGGCTCAGTCCCACGGGGCCGGGTGCTGGATCCTGCTGTGGTCATCTGCTGTCCAGTTGTGGACTGAACCATAAACACAGGCCTTTAAAAGCAATGCTTGTCCGATTTCACAACATACATAGTTTGTGCTCAGTCAAACTCACTGAAACAAATTCACACAGTTTCACTGGAGAGTTTGCGCTGATCAGGTTTCAGTGCGCTGAAGCAGATATTGCAAAAATGTATTTGTTATTTTGCTCCATTAATTCAATTTACTTTGGATACAATATTGCAGTGGTTCTCAAACCTCTCCATGAAGTACCACCAGCACTGCACATTTTGTACGTCTCCCTATATCTGACACACCCACTTCAGGTCTTGCAGTCTCCACTAATGAGCTGATGAGTTGAATCAGGTGTGATAGATGAAGGAGACATACAAAATGTGCAGGGCTGGGGGTACTCCAGGACAGGTTTGAGAACCACTGCAATATTGAATAACACGGCATTGTGTAACCAGATTTCTGAGTTTACACCATTTTATGACAAATATGATGAAACTGGATCGTTCACATCCTAATCAGCGAAGATGTATACATTGCAAGCAGTGCATATATAGGAGGAATATAGGAATATAGGGAAGAAATATAGTTCTTAGGCAAACAATAATTAAATTAAATTAAATTAAATTAAATTAAATTAAATTAAATTAAATTAAATTAAATTAAATTCTGTAAAAGCTAAATATATTAAATACAAAGAGCAAATACAAAAATAAATATTTTTAATTTTAATTTTAAATTCCATGTACATGACACAATTAAATCATAGTGTTGTTTTAGTATTACTGAGATACTATTGTAGTTTTTTTATATTTTAATTTTTAAATTTGTTTATTATTATTTTTTATTTTAATTTTATTTTAAAGGTTTAGTTATTTTGTTGTGTTTTGTCAATTTTATCTTTAATTTGTATATAATTTATACTATTTTTATTTCAGTTTTATTCATTTTAGTACATCAAATTAAGAAAATGAAAAATATTGCTTTGTCAGCTAGCTAAAATTTGTATATTTTTTAAATAAATTTTTTTTTATTTCAGTTAACATTTATTTCAATTAAGAAAAATGTTGTTGTTACTGTTATTATTATTATCATGGTTTTAGTTTTAGTTTTAGTTAACTATAATAACCCTAAATTAAACTAGATTGCAAGCAGTGCATCTATACAGGGAATGTTCTTATATGGGGAAAAACAATTAGCTTAAATTAAATTAAATTCTGTAAAAAGCTAATTGTATTAAATACAAAAAAGTAATAAATATTATTTATATATTAAATATAATGTTTCTTTAATATTTTGTGATTCAATTTAATATAATTTAATGTAATAGTGGATGCATTAGGATACATTACAAGAAAATGTCATTCAAAAGTAATTAACTTTTTAAAAGAAAATTACCTAGTTGGCTGCTTTTTAAGGACATTATATTGTAACATGTTACTTTCCCCCAGCCCTGTTTGTAGATGTTTGGAACATGTGTAGTAGAGCATGCACTATGTTTTTGTCCTGTGACATCCAGAGCGTGGACAGCTAAAGCCTGAGCACAGTGGGATCTGAATCTGTGTGTGTATGTGTGTGTGTATGCTCATAACGCAATGTTTGGCAGTCATTTCAGGGCATAGCTGTCTTGATCGGTCTGCTTGACAGTTTTTTTCTCTGCCCCTGTAGTATCACACAAGGCAAGCAATGATGACTTCTGCCTCACACCACATTGTATCGAAGCAGGTAAACTTATATCATAAAGCCATGCAGATATATCACGTTTACTTTTTAGGCAACCACCTACAGCAGCAATTCCCTAAACTGCACTCACTCACTCTTACTTTGAACATAATAAACAGGCATTATCATTCAGAGAAACCTCTATTCAGTTGGAACACTGTGTTTACTTCTCTGAGATTACTGTAATGCTGAATCTGTGTTTGCTGATGTGTCTTCTCTAGCCGGTTCAATCTTGAGTAAGATAGATCAGTCAGTAGAACCATGTGATGATTTCTACCAGTACGCATGTGGAGGCTGGCTCCGGGACAACCCCATTCCAGAAGACACATCCAGCTATGGAATTTACCCATGGCTCAGACAGAATGTAGACCTCAAGCTGAAAGGTGCACGATCCACATGATTCTGACCAAAATAAACCTTCAGCCCAAATACTGTAAGGTGATTTAATATTGAATCATTGTGCCACAGAGTTGTTAGAGCAGCCCATCGGAGGAGATGACATAGAGGCAGTGAAGAAGGCCAAAGTCCTCTACATGTCCTGCATGAATGAATGTAAGAACCGAAGAGCTCTTTGCAGTTTCATACACGCAGCAATATTCAGATGTGATTCATTTCTAAATTATAATTTCATGTATAATCCATGATTGGGATGGGGGACATCTTAAATATGACGTTATTATATTATGTATTGTATAATATAATAATAATAACTATCCATTTAAACACCAAAAACTGTTATTTTACCCAGAAAGTAATGGTTTTAAATAAAGGTCTATCTATCTATATATATATATAAAGTATGTCTGCAAAACTAAAACTGACAAAACTAGTTATGTCTTAATTAATTAAATAATAATTATTACATCATAAACATTTAAAATTAAAATAACTTGTATATGTCTCTCATCTTTTTAAGTGGGAGAACTTGCACAATTGGTGGCTGACTAAATACTTTTTTGCCCCACTGTATGTATATACTGCCATTTAAAAGTGTCAATATAAGTCTTAATTTTTTATCAATTTAACACATCCTTGCTGAATAAAATTCTTAATTTCTTTAAAAAACAAAGTACTTACCCCAAACTTTTGAATGGTATAGAGAGGTGTATATTGTTACAAAAGAGTTATATTTTAAATAAATACTGCTCTTTTTTTACTTTTAATTCATGAAAGAATCATAAACAGCATCAGATGTTCCAAAAAGATATTAAGCATATTAGTAATGATTTCTGAAGGACTCAAGACTGGAGTAATGGCTGATGAAAATTGAGCTTTGCATTACAGGAATAAATAACATTTTATTATATTATATTAATATACAAAAACATTTTTTTAACTTGCAATAATATTTCCCAATATTATTATTTTTCCTGTATTTTTGATCAAATAAATGCATCCTTGATGAGCATAAGAAACGTCTTTAAAAACATAAAAATCTTACTGATCCCAAATTTTTGAACGACTTAATGAATTTTGAATTCTTAATGTTTTTAAACAATAAATGGCATCAGAGAACTGTGAATAAGCAAACATGTTGTTAACTTGTTCTTAATATATTGTTAATATTAATTGACAATCTCAGGGGGAAATTCTATTAAATGTTTTAGAGCTTCAGTTGACTTAAAAGTTTAGGAATCCCTGCTTTACTAATGTAAGCATCTGCCAAGTGAATAAATGCTATTTCTTCATCACTCCCTTCCTCCCTCTATCCTGACAGCTGCTCTGGAGATTGTGGATGCAATACCTCTGCTGAAGAATCTAAAGCTGAAGGAATTCCGCTGGCCGGTCTTAGACGATGCCTTGGGCTTTTCCTCGCGGTGGGTGGAGTCTCAGTTTAACTTGCTGGAGACACTGGCGCAGATACGCAGTCAGCACAGCAAGTCCGTCCTTATTCGGCTTTATGTCTCTCCTGATGACAAGAACTCAAACCAGTACATCATCAAGGTGAGACCTGGCTACATGTGTTTAGGCTCAACCAATGGCGTGAGTTTGGGGCGGGGCTACCTGTTTGTCCAAACAATAAAATTGAGGGAAGGATGAAAACATACCTAGTTGTTCTCCATTTCTTTTTCTAGCTGGATCAGGCCTTTTTGTCACTGTCATCCAGAGAAGATTACATCACCAACACAACTGAGGCACAAATGGTACATCGGTACATCTGTCAACCTGTATATCATTACACTGTCACAATCAGCCCTGCTTATATCTCAGCATTCTCCAACTTTTCTTTTCATGCCTCTCTGCAGTACCGAGAAGCTCTTTTAAGGTTGATGGTTGATGTTTCTGTCATGCTGGGAGCCAATGAGCTGGATGCTGAGGTTCAGATGAAACCAGTACTTGACTTTGAAATCCAACTTGCACAGGTGAGCACCAAAACACTGGAGAAACCAAATTCCTTCAAAGCACTGGCATTGAAAAAGAAAACACTGCTGTCAAGGTACTTTATGCTTCAATGGAGTGTGTGCTCTTCTGTAGATTGTGATCCCCTATGAGAACCGCACCAGTGAGAACATGTACAACAAGTACAGCTTGTCCAAACTGCAGCGCACTGTTCCAGATGTAAGTACATTATTATTAATATAAATGTATATTACGTGCCATGATATACACACGCAAACAAATATATGAGCCATTTGAACGAAAAGGATGCTGTTAATTGCGTTAATAATTTTTTTAATGTTAAACAGCAAATATTAATCACATAACAGTAACTACTGTACAATTCCATTCATAAGCATTTGACACTTATGAATACCCCACTGCTGCCTTTTTAGAAAAATGCTTCTTTTAGGTAACACTTTGAACTCTGGTTCAATTAGTTATGCATTAGGTATCATAAACTAACAATGACTGTCTCTCCTTTTCTCAAAATTGTTTTTATCTCACTTTTTATTTCAGAATTGTGACTATAAATTGCAGTTGCAAGTTTTAAACTCATAATTGCAAGTTTACATCTTGCAATTCAGTTTTTTGTTTGTTTGTTTTCACCACAGAATAAATAAAAAAGGTAACTGGTAACTTTTTATCTCACAATTCTGAAAGTTTTTATCTCACAATTCAGACTTTTTTCTTTAAATTCCAAGTTTATATCTCACAATTGCAAGTTATAAACTCATTTACATCTTACAATTCCCTTTTTTTGTTTTTGTTTTTGCCAAAGAATAAAAAAAGGTCATTGTGACTTTTTCCTCTCATAATTCAGACTCAGAACTGTGAGTTTATGTCTTGTAATTCTAAGTTAATATCGCACAATTGTGATCAGGTTTCATTAAACATAATTGTGACTATATTCAGACAGAACTAGTTTTCTCTTTGGTGGTAATTCCTTTTTTCCCACAAAATTGTGTGGGGAAAAACATTAGAATTTTAAGATATAAACTCGATTGTGAAGAAAAAAGTCTCGATTGTGACTATATATTGCAATTGCAAATATTGCAAATATAAAGTTTTAAACTCATAATTGTGAGTTTACATCTTGCAATTCATGCTGTTTTGTTTGTTTGTTTTCACCACGGAAAAAATAAAAAAGGTAATTGGTAACTTTTTATCTCACAATTCTGAAATTTTTCTTGCAATTGCGAGTTTTATCTCACAATTCAGACTTTTTTTCTTTAAATCCCAAGTATATATCTTACAATTACAAGTTATAAACTCATTTACATCTTACAATTAACAAAAACGTCAGAATTGTGAGATATAAACTCGTAATTGCAAGAAAAGTCAGAGTTGTATATAAAAAGTTGCTTTTTATTTATTTCATTTTTTTAAAAGTCTGTGGCGGAAACAAGCATCCATACAAAACATTACTATTGTTATATATATTTGTATCTATTTATTTACTATTGTTTTTTCTTTTGCAGTTTAACTGGCTGGGTTTTGTCAGAGCAGTAATTGACACTGAGCTGTATCCAGATCTGAAAATCTCCTCTTCAGAGCAGGTGATCGTACGTGCCCCACAATACTTTAAAGACCTCTTCAAACTCATCAACGCCACAGAAACCAGGTATCCAGACAGCTTTTAAAAATATTAAAATCTCATTAAAACCTGCATCAGAGCCCTGAGGCTCTGCCTCAATTGGTCTGGACAATGTCACTTGTGTGATCACTGTGTGTGCTGTTTATATGTCCTACCTGTTTATTACCTGCTCTGCTCAATAACAGAGTCAAGATTACTCTGTAATTCATCTGTACATTTTTTTCCACCCTCGCCCCAGGACAGTTGCCAATTACGTCATATGGAGATCAGTTTTTTCCAGAATCACCACCTTGAGTCGACGCTTTCTCTACAGATACCTGGACTTTGCTCGGGTTAGTGAACAACATCCTCATTGTAACTCTACAAAAATCTTTGGATAAAAATAGATTTGCTGCGGTTTACAATATTAAATATCCTTCTCTTCTCAGGTTACCACAGGGACCACCTCTCTGACCCCTCGCTGGGACAAGTGTGTGAATTATGTAGAAAACACACTCATCTATGCCACCGGCAGGCTCTTTGTCGATAAGCATTTCCAAGAGGACAAGAAACACATGGTACAATAAGTGAAACTATTCATATATATATATATTTACATAATATATGTGTGTGTACTGTGTATATTTATTATGTATATACAAATACACACACATACAATATATATTTTGAAAAGGTTTACATATATTTACATGTATATATTTATATAATTTATAATATATGCAAATATATTTAATATATAAACAGCATTTTTTTCTTATATATTTATATAAGCATATTTGTATATTTATTTGCATATTTATGAAAAAAAAACTTTTATCTTTGGATGTGATTAATTACGATTAATCGTTTGACAGCACTTATATATATATATATATATATATATATTAAGCTATGCCATGCAGCAATAAATAACATTTTAATATATATTAAAATAGAATACAGTTATATTAATATTTCACAATATTTCTATTTTTGCTGTATCTTAATACACAAGTTATGCAAGCTATTCATATAAATATATGTATTGTTTCAGCTTGCAATAACAGAAATAAATAACATTAACATATGCTACTGTTCAAAAGTTTAGGGTTGTTAAGATTTTTAATGCCAAGGTTGCATTTAGTTGATTAAAATACAGTAAAAACAGTAATATTGTGAAACATTTAGTCAATTTAAAATAATTATTTCTATTTTAATATATTTTTTAAAATGAAATTTATTCCTGTAATGGCAAAGCTGACTTTTCAGCAACCATTACTCTAGTATTCGGTGTGACTGATTTAATTTCTGTCCCCATCTAGTGGAACTAATCCTGAATAACAGCATAAACCGTTGGATCTCATTTTACTGTAAACCTGATAAACATGCTATTGAATGCTCCTCTGACGAATGTCTTTCAACTTTTATGAAGATGGAGGAATTGATAAATGCTATCCGATGGGCATTTATTGACATACTTGAGAAGGAGAATGACTGGATGGATAAAGAAACAAAGAGAAAAGCAACAGAAAAGGTGTTTTCCAGTGTATTTGTGACAGCTATGAATACACAGCATCAATGAAACTGTTCTTTTTCACATCATTACTGTCTATATCTCACGTTAGGCTCATGCAGTCTTGGCGAAAGTGGGTTACCCAGACTTCATCTTAAATGACACTTATATTAATGAGGACCTCAAACAAGTATGTTTGCAAGCTTTCTAGATTTAGTTCATCTTATTGATTTTGTTATTCAATTGAACTGTTTTGTGATTGGCAGATATCAGTGCAACTCAAAGTCATTAAGGTTTTATGTTTATGCACAGTTGGCGTTCACTGAGACAGACTATTTTGGGAATGTCATGCAGACCCTGAAGTTCATATCTCAGTCTGACATCGGCTGGCTGAGGAAAACAGTCCCACGCACAGAGTAAGTTGTCAGCATTTTCAAAGCTTGTTAAAATGAGATGAATCTGCCTTTGAACATGATGAAACATCACTTTTTTTCCCCTCAGGTGGTTCACCAACCCAACAACAGTAAATGCGTTTTACAGCTCCTCTACAAACCAGATCAGTGAGTAATGAATTTCAGTTCATTAATAAATAAAGAGCTCTACACTCTTAAAAATAAAGGTGCTTCACGATGCCATAGAAGAACCTTTTTGTCTAAATGGTTCCATAAAGAACCTTTAACATCTGAAGAACCTTTCTGTTTCACAAAAGGTTCTTTGTAGCGAAAGAAGGTTCTTCAGATTATAAAAAAGGTAAGAAAGAGCTGGTTCTTTAAAGAACCTTTGACTGAATGGTTCTTTGTGGAACCAAAAATGGTTCTTCTATGGCATCACTTGAAGAACCTTTTGAAGCACCTTTATTTTTAAGAGTGTATTGAATACTTGGTTTTGATTGGTCAATCACAGTGGTCATATTTTCCTATTTTTCTATAAAAGGCATATAGACTTTCATCTTAAAAATATTAAGACTTTAAATATTTTATGAAAGAAATTAAAACATTTATTTACCAAAGGATGCAATAAATAAATAAAAAATAATGTTCTTTTGAACTTTTAAATTATTAAAGAATAGATTAAGAATCACAACTGTTTTCAACATTGATAATAATAATAATAAATGTTATTTGAGCACCGATTAGCATGTTAGAATGATTTCTGAAAATTCAGCTTTGCCATCACAGGAATGAATTACATTTTAAAATATATGAAAATATAGTATACAGAAAACTGTTATTTTTAATTGTAAAAATATATATCACAACATCACTCTTTTACTCTATTTTTGACCTAAATGTAGCCTTGACGATCATAAAATAATTGAATACATTTGTGCGGGTGTATATTTTGCTACCCTCATACACAATATGGTGTTCATATCACCCTCATAACAACGGTTTGCCTTTAAAAGTGCATTACTAATAATGATAATTAATTATAATTAATTTATTTATTTATAATTGATGCATTTAGCAGACGCTTTTATCCAAAGCGACTTAAAGTGCATTCAAGCTATACATTGTTTACCAGTATGTGAATGATAAATGATAAATGATATCCAGTATAATATGAGTTATAAAAAACATTTCTGGTGTGGTATCTATCAGGTGTAATAGTAGTGTGTTCTCTGTTTTAGATGTTTGATGTGTGTTTAGATATACCGTATCACATTCTTTTATTTGGTGGCTAATTGAACCGTTTTCTTCTACCCAGGATTCCCTGCGGGAGAACTTCAGAAGCCATTTTTCTGGGGACTTGACTACCCTCGGTGAGACATAGTCACTCTTTTGATTTATGTATGCTCGAGATTATGTGGATTTCTAGGAAAAATCATTCATAAAATGTGTTCTTGTGTCAGATCCTTGAGCTATGGAGCGATCGGAGTAATTGTGGGGCATGAATTGACCCATGGCTTTGATAACAATGGTGAGGCCATTTGATTTATAATGAGTCTCAACACGTGTTGCCATGGTGACAGCTGATTCTGAAGGACATCTGTGTTCATCTAGGCAGAAAATATGACAAAGATGGGAACCTGGACCAGTGGTGGAGCAACTCCTCAATCACCCGCTTCACCGAAAAGGCACAATGCATGATTGACCAGTACAACAGTTACCACTGGAAAGAGGCGGGGCTAAATGTACAGTAGGCACCAGTCTTTTTAATGCATTCCTGTTTGAACGTGTCATCAAAATGTAGCATAGCTTCCAATCTAATACTTAATACCCACAATCCCCTCTCAAGGTCAAGGGGAAGAGGACTCTGGCAGAGAACATTGCTGACAATGGAGGGATAGAGAGGAAATCAATGCAAATGTCCTTTTTTTCTATTTTCACATGACCAATTAGGAAACAAGTATGAATAACAGTCTAATCAAGCACAGGAGGAAATTGGATGAATGAAAAATGGAACCAGCCCTGTTGGACATAAACTCAGAACATGAATTAAGCGCACACACATACACACACTGCAGCAGTCCAATAATGCAGATAGGATGTGAACCAAAATCAATTGCTTTGACCTCCATTTACGCAGAAATAATAAGTCTTGTGGGGACAAAACGGTGGAACACAGAATTTCATTGATTGGAGTGCTAAAAAGGAAAGGTCTAATAATAGCCCAGAGTTCCTGAGGAGATGCATCCGTCAGTCTGTGTGTAGTAGTTTTTTTTGGAGAAAGAGAGCGACAAAGTATAATGGGTTCAAATGTCCAGGGGGCCAAATTTTCATTCTGCCTGGAGGAAACTGGAGATGAACGTGAGAGAGAAAGCTGGAGGTGGCGAGAGTGAGTTTTGTAGAACAATGCCAGAGGCAGCCAGTTCATCCACTGAAGCATAAAGCTTGTGGATGTGAGAACACAACCGTGCCCTGCAGTGTCACATGCTATACTTCATCTAAAATTATCTTAAACAACATTTTTTATATATATAAATATTATGCATGGAGTTTTTACTGAACCCATTTATTAAAAACTACATTAAATATAAATATACATAAAAAACAATTATTGTTTTCCTGAGGTTTCAAACTATATATATATAAATTTAATATGTGAATATACATTAAAGTATTAAATTAATATTATTAAATGAATATAAATTGTATAAATATTAAATATATATATATATATTACATTACATAGAAATTGCTATTAAATTTCACAATTAATTTCAAAGAAACAGCAAGCAACATGAATTAAACAAGAAATTTTGAAGTCCTATTATCCATTATTTTACTATTGTTTGATAGGTAAGAAATCACATACACAAGGCTACTCAGATGATTCAGAGCTCACAAATCTGTTATAATGAAAAATAAAGACAGCACCTCAATTAACAGTTTCCTTCGCTTCTCTTGGTCTCTCTATCGCTCGCTCTCCCCCTCACTCCGACTCGTCTTTGAGACAAGGACAACAACATAATTATGTGCATTTATGTATACTGTTCCTATGGTAACACAGTGCCCTATGAGTGCACTGGAACCTGAAGAGTTTGTAGAGGGTCTGCACTGTCTGTGAGAGCAGGAACATAATTACATCATCCATCAGGGCATGCATCATACCGACCACATTCTCTCCCCATAATGCACTACAATTGATGGCTTGAGCTAATGAGGACGCGGGAGAATCTCAGAGCTAAAAGAGCAATAATCAATTCAGTGGTTAATAGGCCCATCAATCTTTAAAAGATCACACCCATAGTGAATTAAAAGCCGGTTCCATTAACTTATCCTTTGTCTTTGAGTACTACAATCGCTGCTATAGATATTGTAGGCAATTACAGTACTAGATTTAGTCTCTGTGAGAAAGATACAGTACATACAGAAAAAAGTAAAACATGTTGAGTGTTTTTCATAGGTTGTCCACTAGAGGGAGTCTTATGCACGTTTGCAGACCCATTTTTTTCTTTGTCTTTTACCCTATTTGTATGTTTGCATCTTTAAACAGACACATTGGATGTTGCATTGGTTGACAAGTAGCTTATACACATAAAAATAGCTACTTGTGCTTTGCTTTTTACAGATCTTACCTGTTGAGGTAAGATAGGTTTACTTTGGTCTGTTCTCTGGAGTTTAATTACGTTGGGCTTGAGTGGTACCCTGATAGCCCTGAACGACACGCAGAGATAGAAACATGGGTACTAAGAGCTTTTTGAAAGCATTATACACAGCTGGATGAGCCTGGAGTGCACAGAACTTTTTAAACACCCAGACCTGAGCGCACAATGTGTGTTTACACAATCACTATGAATTAACTCTTTACTTCTCCAGGTGGATGAATGGAAAATAAGTCTATCTATCTATCTATCTATCTATCTATCTATCTATCTATCTATCTTTACTGCAACACTCTGTGAGTTATTGAAAATCTATCTCATCGAAATAGACGACACGCAGAGATAGAAACATGGGTACTAAGAGCTTTTTGAAAGCATTATACACAGCTGGATGAGCCTGGAGTGCACAGAACTTTTTAAACACCCAGACCTGAGCGCACAATGTGTGTTTACACAATCACTATGAATTAACTCTTTACTTCTCCAGGTGGATTAATGGAAAATAAGTCTATCTATCTATCTATCTATCTATCTTTACTGCAACACTCTGTGAGTTATTGAAAATCTATCTCATCGAAATAGGTGTTGCCTGAATAACAAACTGCATTTTCAGATTGTACATCGTGCTTCCAGATGACATTTAAGTGGCAGAGAATTGACATTATCCTTCCCAGGTGGTCCAGGTTATGAACCACAGAACAGCAGGAATTCAAGCCAGAGAACATGACAGGAGGAACATTTAGGTCAGACAGTTTATCTGCCCACAGGCTTTTTGTAGACATTATGTTTTCCATCCATGCCCGGTAGAGTGTAGAAGATAGATTCACCGTTAATATTCTATCAAGTATGGAAGAGCTTGGGACCTCACCGTTAAGAGGTCAGGTTGCGAGATTCTCCTCAAGGGCTTATCCAAAATAAATACACTTGGAGATACACTGAAAGCGGAACGGCCAAGAAATGGAAGAATTATTTATAGATGTGTATGGCGAAAATGCAGCAAGAGATGAGCCTAGGGAATGCAGGAGCCAATAATTTTTTGTGAGCAATTCCTTATAGAAAACATGACTGGATGCCACTTTATCACAACAAAACTCCTTATCAATAATGCAGGTATCAATATGAGCAAATAATTTACGTAGAGAAAGTTCACAAGGAAAGAAAATATTGGTTTCTTCTAGTACTCTGTCATTCAAGGCCACCTTCTAAGGAATTATTGTGGAGATCTGATTCTTATCTGTGTCCTTAAGAAACAAGAACTTGAAAGCTTGCTGAAAATCGGCTGCTTTTTAGTGTGACCGTGAAGTAACGTTCCACGTGTCTGTTGGTGGTGGTGATAGAGAATGGACTCAGAGGCGGGAATGATTATGGGGGTAATCAGAGTAACAGGCACATGAGCTGTCAGGTGGGAACGAATGTGAGTGATCTCAAGTATGATTTATGAACGACAATCCAGGAGAACTAAATTATTGCCTCTGCCTCTCATAAAAAAATACCATCTGGAGTGGAACATGCTGACACACTTAAATCACATTCGATCGGCCTAGGTGGTAATAAAATGTATGGACATATGCTCCTCTATATGAATATTATGGTTTATGGTGTTGTTTGGCAGGCAGAAGGTTTTGTTTAAGGGTCACTAACACGACAGGTTTTTTTTTTGTTTTGTTTTTTCAAATTAAAAAATTTTAAAATGCAGTTCATACACAGAATGACTTGAATACATCTCCATGATGAGCATGTGTTTAATTTTTTTTTTTTTAAGACATTTTAAATTCTAAATTAATTTTTGATATAATTTGGAATTTAATAGAATTCTTATCTGAAGTATAATCAGCTGCATAATCAATGATAAATAAAGGTGTCTGTCTTTTAAATGCAAAGAAAGATCATTTATAAAAACAATAAAAAAAACATAAAAGTTAGTACAAATTCATTTTATTTTCATATGGTTTTGAAAAACATTTCTAAAATACGTTGCAAATATAAATGTCACACGCAACAATATTTCTCCAAAAAATTACCTTGAAAAGATGCGTAATTATTTTTTGTTTTTACTTGTGTGTGTGTATATATATATATATACAGTTGGCACGGAAAGACGGCACCTGGGACAGTATGGGTTAGCAACCCAGCCTGTGTCTTTCGTGAGAGAGAACCCAAACAAGCTACGGAAAGCCCTATAGAGAGATACCCCCAGGAGATCCCGAGAAGGGGGGAGGATGAGATCTCCAATAGGACGGACCAAAGGTTAACAACCCATGCAAACGGACAGACGATGAATGTGACATGCATTTGTGGAAAGCTGTGCAAGAATCATCGGGGTCAAAAAATCCATCAGGCTAGAATGAAATATTTGGAGCGGGAGAGTGAGGTGCAACGCACAGGTCTTGAACCTGGTGAGACGCAGGAGGAGCCCGGCCAGGAGGCAACCCACAGATCCCAGTCCCTCCACGCAGCAGAGCCTCCAAATCCCAGCAGAGTAGTTCAGCAACGGATCAAATGGCCCCCAGCCAGCAAACGGAGTGAGTGGCTGCAGTTTGATAAGGAAAAGTCCTCAGTCGTTTGGGCATTACAGGGGTGGCCAAGAAGAGGGCCATTCAAGCCGCGAGCGAAGCTGCAGAGAAGGCCACAAGGTGGCTTTGGTTTAAGAGGGCTGATCCGTGGGCTGCTACTGGGACGCAAGTCGGGGCTTGATCAACCCCGGCTGGGTCGCCTGGGCGAGGGTGTATGATGTTGCGAGACCCGAAACACCCAATGACCCCAGGGTACATCACTGAGGATGTGTCCCAGTGCACTCATGAGATGTTTCTTGTATAGTATATAAATTATATTTTCATGCAAATTAAACGCTATATATATATGAAACTTTTGTGTACTCTAGCTTATGTGATCTAAGAAAAAGTTTTGCAAGCAAAAGCAAAATCACTGAAATATAATTTCTCCATCCATCTAATATATATATATATATATATATGTATATATATATATATATATATAATATATGTATTTAATATATATATATATATATATATATATTAAAGTTACATCAGTTTAACATGAAAACAAAAGAACGTCATTCTATGAATATGACTGACAATCTCATGTGCCAAAATGAGATGCTGATGCTGATGCTGACATCTACAAATGCCCATTACACACATCTCTTCAGCTGAATTCACTTCTCTTTCTCTCACTTCAGATTTGAGAAGTGTGCCATTGTAAGTCAGCGGGATAACTTGGATCAGTCATTGACAAGAACATTGCCTCGGGGTCTGACGGACTGAACCGTCACACATCCGTCAGCCCTTCTGACTTAACTGCCTTTACAAGCTGAAAGACACAGATGATTCATATTTCTTTAAAAGCCTGCTCTAATCACCTGCTCTCGCAGAATATAAATCCAAAACACAACGCCCTCAGCAAGACATCCTTCCCTGCCGAGCAGCATTCACGGGCTGTGGCGCCATTCGTACCTCTGAAAACAGAAAGTACATTTCTAAATGGGCTGTAGTAGATCTGGCCTTGAGGCGAAATAAGAAGTAGAATCAGGAAGGAAAGCCTGGGACTCAATGTCTAACTAGATCAGACCTTTTTTCTAAGGGTTCTTATCTATCATGGTTTTGCAGCTAAAAGCACTCTGCCCTTACTCTGCCGTTTCCACTGAAGAGACACTGAGAGGCTGAGAGAGGTAGATAAATGAGGTGAAAATAAGAAAAAAGGGAGAACGGGAAACAGAAAGGCAGAGAAAGAGATTAGGAGAGAAAGGTAAATGGTTTCTTCAACTGCAGGCAATTTCATGTCCTAAGGGTTGATTTGTGTCAAAATTTCTGCTTTATTGTTTTTGCTATAAAACTGTCTTGGAATATTTTTTTGGGACTCAATGTCTAACTAGATCAGACCTTTTTTCTAAGGGTTCTTATCTATCATGGTTTTGCAGCTAAAAGCACTCTGCCCTTACTCTGCCGTTTCCACTGAAGAGACACTGAGAGGCTGAGAGAGGTAGATAAATGAGGTGAAAATAAGAAAAAAGGGAGAACGGGAAACAGAAAGGCAGAGAAAGAGATTAGGAGAGAAAGGTAAATGGTTTCTTCAACTGCAGGCAATTTCATGTCCTAAGGGTTGATTTGTGTCAAAACTTCTGCTTTATTGTTTTTGCTATAAAACTGTCTTGGAATATTTTTTTACAATGACTTCATAATTTCTTTTTGCTACTTTTGAAATGCCTTTAAGTAAAGATTTTATTCTTTGCTCATGTATTCTTTTGCTCTCCAAGACTTTCAGTCTTAAACTATCAAATAAAATATATTTTGTCATAATAATATACAGTATATTTTATTATATTATTTTATTAAAATAAAATAAGAATATAGAAATAAATTTTTAAATATGTGTCTCATATTATTTATCTCGTGTATTTTTTAAGCTCTTTACTGACATTAATGTCTCCATGGTAAGTAATAAAAAAAAGTTATTACATGGGCAAAAATTGATGATTGTTGTGGAAATAGTCTTATTCAATACTGAATAAGAAATACTGAAACTGGTAATATTTCCCTCTTTCATTAGATATCATAATTATATTATTGTCTATTTATTATTCAGTACTGAGTTTTTTATCTTTTTGTATTTTCTACACACACACGCACACACACACACACAAACAATTGTGGCACCATTTCCACAAGAACCATTTTTGCCCATTTAATAACAATTTTTTATTGTACTTATTTACCACGGAAACAACAGTGCCAGTGAAGAGCTTAAGAAATATGACTCATACTGTAAGAAAAAGGTAAATTTCACTTCTCGTCCTTTTCAGCCTAGCTTTGATTTTGTCAAATTATGCAAAAAGTATGAAAATGTTATTAGATTGTGTGATTTAGGATACATTAAATCCTATTCTACAGTATGAATCTCAGCAAGGCATAGGAGTTAGACATTTTACTCAAAAATGTTTTTAAATGTCACTTCTCACAGAATGCTATTGAACACAATACATAATTTGAGTTGTAGAAATGACACTGTGGTGGAAAACTTTGCTTTTGGGGGGGGGGGGGGGGGGACCCCGCTTTGGGTCATGTTAATACACTGGTTAAAGCTTTGATTTTGTCAAATTATGCAAAAAGTATGAAAATGTTATTAGATTGTGTGATTTAGGATACATTAAATCCTATTCTACAGTATGAATCTCAGCAAGGCATAGGAGTTAGACATTTTACTCAAAAATGTTTTTAAATGTCACTTCTCACAGAATGCTATTGAACACAATACATAATTTGAGTTGTAGAAATGACACTGTGGTGGAAAACTTTGCTTTTTGGGGGGGGGGGGATTCTCCTGTGATGCATGTATATACACTAGTGTAAATGTGCCTGTGAAATATTCCTGTAGTTGATGAAAGACCCCAAAAAAGGACAAATGCCGAGCATCAGGTAAAATCGAACAGCTCAACATACTGTGCAGGGAGAAAATTCAGCCCAATTGATGTCACCTTGTCATAAATAGACAGACTGAACCTGATATATTCACCTGGATAAGATGAGAAAGTGTGGATTATATAAGTCATATTGAATTACTCCTTGCAGCTCTTTTAACTGTCATTGGTAACTCCAGAAGAAGTCTGACCAGAAGTGCTTTAACTGTACGCACTTTGAGCAATATGTAGTGCATGTATAGGTAGAGACAGGTGGTTACAGATAACAGAGAGATGATTGATGGGAGAGTACATAGGCTGAAACTTTTGATTCAGGCAGCATCGCCACGGTAACGAGCTGGAAAATATGATTTTCTTTTGAGAGATTTGTTCCAATCTGATTTGACAGGGAGTGTGACAAGAATCTCTAAGGACTGAGTCTCATCTCCAAACCTATCCACTTTTCCTTAATCTTTCACAGCTTTTTTCCTTGCTGTTCCCTAAAATATAATGTTGTTGCTCAAAGGTTTCTCTATTATAGCGCATCATTCATAATTGAGTTTTCAGTAAGCACTTTGTCTTAAAATTCCCTGAAAACACACACAGATGAGCAGAGCCATTAATGATTCCAAATTACATGACAAAAATTGTTGTTAGTAACGTAATCTATTGCATTACACATTTTAGGTATAATCAGACTACTTTTAGATTACTTTTGGCCTTTCTCGTTTATCACATTGATTTAAATACGATACACTTGTACCATATTTATATAAAAATACAAAGAATGTTCCAAATTCCATTCATTGTTATTAAAAACATGAAGTGCATTGAACATTACATTACGTCAAGGTTTCCCACAATGTGGTTTGAGAAGAAACTGCAGGGGGTTTGTGATTTTAATGAAAAGCTAATAATTGATTTAATCATAAAATATTAAATTAAAATAATTCATTTTAAAACATAAAACCATGTCTGCATTTGTGATCAGAGAAATGACAAACTACAAGCGCAATTCTACACTGCTCAAAACTCGCGTTTGAATCGTCAGTGGCAAATTCTTTAAATATAAAAAACGTATTTAGAGTCTGTGAGTCAGAACAGCCGGCATTGTTGTCTACTCTACCAGGATCAGGAAATAGTCCTCCATAAAATGTGCTGGATACATCTGAATATTTGGGTTGAACTGTTCTGGAACAGTGTTGTAAATACAACTTAACCACTGATTTCTAGTCGTGTCCTCTTTTGGAAGGTCAAACAAAGTAGTTTCACTTTCACAACGAAACACATGGTGGGCAAGAGTGAGCAGAGGCCGGCGGGCTAGAGTAAGTGGCGGTCGGCGGCCTAGAGTGAGTGGAGTGAGTGGCGGCGGGCGGGCTTGAGTGAGCGGAGGCCGGCTTGAGTGAGCAGAGGCGGGCGGACTTGAGAACGGCGCGGCCGGCGGATTCTATATATATATATATATATATATATATATATATATATATATATATATATATATATATATATACATACATATATATACAGTGGAGATCAACATTAGAAAAAATCCTATAATTTCCCAAATTTCAAGCTATCCTAACAGGAGTAGATGGGCAGTTTTTTAAGCATATTTCATAAATTAATTGTATTCTGAAGCACAGTATAAAAACTTCAATGAGATATTTGAAAAAAAAAATCTCTGATTAAAATGAGAGAACACTTACATATACCTACAAGTTATGTGTTTTACTCTGGCACCTGGTGCTAATTTCCTTAATTATATGACAAATCCTTTTTAATTGGCAATTTTCCTCCAATTTTCACTGAGATTGTAAGACGATGGGCCGCTCTAAGGTGACTGAAACCCTGCACCAGGAGGATCTACAGATGAAGGTCAAAGGGATGACCTTTTTAGCCATTGCAAGAGAAGTTGGTCATTCCAAATCTATGATTTCTCGAATATTGCAGCTTTACAATGTCACTAACTCATTCGAGTCTCCCAAAAAGGCTGGTTGTCCACATAAGACAAATGCACAAGACAGGATAATGAGAAGACTCTCAATGAGGAATCGGTTCATCACTGCAGCTGGAATTGCTTGCCAGTTCAGCAATGAACAGTATAAGGATTTGTCTCGACATGTTTAAGAGAAGTTGGACTGAAAGCGCACTCTGCAGTGACCAAGCCTCTCATCAGCAAAAGGAATCAAAAAGCTAGGTTCTCCTTTGCTGAGGAGCATGTTGTGTGAAGAGAGGAGAACTGGTCCAAAGTTCACTTTAGTGATGAGAGCAAGTTTAATTTATTGGGTCTGATGGGAAAGTTTTGTTTGGCATCAAACTGACGAAAGACTGAAGCCCAAGAATGTAAAGAAGTCAGTGAAAGGTGGAGGAAGTGTCATTGTTTGGGGAATGTTTTCTGCAGCAGGAGTTGGACCTCTTATACAGCTACATGGCAGAGTGAATGCAAATGTTTATCAGAACCTTCAGCAACATGTGGTTCCTTCCCTGTGTTCATTGCCCAATCAGCCAGAAATTTTCATGAAGGACAATGCCCACTGTCACACAGTAAAACAAGTAAAGCAGTTCCTTGAAGCTAAGAACATTGAAATAATGAAATGGCCAGGCCAGGGTCCTGATCTAAACCTGACTGAAAATCTCTGGAAAATCCTTGGCGACAAAGTTATGGCAAAGAAACCCACTACAGTCACTGCACTGTGGAAGAGACTGGAAGAAGAGTGGACCAAGATCACACCAGAGCAGTGATATCCTGTGGCCACAGATGTACTAAATTAATTCAAAGCAAGGGCCTGTACACTTACTAATTTCTGACAGCTGTAACCCTCCAAAGTTTTAGTTGTAATCTTTGTGATGAACAAAACAATATTAACAATATTTCAGAAAAAAATCAAGTAAAAATCAAGTATTTATAGATTGTGCTCTAACTTTGATCGCCACTGTATATATGCACATGTATACATATATATTCTTGGTGTGAGTGTGTGCATGCGTGCGTGTGTGTGATGTGTGTACCTGTTTTTCTATTCTGATGGGGACTTAAACCTGAATACACACAGACTCATGGGGACTCATGTCACGGTGGGGACCTAAATTGAGGTCCCCACGGGTAAACAAGCTAATAAATCACACAGAATGAAGTTTTTTGAAAATCTGAAAATGCACAAAGTTTCCTGTAAGGGGTAGGTTTAGGTGTAGGGCAATAGAATATAAGGTTTGTACAGTAGAAAAACCATTACGCCTATGGAGGCCACAATGATAGCAAACCAGACGTGTGTGTGTGTGTGTGTGTGTGTGTGTGTGTGCATATATAGTAAAAATATAATCAATAAATATATATTAAATAGTAAAAATGTATTACTTTAGCTACTTATTTATATATATATATTTAGTGAAAAACTTCTATGAAAGTAACAGAAATTTATTGGTCATTGTTTATTTTGTTTTTATTTAGTTTATCTCACTGCTCAATCAAATCTCATTTGTCTCATTGCTGTCTAAGAGTAACAACAGAGATATTAAAGAGATATACAGACAGATACCTTGTAAGATTTTCTTTAACAAATCTTTACAGCAATGGTCCTCTCCCATCTTAGAAGAAAAGGTGTTGAAGGTTAAATTTCAAACCTTCCCAACTATCTTTTTATCAAATATTATAAATTTATCAAACTTGACGCCCATAACCAAGTTCTACTTTTTTTGTTGTTGTGTTTTTCTGTGCTATTGAGCATCATCACCGGCAGAAAGCCTTGAGAACTTGATTATTGTGTGCTTTAAAGGCAGAGCTGAGCTATGAGGCAAGTAGAAGCTTCTGTGGAAGCGTGTGAGTCACACTGTTCCATAGAATCAAACACCTACACACAGACCCCCAAAGACAGTCACTGGTGTGACGACGCACAGGAATTTCAAATGAAAAGCCTGGTGACCTCAGCCTTTGCAGTGTGTGCGGATGGTGTGAAATAATGTGGCAGGCGGTGGGCGACGGGGCCGAGCATGTGCCCACTCACTTGAAAGAAGAGGCACAACAGAAGACCATCTCTCTGTATCTTTTTCTTTCTTTCACATGTAGGAAATTATAATTATTATTATTATTATTCCTCCAAATTTCGGCATATCCATCACAAATCAATCTTGCATACTTGTCCTACAAGGACTTTGGTCATACACAGGATGTTTTATTCGATGAATGATGATGATATAAAAGTCCATAAGTCAGTATAGTATTTACTGTTGAAGTGTAAACTAATGTGATTTTTTTTTAAACACCAGCCTGACACCAAAGAACACCACCAAGTCTTCAAGTCTTTCTGGCAGTGTGCCAGACTCTCCAAACCCCAGTATATTTACGTGCTGAGAAATACTGATGACTTATATTATCTGGATTACGTCCGTTTTATTGATTTATACACTTAACTGAGCCAGAAAAGCTCGTACTGTGTCTTAAAAAAATACTAATGCAACAGTATATTGATGCAGTAAAGTAAACAATGTGAAGGAGATCTGTTTAGATAATCGATTCAATAAATGAACACACACACACACACACAAAATAGAATTTTGAGTCCACTTGTAAAAAAGTATTCTTTCGTAATTTAATACAGAAATGACTAATGATATTATTAGCATAGCTAATGGAAGTTTCCGACTCTTATCCGACTCTTATCTTCAAGATTAAAAGTTACAATTGCCTTTTTGCCATTTTATTTTATAATACAATATCTTACATTTTCATCTCAAAATTTTCACCTACAAAGGTTTCCTGAGCCTTCAAAATGGTCTCTCAGTTTGGTTCACTAGGCTACACAATCATGGGGAAGACTGCTGATCTGACAGTTGTCCAGAAGACAATCATTGACACCCTTCACAAGGAGGGTAAGCCACAAACATTCATTGTGTTACAGAACTGACGAGACGTGAGACGTGCGGATCCATCTGCAAGGCTTTATTGTGGAGAAGACAGAGACGTGGTCATGAAGCAGGCAGGGTCAAACAGAGGCAGACAGGTATATGGTGGGCAAGACACAAGAACAGTCCTAGGGCTAGCGTGGGTCGACGATGGGCAGACAGAGTCAGAAGGGGCAAGACTAAGGGAGAAATCCAGGAAACCAGGCGAAGATCAGAAACCGGGAAAACAGCTAGGCTAGGGCTAGGGCTAA
>NW_015505264.1:1741944-1773783 GCF_001515645.1 Sinocyclocheilus grahami | reverse complement strand
TTGTTGAGTTGTTGAGACACACATACTGGTGTGCATTAGAGCCTTTAATTACCGTTCTATATTAATGTGCTGCTTACTGACACACACACACACACACACACACACACAAACACACACATATATATCGGAGATCGCGCAGCTCACACATCCAGGAGAAAAGAAACTTGTCAAACGCTGCCCCACGACTTTTATTAATAACAGTTTACATACTGAATCGATACATTATATTTTCCAGCAATGAGAGGATAAAGTCGCTGTTTTTTTAAGTAAACTCACTCTAAAAAGAGAAACGCACAGACGCACATACACGCAACTTTCATCTCTCTCTCTCTCTCTCTCGCTCTCGAATTGGCAATATTTGAGAAAAGGGTTTAGCGATTTCTAATTATTGGGGGGACTAGCCCCCCTCAGTGTCTACGGTGGTTATCGCCCTGATCAGACACGAAAATATGTTGTGACACTATTGTGCAGTCTATAATGATATGACGTTAGTTAGCAAATATTAGCGATTTTTTTTGCAAACATTTCTTTGAGTAACATGACCGTAAATATGAACTCACGACTGAATGTAACATAAAACAAATGATGACACTATTGTGCAGTCTATAATGATATGACGTTAGTTAGCAAATATTAGCGATTTTTTTTGCAAACATTTCTTTGAGTAACATGACCGTAAATATGAACTCACGACTGAATGTAACATAAAACAAATGATTACTTTTCGTTAAAATCTTTATTAATGCCAAAAATGCTTACATTTCTTTGTCTTTTTTTTTAGCTCGGGCAGCCATGTTGCCCCTGAAGCCGGTTTACGCTGAGATAATTCATACCCCTTCATTTGAAGTGTGGTCCCGAAAAATCTTCGTTTTGAAGGGCTATCTAGCCCTTCCCCTACCCCTACCCCTCCAACCAAAAGAGAATCGAGACACCCCTACCCCTTCACGTGAACGCGCGAAATGGAGGGGTAGGGGAAAGGGGAAGGGCTAAGGGGTAGAATTGGGATTGGGCCTTAAACTACTTCAGTCTGTGTGCACTGAATTTATTTCATACACAAGTTTCACAATTTGAGTTGAATTACTGAAATAAATGAACTTTTCCACGACATTCTAATTTATTGAGATGCACCTGTATATCTTGCAGCTTCTCGTAATTGTGCCTATATTTTACAATTTGTTATTATTTCTTACTGCATTTTTTTTATTTGTTGCAGCTTTATTTCACATAATTGTGACTTTATAATAAAGTGATCTCAACATTTTATAATAATGCAATTCCTCATAGTGCAACTTTGTCACATTACTTTTTTTTATTGCGACTTTATTTCTTGTGATTGTGACCTAATTTATATCTAATAATTGCATCTTTATATTGTGCAGTTGTGACTCAAATGTGAGTATTTCTTATTTTATCTTTTACACAATTACCTCTTTTTGCAGTAGTGAATTGATACTGATACAGAGATAATGATGCACCGATTACGAGTGCTCTGAAAAGCTTTTAGAGCAATTCTCACAAACCTGACACCCAAACCATTCCAAGAGATGAACAAAAACATACAAAGTAGGACAGAAAAATTGTAATGTACAAGCACAGTATAGAGTTTCAGTGTGTATGTGTGTGTGTAAGTCTGGATGTGCTGAGTCATTGTGTAAGAATAGATCTCCCTCTCTCTCTGTGCTTCAGTTGTAGTTTTTCTCCATTAAAAAAATTGACAGTTTGAAGTAATGGTGACTAATGCAGAAGCGACAGCACATTATGTATAGAAGTATGATTCAAATAGTTTATTATTCATTTTGTGCATGTGTGTGGGGGGACGTAGCTGGATCATTTACATATTTAACTTATATCCAATTAAAACAGTAAATGCTAGGATTACTCATACTCTAACACATTCTGGTTTAGAATGAACACATTCATCAGTTAAGAATGAAAAGTTTAGTTAATTCCGTCATTTAGTCACCAGAAAGACCAAGATTATCAGTAAATAATGATTTAAATTTCCGTTTTTTCATGACTTAATGTTATAATATGGCTTTAGAAGACTTGAAACAGTGCATGAGTCAAATCGACTACTTTTATAATCCCTTCATGGTGCTTTAACGTGTTTTTGGTTACTATAAATTGTCAAAAAAGTATATTCTTGTGTTCCACAGACTACTGTACATACAGGTTTCAAGCAACATAAGAGTGAGTATTATGACATTTTTGAGTGAAATACCTTTGTGTGTGCTTCTTGCTGGATCATGTCACAGGAATGTCTCCTCTCAGAAAAGCCCTAGAGCTCTTCCACGCAACCATCCATCTTTTCATCCATCCATCGTCTCGCTTTTCCTCTTTAATGCTCATGTTCATCGACTCACTCAGACAGTCCCTTTGGGTATGCTCTCCTCAAAACAAACCTGAATTAATCATAGGAAAATAAGACAGTGAATTATTAGCCTGACTTAAAGGTTCTGGAAAAAAAGTGAATTACAGTGATGAATGGCTTGATTCGATCCGTCTTATTGTAGCTCAACCTGGATAGCTCTATACACTCTCTGTCCCTGTGCAATAAACTAAATGGTACATAATCTGCAATATCCCACACAATCATGCACTGCTTGTTATCTTGCTTATTAACTAATTAGTTATTAATTGCTTTCTCTTAATGGACCCTGATTTCTGGCCCCTCCAGGGACAGTGGATTTTTCATGCTCTGGGCTCATTCTTTTACAAATGTGGCACATTAAACAAGGACATCAACTGTCTCAATGAGCTGGAGAGTGACTCTTTCGAATTATATAACATTTATAATGCCGCCACCAAATTAGCTTTAAGAGTTAGTTCACCCAAAAATGAAAATTAGCCCATAAATTACTCACCCTCAAGCCATCCTAGGTGTATATGACTTTCTTCTTTCAGACGAATCCAGTCAGAGTTATATTAAAAATTCTCTTTCATCTTTTCAGCTGTTTAATGCCACTCAGCGGGTGTTGCATGCATCAGTCCAAAAGAAGTTAAATAAAAAGCGCCCATCCATAAAAAAATTGTCTCTCACGGCTCCGGGGGGTGAACAAAGGCCTCCTGTAGCGAATTGATGCGTTTTTGTAAGAAAAATATCCATATTCAAAACGTAATAATCACTTTAATGTAGCTTGCGCCAACAGTTGTACACAGAAGCAGCTCCGGGTACATGACGTATGAGGTCAGCTTTGCGCATGCGCGGCTCAGAAGTGACGAACGCGGAAGCGCAGGGGAAAGATCAAAACAAAACAACGGTCACTTATTAGAAGTACAAAACAAGGATTTGTAAAGAAGAATGTCGGAGGATTTCGATATAAGCCAAGAGGAGACTGGTTTTCCTTTGCTAAAGTATGGAAACTTTGCTTCATTTGCTCCTGTTAACAAACATTGGTTTTCACAAGACTCACCGGCGCATGCGCAACGCTGAACTCATACGTCATGCGCCTGGAGCTATCCTTATATAGACCGTAGTTAAAAAAGAGAAGGACAGAGAAGATAAAGACACTATTTGGCTCATTGGTCCAGTGTTCCCAGCGCTACTTGCACAGATGTCTCAATCTCCCTCTAAATTACCGTTTTGCCTCCGCTGAGCTCAATCTAACTGCCTGGCCAATGAAAGCATTGCAATTATTATAAACAACTTTTACTGCACTTTTTCAAACTGTGCCTCTGCTGATGTTTTTGCTTTAAAACTGCAAAGCCAGGAAAACAAAACAAATATTAGAAATACAAGTCTTCTGCATATTTTCTAAAGATTATTGTTAAGGGAGCTGAACAGTGAGGGACAGGAATGAAAAATTCAGAGTGTACAGAAAGAGAAGAAGTGCTGAATGTACTATTACTGTGGGTGGGTACAGAGTGCTCTTATTATTCAGTTCAAGATATGTGTTTAGAAGACAGGTGCATAAAAATTCATACATATTTGTGTGAAAATGCTAGTTCTTGGAAATGCGGTGTGCAGTGATCTATAGCATGTCAATGCACAATGTATCTGTGTTACCCTTCACTCCAATCTTAACCATAAACTCACCTTTAATATACAGTATATACTGGAAATATATATACTGTATATAGAGTACATGGAGATGACCAGTTTATATGAACATATCCTTATGTGTTTGTGTGTTTATATCTGAATTGACTTATTTGTAAATATGTTTAGCGCTTCCTGTGAGCATGTGGTGAGGCTTACCATGCAATTCTTGTGCCCAGTTTGAGTCAGCAGGATGCAGGATTCATATTGTCAGAAAGGTGTAATTTCCCATTCACTGTGGACATCCTTTCCTGTTCTGTCACTTTGCAGATTTTTCCTTCTGATGTTAGCTTCAGTTATCTTGACTTTGTCACCTTCAGAGAAAGACAGAGAGACATATAGAGTGGTTTTATAGCCTACTGCCATCAGATATGAAGTGCCTACATTTTAAATGCACAAAACGCTCAATCTCTCCCTTATTTGTGTTGGTCCTCTTGGGATGAAATCATCATAAGGACAGACAGATGGAGAGATGTAGGAATGGAGGGATAGTTTATGAATTTCAGTCATTCCCCTACTTAAATAGGAGCTGATGTGAATCAGTGAGTAGATGTATAACAGTACCACTGACAGATTTTATTTTTTTTCCTTGTCACTTAATTGGGAAGTTTTTAGTGACTAGTAAGACAGGGAATCAGAGTGAAATGAACAAAAATAGCTTACTGCACCAGTGGTACTCACTAAGGTCTAGCAATGCCTGTACTGTATGGTTTATGGGGACAGAGATCTTGGCAGATAGAGCAAGAGCTAATACAATGAAAGTTTTCTGTAGTAAACTGAAGGGAAAAAAGCTTGTGAAAGAAAGTCCTTGAATAAATCATTAAAAAAAGACCACTGTATGTAGTGTTAAAGGGGTCATGAACTGGGAATTTGATGCAGGATTTTCAGAAAAACTGAAATTAAAAGATGATGTTGTGCCGACATTTGGATCTGATGTCGCACCACGTGAGTAATTGTTTTCATTATGTGATCACTATTGCTTTGTCTGTTATTACAAATCGTTTGATATGTGCTGAGTATTTATGCGTTTTTTACCTAAATCACAGCGGCGTCCATCTGTGTAGGACGTAGGCTGTTTAACATACACAACTGTTAGCCAATCATACCATTGGGAGTCTACAATCCACCACACCTATTCAAACAGAGCGTTCTGATGAGGGGGGTCAAAACAGGACAGGAAATAGCGTATTAGGCCTACTTCAAAATTATGATGTTTTTTTATGTAAAAATCTTGATAACATTATAATTGGACCTCATACAGTACAAAAGGCAGTTCATGACCCATTTAAAGAGACAGTTAGATCAAAAATACAAATTCTGTCATCATTTACTCACCCTCATGGTGTTCCAAACCTGTATGACTCTCTTTCTTCTGCTAAGCACCAACATTATTCAAAATATGTTGCATTCTGCAGAGGAAAGAAAACATGCAGGTTTGGAACAACATGAGGGTTAGTAAATGATGACAGAGGTTTTTCATTTTTAAATACACTATCCCTTTAAGACTTGTTTACAGAGAATATATCTCAATGTTTATTTATCTATGTTATTTATTTATGTGTTTCTTTGTTTTAAGCATAACCCTAACAAAATTTGGTGAGGTTTATGCTTAAAACAAGACAAACCTTAACATTACAGTATAAAAATGAACTTAAATATAGAATTAAAGACATTATCTAATATCATCTTGCATAATTTTGATTCTAAAATTTAAAAAATTTCTAAGAATTTTTAGAATTCTCCTCGTAAACAAGATTAAAGTTGATTAAGAAAATGATTAGGAAAAAGTCTGAGGTAAAATAAGGATAAAGATTGAGGGAAGGAAGGAAAATGACATAATTGACATTCAGCTCACATTTTCTCTCCTCCCTGCCTTTCTCTGCATCTCTCTCCCCTTCTCTCTCTCCCTGCCATCACCCTTACTCTCTTTCCCTCTCACTCTATCTCTTTTCCCCTCTCCTCTCAATCCAGGTCTCCTCCTCTTTCCTCTCATATCAACTTTTCCCCAGACTCCACTGCACAGCAAGCAAACTGAGTCTTATTCAGTTCAGATTTTCTCTGAACACAGTACAGCTCAAGTGAGATTCGAGCTCTGATCTATGACTCTTTCCAGAAACTATTGTAAATTTACTGCAGGAGACCAAACAACCAGAGGCACACTCCCACCTCTGTGAAAACTGAACCTTCTCTACCTTTTTACGGTAACAAACTTCAGTTCTTCTCCAATCTCCCAAAATAATGTCAGCCTAGACTTTCCACTTTCTCTGTCACATTTTCGCATTTCTATATTTCCATTTATGCATTTGGCAGAATCATTTATCCAAAGCAACTTTTGCATTCAAGTGACATATTTTGCCTTTGCATTCCCTAGGAATCAAGCCCATTATTTGCTCCATGTATTGCCAGCACAATATACCGCAGGAGCAAAAATACAACACGAGTCCAAACATTTACTCAGGCAGGTATTACAGACACTAAACACAACCAGCACTTTCAGCTGTGAAGTCACAATGGTGCCCTAAAGCTGTAACCATGGAAACCACTCTTTGTCGGTTTGCTGAAACGATATGGCAAATCATGGGCTACAGGAGGCATCAGCAATGGTTACCATGGTAATAACCATATAAAACAGTGATGATCATTACAAGTCCTTCTTTTGTGTCTACAGCTTAGGTCAAAGGTTAGAGGCAGGAAGAAGAAACATAACATCCATCTGAACAACCACACTGTGGTTTTCAATAAACCACATGTAAAATATAGTTGTGCTAATTTGGATATGTGACATCAAATAACTTTCAGAGGAAAGCAGAAGGCACTGGAGCAGTCCAGGTAGGGGAGCCGTGCTCAATCATGGGCTCAATTCTTGATTAGACATGCATGGGTAGATCCAGAGCTATGCCCCTGCACTCCAGCAGACTGTTACAGTGTTATTAAATGATCTGTCGGCCAGAGCCTGTCTGTCTGAGGAATTCAAAGAGACCTGGGACAGTATAACCCTGGCCATGATTAAGGATACGGAAGGATACAAACTGTAAGAATTGTGCAATTTCAGGGAGAAGATGGGCAATTGTGCCAATAATACCAAAATCACATCAAAAGGAGACAAAAAGTCATGGTAAACTTTAAAATGTATATTGACTAGGAATAGCTCATCTAAAACTGAAAATTTGCTCAAAACCCTCAGTATGTTTCTTAATCAGAACAGATTTGGAGAAATTTAGCATTACATCCTTGCATACCAATGGATCCTCTGCAGTGAATGGGGGCCGTCAGAATGAGAGTCCAAACAGATGATAAAAAGAAAACATCACAATAATTTACAAGTTTAATTTCATTTTGGGTGAACTGTTCTTTTAATGGTCCCCAAATTCATCTTCAAATGTGTTCTTGGAAATTTTCCAAAAAGACCAAAACTGGTACTTCATTCATCTCTGTCCATGGTCCTGAATCAAGCCTATGTCTAGCTTTGGTTCTGAGCACTTTTCCCCTAGAGGTAAATATCAGTTTGCCAAATGTATTCGTTTTGTTTTAACGGTGGTAATTTGTCTAACATAAAGTGCTCGTGCTCTGTGTGCACTGACACAATAATTGTACGTGTAAATTAGCATAGTAATTGCAAACAGTTTCTATAACACGTCAGTTTTTAACAGGCTGTCACAGATATATTCCACATAATCGTTGTCTCTGTGTGTGTTATTATCTCTTGTATGGTCTAACGTTAACAGACCCATCAGAAAAGCTTTCCTTTCGCCTTTCCACAACCCCATTCCCGTGATTAGGTGTAATGGGGGTGGGGGCACCACCGGCATTCACCGGCCGGCTCTTCGGGAAACTGGAACTTCTGAATCAGCTCCGTAACTGAGCAATCAAGTGCCGCATCGCGTTCGTTTGTGAATATTTTGTGTGGAGTTGCCTTGCGCAGTAAACGAATGCCTTAACTCGGTACGGAAATGCACACAAGTGGCCGAGCTGGAGCTGCGCAGAGCCCGCACGCATTCTGCACCGCAGGTCGGTGGTGGAGATTCGTGTTTTCAGATTGGTAACAACGGATAGCGGTCGTGCTGGGCGCGGTACGGGATTAATATGGATCAATGACACGCACCTCATAGATAATGGAATATACAAAACTGTATTTGCGCATTTGAAACTGTTTGTAAGTACACGACCAGTTCACTGATAAAAATACACCGATATGTACTGGATTCATCCTTTCTAAGACGCTGTGGAGATATTCAAAGAGAAAAGTGACTCGTTTCTATTACGAGAAACGAGCATATCATTCCTGGCACTCGGATCAACGACGCATTTATGGAAATTGGGTCTCTCAGATGGCATGAAACTGCAAAGACGTGACTGGTAATAATTCAGAACCATCTTCCTTTCCCTGTTGAAAAAACACACAGTTTAAACCAGACAGATTTTTGCCACTTTTCAGCTCGTCGTGCCGGTTTAGGGGTTTTCGGTCTATGAATATAACCTGTCGCTCCCTTAAAAAGTGAATTGTCCAGGGTGCAAATTATGGGGTGGGGAGGAGGGGGGGGGGTGGATGTTGACCCCAAAATTAAGGCTTGAACCCCATAGGAAGTCGAAACAAATGGTTTGAGGGTTCCTAAAAGTACGTATTTTTACATAACTGTATATTTCAAACGAAGTTTCAGTTAAAGTTAGATTACAAATAAGTCAGAATTGTACTAAAATACACACTCGTGTACAGAAATAGCGTTTTTCTGAGAAGATAACCATATCAACGTTTCGCTACTCGAGCGCTTTCGCTTCTCGATGTGCGATGGTACATCGATAAATCATAATAGTCTCATTATTTATGACTTCATTATAGATTTGCATATCACAAACCCTTTCAGCGTCTTGTTTAAAATGTATTTGAGGTGTTTGCAGGTTACCTAACTCTACAAGCGACGCATAATACTGTTTGGGTTGAGCTAAACGAACCTCAACCGACTGCGCCCCAAAATTACTGACAAAATACTGAAAGAAATGTCGTCCCCTTTGAAAGTCTCTGAATAATGCGCACACTGATATTGCCAGATGCAAACAATCACCCAACGCAGCAGTGTTTCGAATGCATTTTCATTCTGACTTTTTTTCTCTCTTAAAAGTAAAGTAAATGCAGTACTAACAAAATGTCTCTGACCCAGAAGGACCTGATGATATTCAACGCAACGCTTCATCATTTCAGTGATCCAGCTGCGTGGGTTGAACACTGATGCTCCGGATCTCTGATGCTGATGCTGGTTCATCGCCCTTGCGCTGTTGCTGCATTCTAGGATGTTGCGACAAGTGTTGCACGAAGGGCTCAGGACGTCATTCCACAAACTGGGTCACTTTGTCGCCAATCACCCGGTGTTTTTTGCCTCTGCGCCCGTCCTGATCTCCATCCTGCTGGGCGCGAGCTTCAGCAGATACCGCATAGAGGAAAACGTTGAGTACCTGTTAGCCCCCAAACACAGCCTGGCGAAGATCGAGGGGAACTTGGTGGATAGTTTGTTCCCCGTAAACCGATCCAAACACACGCTCTACTCGGATTTGCAAACACCCGGCAGATATGGCCGGGTCATCGTGACTTCGCGCAGGGGGAGCGTGTTGGACCCTCACCACATTAACTCAGTCCTAAAGGTGAGCGAACTTTCTCTGGAGTAATTGCTTTGTTTCAAAGTTTAAAATGGTGCAATAATGTTGTCAGGACTCAATGAAGCATTATTTTATTAATTTAGCAACTTTTCCCTGAAGCGTATTACTCATATTTCAGAGGTAGGCCTAAATCATGTAAAGAAAAATTCACGTTCCTGAAATCTGGGATAATTTAATATATTATCTCATCTCAACTTAGTCCTGCTTTTTCCAGCACTGTTAGATATTTGCATTAAAAAAAATTGTGCTTATGTAATATCAATATCTAATTCAGTTTATATACTCGGAAGTCCTTCTTTTCATATTTTATCAGTTCAGCAATGTCACAGGTTCTGCTATAGCGTTTATTTATTTTACAGATTTACGTAATGCTTTGGCTACATTCACAACATTATATGAATAACTCGTTGCACAAATTGTAAAGAACTTGTTTGAGGTTTTTAGATAATTTTCTTTATGTTTTAAGTTGCTCCTATTAATAGCTAGCAATACAAAAGAGAAAAGAAATTCAATACATTTAATACATGTGTGATTTTTTTAAATCAATTTTTTGTCCCAGTACTCAGGAATCACTGGAATAATAACTCTGACAACATGTCTGTCCATTAAAACTGAACAAATCTGTAATTGTAACTCCCCTGTGATACAGGTGCTATGATATTAACTGGATTTCAAGGAAAGTTCTCTTCCCATGGCTCTCCCCGGATCATATATTGTTTTTAATATTAGAAAAATTTCATCCAATGTGCCGGTCAGAGTGTTAGCTTGTGGCCTACTTTATCTTGCTGTAACACAGCTTCCCAATCCAGATCCAAAATTCACTCCACCAGACACCACCAACATGAATGATGCTGAAACTTGAAACATGAAACTTCTGCTTATACTGTACTTGCAAGAAATCTCAAGTTCAGGCAAAAACCAAATGAGCACCTCTTTTTGTGGAATGCAGATTAAATTGTGGCTTCACATTTCATATTGACATTTTGCTAGCATAGACACTTTATTATTAAATGCAAAGTACTCACATCATGTTCTAACTGGAAACATTCATTTCAATTTTCCTAAGCTAACTGAACTAAGCCTGAGCTGTGAGCAGCAACCACATCTTAAGAACTTTTTAATATTCACAATGCATTGTATAGTCCAGAAATAGAACAACAGGTCTTGCTATAACCTTGTTCACTGTATCACAGACCACCTTTGGAAATGAGGTTAGCTCTCCTCTGCTGAGCCATGATTTGATAGAGTCGAATGCAGCGTGACAATTGCATATTCTGAGATCTGATCTGATTCTGAAAGAAGGAAAAATCATGGTTCAAAGGACTTGAGGTGATTATATTCTGTGTAGTATATATAGTTTTTTCTACGCCTTTTGTTTCCAATGCATAAAGAGCAGACAGCCCATTTGGAGTGTCCGTCTAGGTCAGAGACTGTGGGCATGCAGATGTCATGCTTTAGTCTCCAACTGAGGGTTAATTATCAAGCTTGAGCAATTAGAGGCCTGATTGGTGTGTGTCTGACATTTCTTTGCTGCTCGAGGAGGCCGGAGGAGCATTGGAGGAGGCAGCCTCCCCCGGTGATCTGAGTCTGACACAGTATAATCAGTCTGACATTAACAACGCAGAGAGACTGACCTCAGAGGACAGTCAATCCTCCTCTCACATGGATTGCCTTGGAAGAAAGTTGAAAAGTTTTTCTTTGATGTTGTGTTTGTGTTTTTAACAGGAAGTAAAACTGTTGGCAAACTCTTCCTGCAGCGACATGCTTTTTTGTTGCCTGGCAACAAGATAGTTGCAACTAAATGCGATGAAATATTTACATAATCACATACTTAAAGTTTACTCGAGTATTAAACATTTTAATTTGAATTTATTCCTAATGTTGCAAGAATATAACACGCAACCATTCAAAAGTTTAAGGTCAGTGCATTTCACCTGTTCTTTTTTTTTTTTTTTTATTAATACTTTTATTCAACAAGGATTCATTAAATGGATCAAAACAAACAGCAAAGATGTCACAAAATGTTCTATTTCAATTAAATGTTGTTCTTTTGAACGTTCTATTCATTAAAGATTCCTGAAAAAAGTTTCACGGTTTCCACAAAAATAATAAGCAGCACAATTGTTTTCAACATTGATAAAAAATAATGTTTCTTGTGCACAAAATCAGCATATTAAAGTGATTATTTGACATTTAGCTTTGCCTTCACAAGAATAACATTTAAAAGACATCAAAATACAAAAGTAGTAATTTTTCACATTATTATTGTTCTTGTTGTAATTTTGATCATACTTTTGAATGGTAGTGTATATCTTTTCATTGACTAAATCTAATTTAGTTCATCTGCATTTACCTGTACATAATTAGAAAATCTAAATTTTTTATTCCTCTTTTTCCACCCCAAGCTACACAACACAATCACTCAGATCCAGGTTCCTATGCTGGGATTCAACTACACCTTTGCCCACCTCTGCCTGTTGGATGACAGCAAGAGCTGCATCGTGGATGACATCCTGCAGGTTCTGGAGGAGATGAGATCAGCACGGGCATCCAACCGCTCAGTACCCCCTCTGCATTACCCTATCACCAAACTCAAAGATGGGCGGGAGGCCTACATTGGGCACCAACTGGGCGGAGTCCTGGCAGGCGGAGGGAGAGACGGGGTGCGTTCTGCTCGAGCCCTTCAACTCACATACTACCTGCAAGCGGCCAGCCCACTGAACGAAGTGGTGGCGGCCACCTGGGAGCTGCTGTTCTGCAAGGAGTTGGAGAACTTTGGAAAGGCTCATCCAGAGCTTAGCCTATACCCCTTCACTTCCTCTTCTCTTCAGAGGGACTTCCAAAGGACCAGTCGGGTATCAGAGAGACCGCTGCTCTTTAGCCTGGCTGTGTGCCTCTCGCTGGTCATGCTGTGCTGCTCAATGCGAGACTGTGTGCGTACAAAGCCTTGGCTGGGTCTTCTGGCTCTGGTGACCGTCAGCCTTGCTACACTAACCTCTGCAGGTATTTTCAACCTCACAGGAGGGAAATACAATTCAACATACCTGGGCATCCCGTTTGTCATGTTAGGTGAGATTTTATTACTCCTTCCTGTCCTCCTATAATGCAAAAATGTACAACACTGTTCAAAAGTTTGGTTCATTGAAATAAAAATAAAAAGATATTTTGTGAAATATTATTACAATTTTTAAAATGTAATTTTTTCCTGTGATGGAAAAAACATGGCAGTTCGTACATATTTTATGAGGTGACTAATTCGTATGACCTCACTCATACTAATTTGTATGATTTTTGCTAAATCGTACTTATTTTACAAGCTCTCCAATTCGTATGAATTCGTACGGATGACCTACCCCTAACCCCGCCCATAAACCTATCCATCACTGGAGTGCAAACAAATCATACAAAATACATACAAATTGGTTGTGAGATAGCGTTGGTTGATTAGGTGCTCAAGAAACATTTCTTTTTATTATCAATGTTAAAAACAGTTGTGCTGTTTGATTATTTTGTGGAAACTGTTTTTTTTTCAGGATTCTTTAATGAACAGAATGTTTAAAAGAACAGTGTTTATCTAAAACTAAATTTTTAATTGCAAAACAAAACTTGTTACTGTCACTTTTGATTAATTTAATGCATCCTTGCTGAATAACTAAATCCAAACTTTTGAATGGTATATGCATCATCCCAGTGATTTGTGCTGTTTTCTCTCTAATCACTAGCCGCCATTGCTGTTTGCATATTCGTTCTGTTCTTTTGATCTTCCATTTACATACTGTGATTGCTTGTATTTTAAAGGACTGTCAGGTTAAACGACTACACCTTTTTGACTGGCCGGAAAGCTCCACACTGCACTTTTGTCAAGGTGTATCATTAAAAATGAAATGCTCCACATCAAAGGAATTCTTGATAGAGCTCTAGAGACAGCCTTTAGAGGAATTCCACCCCCTTCTTTTGTCTTCTGTCCATGAGCCATTCTGGGTGAATCAACTGTGTGCTTGTGGAACAGATTCACACAAGCAGATTTCTTGCGACTAATTACCAACACGCATACATGCATCCTGACAGATCACATCCATTTAGCTCGCTCTCGTTGGCCATCTCTTACACACAGCAATTAGTGCCACATGTGGGAGGAGGCTTCTGTTGAGAAAATAACAGGCTGGGGCAAAAGTCAGAAATACGAAGAAAAAAAATGGAAAAGAAAAACGTGGGCTTGGGAAAAAAAGACAAGAAGGCTGAGAGACGATGTGTTTATATTGACCCCCGTGCCACCCACTCCACAAAATTACTATTGCATTTCTATCTCAAGAAGACTGACATCTGTGTCCTTCTTACAATGCTTCTACAGTTCAATCCCAACCTTGGCAATTGTGCCACTCAATGTCAGCAATCTCAGAATTCTCCCCACTGGTTTCCAATCGCAGTCCAAGTGACAGCATCTCCTTACAGAGCTCTCCTACAGAGCACTTTCTTAGCGTAAAAACAGAACTTGCCAGAGCCACCCAGTGTCACAGCATATCAATGTCATTCCAGGTTGTTCTTACTGGGTTAAATGGGGTTCAGAGAAAAACAGGGATATAAGTACAACGCAACGGATGTCTGACAAAACAATAGGCCTTATCTCTGTAGGCCACCGGCCTTTTATTTAAAACAAATTCCATTACAAGGACATTAGCTGTCAACTGGGATCATCTGACAGTCCTCTGATAATAATGGAAAGATGGAAGGGAGAGATTTCATAGGCCATAATTGCTAAGATTAATGTCATGTTTATGAAGAGAAAAAGACTGCAGTGCATCTTGGGAGATGTTCAGCAGATAAAGGACTTGCATACTGAGAAACAGTCTCTGTGTGTTACATTAGTATTCTTTATTTTGTTTTGAGATGAGTGGAAATGAAATAGTCAGTTCAATTAGTAAAGAGGAAAACATCTATGGTAGAGGCAGAGAGCGAAGGCAAAAGTGTGAGAAAACAGCATGAGAATAAAATTACAGTCTTTCTCTCACTTTGTTTGTCTTGCTCGCAGAGCTTGATTGTTTAGTTTTGTAACAATCTCCTCTTACTGCCCATTAGTTAATTTGAGACCTTTAGCTCTGCCGAAAATCAGAACACTTGAGTCCAATCGTGGAGGCCACAACCTCAGGCCAGTGCTGTCTGGTGACTCTGCTAGCTATTGTGCTGGGCACACATCCCAGGAATGTGTGAGAGGCAGTACTGGCGATATCGGACCGAGGAAACCTCCGTCATAAATGATGAGTCACTGATGCCGTGGCAACCCTGTAGGTGAGAGCCATCTGCTCACTCTGCCTGTATGTGCGAGTGATGTAGAAAGCTAGAGAGGAAACTGAAAAAAGACCAACATAATGTGAAAGCGTGAGTTAAACGTGTAAATGTATGTTATGGTGTAAGAGTGTTAGCTTCATCATGGTGACTTGGACCCCGGGTTCCTTTATGTCAACTTCTAAAAGTAGGCTGACCCAGTTTGCCTAATGTCTTGGGCTTCTGTGCTTCTATAAAGTCCCAAGGCTACAGGGGCTGTCAGCCTTCCTCACATCTGTAAGGCTTTCTCCTTTCATCAGATCAATTTTACATGACATGTGGCTATCGTGTGTGAGTGTGACTGAGATTTATTTAGCTACAAATTCATCAGCTGTGAAGATGGAGGAGAAGAGAGTGGGCTATAGTTAGATCATGCTCTGTAAATAGAGGTAGTGGTGGCCAAAAGGCTTCTTTGGCTTTGCTTTCAAGACTGAATCCTTTCTTTATTTTGATTTGATTTTCCAGTAAATTGCACTGGTGAGGAGCTATAAATTAGGAATGGTGTTTTCTATAGGCTACAGTATGTATAGGCTGAATTTAATTGGATTAGAATTAGATTTCATTGATGGATGTATAAATGTTACAATGCATGCTAAAAAAATGTTGACTTAGCTTTGTCCCAAAAAAGCAATGCCAGAGCCAGAGAAAGAGAGCATCTGTTTTTCCCTCACATCCATTGTTGCGATGCAGCTGCCTTGTCACCGTTTTGTTCAATTATTTACGTCTCCTCTTTTCCCAGCAGCCATTTATGTCACTTGAAAGAGCTGCCTGCCAAAATCATTCCAAGCTATGCTTAGACCATTCCAATTCACGTTTATAAATCACTGAAAGACATTTTCTCTCTTCATCTCTTCCAGGTCATGGCTTGTTTGGCACATTTGAGATGCTGTCGTCTTGGCGTCGGACCCGCGAGGACCAGCATGTGAAGGAGAGGGTTGCTGCTGTGTTCTCTGACTGTATGCTGCCCTTCACAGCTAGCACGGCCTTGCACGTGGTCACCTTCGGCATCGGGGCCAGTCCATTCACAAACATTGAGGCTGTGCGTCTATTTTGTCGAAACGCCTGTATCTCAGTCCTCTTCAACTACCTCTACATCCTCACCTTCTACGGCTCCAACCTGGTGTTTGCCGGCTACCTGGAAAACAACTACCGTCACAGTCTATTCTGCAGGCGTGTACCAAAGCCTGAATTGCTGCAGCAGAAGCCGGCGTGGTACCGTTTTCTCATGTATACACATTACAACGAGGAAGCAACAGAAGCAGGACCACTGCGTGCTTACGAGAGTCACCTGCTGGTAGCCTTTATGAAGCGGTACTACTGTGACTGGATCACCAACACCTACGTCAAACCATTCGTGGTTCTGTTCTACTTGGTTTATGTTTCCTTTGCCCTCATGGGCTACCTTCAGGTCAGTGAAGGGTCAGATCTTAGTAATGTGGTTGCCACTGAAACAAGCACTATTGCATACACCCGTGCACAGCAGCGGTATTTCAGCAGCTACAGCCCTGTGATTGGCTTCTACATCTATGAGTCCATTGAGTACTGGAACACGAGCGTGCAAGAGGACCTACTGGAATACACTAAAGGTTTTGAACGCATCTCCTGGTTTGAGAGTTACCTCAACTACCTTCACGGGCTGAACATCACCACTAGCCTGTCACGCAGCAACTTCACAGAGCGCTTGCGGTCTGGCTTTTTGCGCCAACCCCGATATGTGCATTTCTCTGACGATATCATCTTTGCCAAACGTGCGGATGGGGAATTTGATGTGGTAGCCTCGCGTATGTTTCTAGTGGCCAAGACGACAGAAAACAAACGAGAGGAGATGTCTATCCTGCTGGACACACTAAGGAAGTTATCGCTGACCTCCAGGGTGAAGTTCATCATCTTCAATCCATCCTTTGTGTATATGGACCGTTATGCTTCATCTGTTGGAGCACCCCTGAAAAACTCTTGCATCGCTGCTATCTTTCTGCTCTTCTTTTCCACCTTCTTGGCAGCTGACCCACTGGTGAATGCCTGGTTGACTGTGACAGTAGCCTCTGTTGAGTTCGGGCTGGTGGGTTTCATGACCCTGTGGCGGGTAGAGTTGGACTGCGTCTCAGTGCTGTGTCTGATCTACGGCGTGAACTATGCTGTAGACTCCAGCACTCCGCTGGTGTCTGCATTCGCTCTAGGCCAGGAATCCACCCGTACGCGCTGGGTGAAACTGGCTCTGGAGCGACATGGAGTTCCTGCCCTTCAGAGCTACTTGTGTTATGGGGCTGCCCTGCTCCCTCTCGCGGCCGTACCCTCAAATCTCACCCGCACACTCTTCAGGTGCCTCTTTCTCACCGCCATCATCACCGCCTTCCACTGTTTGGCCATTCTTCCCGTCCTGCTTACCTTCTTGCCTCCCTCCAAGAAAAAACGGAGGGAGAGAAAGAATGCTGTGGAAAACCGGGAGGAAATTGAGTGCGTGGAGATGGTGGACAGCACACGTGTGGTTGATCAGATTACCACTGTTTGACCACATGCCCAAAAGAGAGGTAGTCCGGAGGATGTACAAGAGAGAGAAAAACAAAACACCCCCAGGGGGTGGCAGAAGGGAGAGTTAGCCTTTGTGCAGCTGGGCTTCCAGTTCCCATACTCAAAAGCCTCTAGATGGCTTTTAAAGTACTTTATGGGTGTTCTTTAGTATGAGGCTTCATTTTAAACAAGGCTTTTGTTTGATGATAAAAGCAGATGAGTTTGAGGTTGAGCCATTAACAATGGGTGTATCATTGTCAGGGTAAAAGCCCTATGCAGGTTTTGCTGCAGCTCAATGAGAGTGAGGAAGGCCACACTACTGCACAGTTGCAGATAATCACAGAGGGGGGCTCCTCTGGTCTGCAGTATTACAGCAGCAGTAGAGCGGAAACAGTAACAAGCAATTGCTTTGACAAGGTGTAGATAGAGACTTACAATGTTTCTGATGCCCCAAGAACCATACAAAGACTTTCATGGGGCACTAAGCTAAAGACCAAGCAGCCATATTCATATCTGCTGATAGCCATGACTTTAATGCGCCCAGTGTTGTCTCTTCTCAGAGGTTAGATTTTTAGTCGGGACCATATATTTGTCTTTTGGTATATGGTGGTATTAAAAATAAATACATAGTACTGTATTTGAAAAGTATTTTCACTGACCATGGTGAAAGTCACCTCCCCCACCATGACCAATGTCTCAGAGGCATTTATGGCTCATCTTGCATAAAGGAATGTATAAGAGAGAAAAAAAATGGGCGGGCGAAAGAAAAGGACAGAAGGGGGTGGGGATGCGTCTGAGATATACACAGAAGCAAGACTCTGCTGACAGGTTGGTATGCTGTGCAACACTTCCATGGTAACTCTGGTCACAGTTTAGTTGCATAGTGTATGTATAATTTCCTACCCTCTAAGTTCAATAAGGGCATTGATTACCAATTAAGTCGTACTGCAGTGGGGAGTATAATTTATGAAGGATTTATCCCTGCTGCTTCTTGCTTATTTTGTTTGCCTCTAAAAATGCTGAAAATCACCTTGTCACAGACAATGCTCTTTATCAATATGCATGAGCCAGAGTCCCTTCATTTTCACCCTTCTTTGCCCTCTGTGTATGAGAGGCTTGAAAAAAATATATACAGAGACCTAGAGCAGAAAGAGAGCATAGGAAAGGAGCATCTGGCCAATCAAATCCACTTACTTTTCAAATTCTCCTCAGTCCCAAAAGCAATTGATATCAAATCAATAATGAGGTAAAATAGCATCCCCTTTAGCTCCTGACTCTTACTGTTTTTGTGCAGGGATTAGTGCTTTAAGGCAGCTGGGGCGGGGGTTGGGGCATAGGGTTTTTTCAAGTCCCCTTTCTCAAGCACACATGTGGACTGTGACATTGATATTTATGATGACTGTGACATAATAGAAAGGTTATGTTGCAGCTTGTGAAATATTGCTGAATGCATAGCTACAGATAATCATATCAAGGACAAGAAAGGGAAAAAGACAGTTAGACATGCACATGATTGGATACATTTGCACACACACTTAATGTGGAAGCTGTAAAATAGGATTTTTTTTTAATCATTCCCCCACTACTTGACTGATGGTCCTCACCTACTCCAATCTCCTCCTAAGTAGCATTTCTGAATCACTGCACAGCCCACAAGCATCGTGATGAGATATACACATGAAGATATACACCTATACGGCTAATTAAATCCCCACAGCCCATATTTATTTACAGTTGCTAGAGCCTTTCACAGCTGATCTTATTCATCTCAATGAAGTAGCCAGTATGCAATACTCTTACCCACTAATCTGAGTGCTCTGAAAGATTCTCTCAACAATTTAATTAAAGTGTTCTAACATCTCTGCGTGATCTTAGACCAGCAACCCAACTGCAGCTTTTACTGATCTCAGCTGTTGCTGATCTCAGTGAAGCACTCAGACAGCTCTGTCTGACCTCAGAACAGTGCTGTAAAAATCTATCTATCTATCTATCTATCTATCTAGTTGGACAGCTTTCATTTTGTAGGAATCAGCTTGGTTTTATGTGGATAAAATGGTCCAGTTATGTCTATGTACTTGACAGTACTTGAAAGCATGTACCCTTTAAGAGAAATATCATTGACCTAGAACGATCTTCGTTTTATAAATGAAGCTTAAAAGTTCATGTTCTTTACAATCTCTTATTTGTCCTCCCTGTCTGTCAAAACTGCTGGATTTGAACATTCAATGCAAAGCCCTTCACATATCTCTGCTTTCATAGAGATTCACTCAGGCTTACATCCTTTCATTTCGTTTGTACAACACCTCCACTAATTTATTCAGTCCAAATATGATTCCTATGAAGCAGTATTGGCACAAGGACCTTTGAAGATGTCAAAGCCAGTGGGAAGAATGAGGGGAAAAAAGTATATATTATACACCCACACTGGTTTGCACACACGCACGCGTGCACACACAAATTTAGCCTAGAGTTCATGCATTCTACCTGACTGATATGCCTCTGGAAATGATTGTTGTTTTTTATCTGTTTCTATGAATTTCAGAAGAATAAAAGAGGGTGAAACAAAAAGAGAGCAATGTTGCATCATTTGTTTGTGTTATTACAAATCCTTATTAAATTAAGCATTAACAGTAAATAGGATAAACTATTCCACTCTGTTTTCAGTTTTGAAGCATGCTGCCATCTAGTGTGCAGTGCCATTACATGACAATGTTGTAGACATTGTTAATTGGTTGAAAGAAGTGCATGAAATTAAGCATGAAGTACAATGCCATATATGAGGGTTAATAGTGTTACAGTATAACCAGAGGAACCAACACACAAGGACAGCGAGTATGGAAACATAATTGGGAACGACTCCCACAGTGTGACATTACCAACAGCCTCTACACATTGAGAGCGCTCAGATTCTCAGAGGACTTTTTTAGCGTAGAGAGCTGTGAAAATTGCAAGGCTGTCATTACCATTAGTAAAGAGTTCATTACTACAGCAACAAGAGCCATATGAACAGCAGTATGACAGTATGAGTGTGTGCGTCAAAAGTCACAAGAATAGGGGAGTTTTCCCTTCTTTGAAACAAACATTACACAAAGAGTATTGACTTTCACATGACACATTGTCTAATGCCACTGGCAGTCACGCAGATGCTGTGGCATACCCAAACTCAGTCCTGGTTGGCTCTGGGTGGGATCTAATCAGCACCACAGAGACTGATCATAGGCAGAGATTACAGAAGAAGACACCAAGGGTGTGCCTCCTCACTAAAGTAACCTAATACTGTTTTGTCCATGTCAGTTTTTCACAATACAATTCAGATGAATTACAACCACTGCTTACAGAATTCATCAGAAAAGAGAAACAGCCACCATATATTCTAATAGGCTGGTTATATGTATAAAAAAAGAAATGGTTATGTGCAAATAAACTCAACCACAGAGTGGTTCAATATACAGAGGTGCGAAAAAATAGAAGTGCATCAGTACTCTTTTTGATTCAGCATTTTTTTCAGGTGTGATCTGTAACCATAGAAACTCAGTCTACTGAAAAGCTCATTTCCATCAGGAGGAAGTCATAAAAGAAGACATTATTCAATACTCACACTTTTGTTGATGATACATCTCATTTCCTACTTACAGTGAGGTCCAAATTTAAACCTGAAAATGTTTTTTTGAAAATGTTTAAATATAAAAATATATACTTAGAAATATTCAAGTTGTTATTGTTAACTAAAACTGTTAAAATAGTTTTCAGTAATTGAACTGAATGTGAAATAAACTAAAAATACTAAAATTAGAACACACAAAATGAAAAACTTAAAAATGAAAACTAAAATTTATACAAATAAAACCAACTCAAAATATCAATAAATACTAATAGTATATAAGTCACACAAAAGCTAATGCTTTGCTTCCATTAAACCACAAGAGATTCTTTGGAACATTCTCAATTAATCTCAAATCATATATATATATATATATGTTTTTTTTTTATTAAATTATATTGTAAATATACTATTAAACTAAAATAAAATGAAATTAGGTGCATTTTCACTAGTGATCTCAGACTCTGGATTCTTACAATACTAGTCAATTTTATTGTAGTGATTATTTTTAAAATGTGTTTAAAAGATTTGGTGTTAATTGACTGTGTAAAAAAATACTCAAAAAATGATGGAAAACAAATAATAATAAAAAATAGATCAATAAAAACAAGCTTTACAGTTTAAACTTATACACAACAACATAGAGTACTAAGCTTATTTCACAACTTGACAAAAAAAAAAGAGGAAAAAGAGATAAAGGGGCCCCAGGGATCCACACCCTGCATAATAGAAAAGATGATCTGCTGTAAGTGTGAGGGCCATTTTCACAGGTGTCTTTGTTTGTGTGTGTGTGAGAGAGAGAGAGATCTGCTACAGAGAGGCTAACGAGAGTTGAGGGGGAGAAAGATGTTAAACCGGTCTGTGCTCCTCCGTACATCATTTTTCTCTGTCACTTTCACCCACCAAGTCATAAACACCATGTTTTCTACATTTTCAAGTTCCTTTTTCTACCAACCCATATCACACCCTATTCACATATAAATATGTAATATTTAAAGGATTAGTACATCCAAAATTAAAGCTGTATCATCATTTATTCATCCTCATATTGTTGAAAAAACAGTAATACTTGCTTCCATGGAATACAAAAATGCTGTTCATACTGCTCTTTTAAATAAAATTAAATTAAATGGTGACCATTGGCAAGCTTCAAAAATGACCAAAAGCATTATGGAAGGGGACCATAGAACTCACACACTATATTTCAAGTTGTCTAAAGCCATACAAAAACACATTGGTCTCACTATCTTCATTTACATGCAACCAAATAATCTGTTAGTATTGATGTCTGAATCAGACCAAAAAGCCATCATGTAAACATAGCAATCGATCCGATGGAGCTCAGTCTGAATTAAATTTAGATCGGATTGGAAGGGGTGGTGTAGACCTAAAATAATCAAATCAGGAAAAAATTAAGCATGTAAATGTTTGAATCTGCCTAATTGAATTCAAAAATACCTTGCACATGCACAGCAAGTGAGTAAATATGTTTTAAGTCTAACAAATGTGCATTTATTTATTTACATCTTACAAACTGGTCAGTGGAGGAGACTAAATATTTATTAATAATTGCTAAAAGCTCTTCTGACATATATGTCAGCTTCCTTTTTGGATATGTCATCAAGGCAAAATGACAATACTCACGGTGGCTTTATCTAGTTTTGAAGATGTGCATACATGTAATTCACATGTACTATATAAACAAATATGAATATGTTTGCAAAGTTTACGGTGCATTTAAAATAAACTGAACTTTCAGAATCTGCAATTGGATTGGATCCATTCAACTGAAGAAATTTACTGCATGTTAACATACTCATTGGATCTCATAACCTAATTTCATAACAACAAATTGTTATTTTCTTCAAATAAAGCTGTCATATTGCTTCAGATGATTACACAAGTCTCACAGACTACTTCTAAGATAATACTTTTTTTTTCTTTCAAATTTAGAACTGTACAGCTCCTAGTCAACATTCACTTTCATTGTATGAAAAAGAGCAGCAGGAACATTCTGCATAACATCTCCTTTTCTGGATTTCTCTGAAAGAATATCATAACACAGAAAACAACGACAAAGTTTCTATTTTTGGATGAACTATCACTTAGACTAATGAACTAGCAGGAGAACATAAACTTTCTCCTGCTTAAAAAAAAAACCTGTCTGTCTTTACATCTGACGCATTTCACATAGTCAGGTGAAAGGCATACTACGCAAAGGCACCTGCTAAGTCATGGAATATTTGAGTTGTCTGTGTGACGTTAGCACCGCTCTCAATAAGCAATCCTGAAAACAGCCAGGGTGTCTGACCCCTGAGAAAGAGCAAGAAGAACCCTGAAGGGCCGACACAAGGCATGCACAGATGGGCATGCTTTACCTCCACTGACAGGCTGCCAAGGGTCCAGGAAATGTCTGAGTCCACATCCTGGTCCCCGCTGTGCCTGAAAGAACCAGTTGCCACCAGATCACTTTCATTAAGTAGCCATGATAAAAGACAGTAAGAGTGCTTTTCAAGTACTTGTCACTTTATCTCATTATTTCATTCATACCCTATAATTAATACTGTCAGGGGACTCAGAAAACAACCCCTTAGGATTATATTTTAAGCCTTAATAATATAAAGTGCAAACACTTCAGCAACAATATCAGTCATCAGACTCCAGAAGAGATTGATAATACCATAACTAAATTGTATACGACAAAGGAAAACGTCAGTATTGCTGACTGAAAAGTCACCAAGTGTAGAATAGAGGAAGGCGTGCCATTCTCTTATTGCAAACACGAAGTTCTCACAATAATGGGAGTGTCACAACATTTTTTCAACCCCAAGAACTGTCTTTTCAACTTTTTCATGGTTTGTAACTGCGTTGCTTTCTTATTTTTAGTTACCTGTTAATTCGTGACAGTTGAAAACTGAAGCACACGTCGACCAGCACCAGGATTTTTTTCACGTGGAGCAGTTTGGATGGAGTTAAGAGCGGTGAAAGAGCCGCGAATTTAGGATGACTTCAGGCGCATCACGCGCGACGACACCAGGTGAGACTTCACGAACAAATCCAGACAGCTGTATTACACAAGCCAGACAAGAAAAACGACTGTATTTGTTGATATTTTAAAACACAGAAATGCTGCTTATAAAGTTTAAGCACAAAACGAAGTCGTGAAGTCAGGAGGAAAATAGAAAGCTATCACGTCGTGATAGATTGATTGACAGGTTCAGCGATGTGACGTGTTCCATCTAAAATAAGCAACATCTAAACAACATTTTGCTATTTTTATATGTTGTTCTTTGCAGCCTCTATAGGCTCGTATTAATTGGGAGAATACAAGAAAATAAATTAAAAATGTGGAAATGGTGATAAAACTGTGAAAAGTTGCATGACCTATGATATACAGTTTCCCTTATATATTTATATATATATATATGGGTTTTTTTACCTTAATGTTCATTATCAACCACAATGGTGCAGAGATGGTGGGTCACTTTGGGTCAGGTGATGAGACATTGGACAACTCTTTAGTTCTTATTCATATTTCTTATTGTACACTTTCAGGTATAGTATGTCTACAGTGAAACAGCAGTGCTGTTTTGTTTTGCACAGACAGACAAATAGTTTTTTTGGAAATGTATGGGTTCTCTTGGTATGAGAGAGGTGTGACGGAAATACAGACTATTTGGTTTTTAGCTATGAATGGAATTTGATGGCATATTTATCTTGGCTCTCAATACCACCGAGAATGACAAGAAATTACAAAAAAATACATAAAATACAATTATATAAAAAAATTATATATTTTTTCTTTTTTTCTTCAGTTTTTCTATCAACTGACTGTGAAGAAAGAAATAGATGGCTGGAGATTAACAGCACATTTAAAAGTTGTCCAACCTGCTTGCATTCCAGAAACCACAATAACACACTGTATTAATTTGACTGCTTTGGCCAACGGCCTTCTCAATCTGATGTGTTTTTACGACTAGATTTCCAAAGATAAAACAATGATATATACCAAACCTGTAGGTAACCACTCTCTAATTCAACATGAACATAACACTTGATGGAGGAAGTGTACTCTGGTTTTCAAAATACTTTTCCTAGAATTCTTGACAACAAGTTACAGCATTGATACTGATAAATCTACAAGCCTTCCCTTTGTTCGTCTAAACAAAGGGATACATGAGTAGGCCTATAACAAATTAATTTTAGTGTCTATGCAAATAAAGTACACTAAAATGTAATAAAACATTTCCATGACATTACGGAATATGAGTACCTAAGAAAGCTAAAAAATATATTTTGACTGAAGCATTACCAGACAAATTTCCTTACAAATATATTCAACACAGAAACTTCCATGACTTCTCCAGGCCTAGGAATCACTATTTTACAACAGACTGATATTTCCAGACTTTCCATGACTGTGAGGCACCTGCTAAGTTAAAAAGGTTTGCAAGTTAAATCAGCATAAATCAGCATAACAACACCTCTGAGAATCCTGATACTTGTGAACAGCAATGAATGGAATTAAATATATGTTACAACATCCCTCGCCACAAAATAATATTTTTTTTTAAAACCTGAGGCAAAAACAGATAACCATTAAATTTTCCCAACAGCTCCTAATGCATAGATTTTGCCCATAGATATCAATTAAGTTCTCAAACACTAGATACATTTGTAGTATAAATAATTCAAAAGCAGAAGAATGTAGATAGATAGATAGATAGATATTATACTATTTAGCTTGTACTTCTCTTTGTTGTTCAGTTTCATTGTTGCAATGCAAATTACCTCACCTGTGGGCCTTTTATACATCCTGAGATTCTAATTGGAGTGTGAACATTAGAGCTGATTATTGTTTTCATGTTGAGAAATGTGTTATAATTGAGCTCAGGTTGTGATGCTGTTAACACAATTACAGAATGCAAGTGTTTGCTAAATGATCACATGGTACATCCTCTTATCCTCTGCCTTTTTGAGCTGATTTCTGTATACAGTAGAATATAATTACAAAATGTTCAACAAATTGTCAAAACAGATTTACACAATAGCTTAGCAAAATCAGAAAACAGTCTGTTTAGTTGGTGTGTGCCATAACTGCATCGTTATGTGGGCAAAAATTATGTTTTACTATTGACAGCCACTCAAAAAAAGCCATGTATTAAGAATAAATGCATATTAATTCCTTGGCTGTATGCAGCAACAAACCAAAGTGCTAATGCATATCCAGATATATTAGACCCTGTTGGAAATTAAGTCTTTTATAGAAAGAGAAAGAAAAGGTAGAAGAAGAGAGCAAGATAGATTGTGTGAGTGGCTGAATGAATAAACAGACAGACAGATTTGATGAAAGAGACTGCAGTAAGTTGACTGCCACTTTACATTAGACAGAATTACTGCCTCTCGCACAGTTAGTAATGCTTGTCTGCTTTTGTCCAGACAGTAAACCAGGAGCATTTCATCAGAGTTTTATTCAAACATCCCCACATAGCCATTCAATCACTCTCAGTACCAAAGCCATCTCAGTCTGTCTTATTGCTGTAAACCATCCGTAGACATTTAACGTTTCCTGTCCTTTCCATCTTTAAATCAAGTTGGGCTTTTATCCCCTTTTATAGAGAGTCACCATGGACCTCTAATGACCAGGATCAATATCTGTTTGCGGCTGACCTTTAAAGAAATATACAAATGTACACTTCCTTATTGTTACCAAAAGCACAATGGGCATTGTTTTTTATTATAAGTCTTTCTGTCCATACTATTCAAGCGATAGAGTCAAATTATGCGACTTACCGTGGGTATTTTTTGTTTGTTTGGTGGAATTAATTATTCACACAATGGCATTAAAAAAGCAAACATACTGGTACTAGAAATGGAACAAAGCAATATAGAATATGCAGAACCTAGGCAAACATATACATGTAATCTTATTTTATTAATCAGGAATTGATTGAATTGTGAAAAGTGGGTATTACATAAGCATTACAAGTTAGTTGGAGAGGAGGGGTTGAAAAAAAGATTTGTGACATCAGCTGAAAAAGAAATGATTTAAGTTACTATGTAAATTGTTATTATTTTGATAAAAGACTCCACGGACAGGTATAAAGCCATAAATGTGCATTCACAATGTAAACAGGGTCAATTTTTATTTCATGTTGAATGACATACTGAAAGAGCATTGTAGAAGTAATGACCTTCTCTTAGTTACACCCTGTTATTGTATTGATGAAAACTATTTTCTTTTCTTTTTTTGAACAAAAGAGTTCCTTTGTTTTTCTTTGAAGGATGCTTTACAAGCACAGCAAGCACCTGAGTGGACGATACAAGAAGTCTGCACATCACTTGGTCTGGCTCCTCTGTCTTTGGGTTCACCTCTTGCCTCAAGGTTAGTACAGTATACTACTATTTTACCAAACTTTATTTGTTATAAAACAAAGAAAAACAGAAGAACTTGTGCTATTTACACTTTTACATGCCATTTATGGGTGAGCAAAATTGAAACAGATGACATGAAAAATTATTATATATCTGTGTGCACTGTTTCTCTTTCAATTTATATATGAGCAAAGTACAGAGTAGAGAGAGCCTGAAAATGAACAAGTCCAGAAATCCACATAAGACAGCATTTGCTTAATTGCTTGCCAGCACTCCCGTACAAGTCTATAAAAGTCCTTCAAGTAGTAAAACGATTAATAAGAATGGAAGGGGGCTGTAAATTGCAAACAGGAGGGACTGAGTCAGCTGTGTAAAAGAGTCACTCTATGCAGTAGACCAATGCATAACATTTTTAGGGGGAACATTTTTTAATGGCATTATGAAATCTGATCACGTTTTAGATTGAATTTAATAATAAATACTAGTAATACCAGGAGAATTCACACGCCCAGAGGGCATCTAGCTGGAGGAGAGCGAGACACAGAATGGATGAGATCATTTAGAGGAGTCCAGTAGCCCGCAGCATGATTGTCCTAGCCTTAATGAATTAATTAGTAATGATCACAGTGAAGATAAAGGGATTCAGAGCATTTCACTTCTCATTGCCCAAGAGAAACCACCATCCCAACACTTAAAGAGCAGAGGGGGAAAGTGCCTAACTGTGTTTCAAATGATGCACTATACACTAAATGTATACTACCTTTGAGAGGTTTGTTGTCACTTGTCAGTAACATTTTTTTTCAGCAAAGACCCATTAAACTCATCGACTGTAAAGACACATGCAGAATTGTGAGATGTTAACTTGCAGTGAGATATGAACTCGCAGTTGTGAGAAAAAAGTCAGAATTGTGAGATAAAAAAGTTGCAGTTATTTATTTTTTTATTTTTTTATTAGCGTAAATAAAAACAGAATTGTGAGATATAAAGTTAGAATTCAGAGAAAAAAGTCACAGTTGCAAGATATGAACTCAGAATTGTGAGATGCAAGCTCAAAATTGCAAGCCAAAAAGTTTATTTCTTGCAATTCTGACATTTTTCTCAAAAAAGACAAAAATCCAAATTGTCAGATTAAAAAGTAAACAATTACCTTTTTTATTTTTTTATCCCATGGTGGAAATGGCTTCCATTGAAAACAGTTATTTTAATTATAAGAATATTTCACAATATTCCTGTTTTTACTACATTTTTTATCAAATAAATGAAGCCTTAAAGAACAAAAGAGACTTAATTCAAAAACATAAAAAAAAAATAATAATAAAAAAAAAAGCTTTTGAATGGTAGTGTATTCTGCAATCCATTGTATTCATTTTAGAATAGGTTTTTTTTTCATATAGAATGCTTGACGATTTTTTTATTACACATTTGCTTCCAGTTAAGTTCTCTCCCCTTTCCGCTATGCAGTCAAGCTCGAACAAATGCATCATAAGGGTACCCAAATGCATCATAAGGGTACACCTCGCTTTACTGTATGAGCACTCTAATTGCACCTAACAAATTATATCTAACAAACTATAAAATGGAGTAGAATAGTGCAGAGGCACACTAAATGGGAAGAACCTCCCCAGTTACACTGGAAACCTTAGAAGATAAGCAGGCATTTGAGAGAAAAAGAGAATGAAAGAAAAAAAACGACTGAAAAACTGGTGTGAAATGTTTACGCAGTGATGGATGACAGAGTTGGAGAAGCAACTTTAAAACTAGATTGTCACGCTAACCTTTTGAAGCTAACAACAATGAAGCTATTTATATCATTCATAATGATTGTTCAGAGCCATATTTTTAAATAAATTTTTACAAAATGCAACTAAAAATAAAATACAGGATTTCGTAGCATTGGTGTTTTAAAGAACAGACAGTGCAGACACCATATTTTATTTTACACAAATGAAAACAAGGCTGTGAGGGATTGATTCAGTTGTGTGTAGATGAAAGAACATTGAAAAAAAGTCTCCAGTAGACAAAGAACTTTAAATGTGACCTAGAACATACATCATATTTAAATATGGTGTCTACTAAGATCGGGTAAATGCTGGTTCAGAATTAGCAGCTAGTCATGAGTTTTATTTAGACATAGTCAGGTGTACGTCACACCTTCAGAAGTATTCATGGTATGTTAGACTAGCACACACACATAATATCAGTCAACATTTGGCTGTCAAGTTGTTCCTTTCAGGCCAAATCTGGGCCAGCCTGTTTTATCTGGTTGTGTGCTTGTCAAAGCATCAGACAGAAGCATTATGAAACTGACAACTCATGGGGAAGTGGTAAACTGGGCAGGTCAGAGAGAATTAGAGTTAAAAGTTAATGTGAAGGTGTGCAAGTTTTGTGAAAATTTAACAGAGCAGAATAATTTTTGGTGTCTTGAAAAGACCAAAGGGTACAGTGTCCTTATAAATTTGCAGTCAAAGTTGTTAATAGGTTATTGTCTAGTAAATGCCAGTGGCCATACAGACAATCATAGCTTTTGACAGAAGACATTCTTCTGGGTGATGCTAACCTTTTTTTTATTTTATTTTTATTTTTTTTAATAACTAGGATAAAGTCTACATGAATTCAAAATTGACCCCATATACTTTCTTAATATATGCTTCGGGTCTTATTGTGAAAGAATTATAGTGCAGTTTCAGGTGTGGTGGCTAAATTTCTGTAAAATTATGCGAGCAAAAAAAGGTAAATTTTTAAATTGTCAATAATGTAGTGATGTATGAAATCCGTTTGTAATCAAGCAGCTTTCTGTTGGTCAACAGGGTGAATCTGTGACCACCTCGCTCCGAAATCTGTGCTGGGAAATCATTCACCCTCAAGCAAAATTCCAGATCGCATGCATTCCTATTGAAAAGAATGGATTTTGCCCACAAAATTGTTGAATGACTGTAAATATCACTGCACCTTCATTCCAAAGAAATCTTTGGAATTCAGGTGATGTCACCAAGACATTTTTTTTTTTTTTTTGGCTATGGACATTGTTATTTTCTGGGAAATACTGAAAAGGAAATTTTGGCCAACACAATAACAAAAGAAGTATTTATATGAAAATGATAACTGATATATTGGCTGATATTTTATATTTTGCGAGTCTTTTATTTTATTGTTTTTATAAAACAATTAACAATCTCAGTTAATAAACAATCTTTCTTATCCCATAATAATTTAACAAATGTAGGCCTGATATAAATCATTGAAATAAATAAATTATACATGCCTTTGGTCAACTTTAAAAATATTAAATGTAAAATATATCTTTCACAAATATAAAAAAGGCATAAAGAATCTAAATTCCTATTTACATTGAATAAAAAGTCTCTGGCCTAAAGAAACATTTTATTTTATTTATATTTAGAAATAAGAAATAATGTGAGGTCATTTCACTATAATTTACTGGTTTGTATATGGGCCATTCTACAGAACTGGTCCAAAGTCAGAGTTGGAAACATATTGAAAAAACCGTTGTCTTTTTCCAAAAATTTTCATTTGTATGTATGCAAATTGTATAATATCCAAGGTACACATTTCTAGTAATTGTGCAGTTAATTCTCATATTGTATTTTCAGAAAGTTTTGGAATATTTGTCTTCTCCGCAAATTTCTCACTACCGAAACACAATAATAATAATTTAATTAGAAGGGTTATATTGACCTATTAATATTTTGCTTACGTCTAGATTGTAAATATATTATTATGGAGGTAAATCCATAATTACATTTTTAAAAATATTTCAAGTGCAATTTATGAGATTTGTTGTATTTTGAATCAAATTTTTCTTTATAAAAGGCAAAAAGTTGATAATACTGATTTCAAGTTAAGGATTCATTAGTTTGAATATACACTGAACCAAAAACTAGCATAACATCTTAGTTGATAATTCAGTTTACTTTATATTTGACACAACATCCCATGTTTCGGTAGTGACTGCACATTTTCGGTAGTGACAGTAATGCTTTGGTAGCTACCACATCACATTACAGAATTTTAACTCACATACTAAAACACTACTAAAACATACTAAAATACAAAAAAAATGCATAACTGTACTAAAATTGTGTTTATTTCCCCCAAATATGAGGATTATGTGTTCCCTTTTGTCACTACCGAAACAATGATGACATGTTTCGGTAGTGACTGTTTCGGTAATGACAATTCTATGGGATAACACCTAAAAAAAAACAAAGATGTAATTTTAGATACTTTTGAACCTAGCTCAAAGATGCTAATCAGCACATGGTTTTCTAGCACAGTTCTGAACAGTGGTATACATATAAAAACTAAATGTTATGGAATAACTCCA
>NW_015505264.1:1733049-1741279 GCF_001515645.1 Sinocyclocheilus grahami | reverse complement strand
AATAATAATTTAATTAGAAGGGTTATATTGACCTATTAATATTTTGCTTACGTCTAGATTGTAAATATATTATTATGGAGGTAAATCCATAATTACATTTTTAAAAATATTTCAAGTGCAATTTATGAGATTTGTTGTATTTTGAATCAAATTTTTCTTTATAAAAGGCAAAAAGTTGATAATACTGATTTCAAGTTAAGGATTCATTAGTTTGAATATACACTGAACCAAAAACTAGCATAACATCTTAGTTGATAATTCAGTTTACTTTATATTTGACACAACATCCCATGTTTCGGTAGTGACTGCACATTTTCGGTAGTGACAGTAATGCTTTGGTAGCTACCACATCACATTACAGAATTTTAACTCACATACTAAAACACTACTAAAACATACTAAAATACAAAAAAAAATGCATAACTGTACTAAAATTGTGTTTATTTCCCCCAAATATGAGGATTATGTGTTCCCTTTTGTCACTACCGAAACAATGATGACATGTTTCGGTAGTGACTGTTTCGGTAATGACAATTCTATGGGATAACACCTAAAAAAAACCAAAGATGTAATTTTAGATACTTTTGAACCTAGCTCAAAGATGCTAATCAGCACATGGTTTTCTAGCACAGTTCTGAACAGTGGTATACATATAAAAACTAAATGTTATGGAATAACTCCAAAAAAAGTGTGCTTAATTGCAGAAAAAAGGTGTTCGGTAGAGACGTTCCTTAAAGTTACACACAGCTTTTTCAGAATTTTGAACACATTTACCTCAAAATGATGAGACCTATCTACTCACACCTTGTAGCTATGAGAGTGGGGGACACAGGAATATTTCCCGATCATAAATTTATGGGTTTAGTTCAAATCAGTCTCGGCCAATAGACTAAAACATACACTGGCCCTGTTATATACAGACGGAATTTTGAACACATTTACCTCAAAATGATGAGACCTATCTACTCACACCTTGTAGCTATGAGAGAGGGGGACACAGGAATATTTCCCGATCATAAATTTATGGGTTTAGTTCAAATCAGTCTCGGCCAATAGACTAAAACATACACTGGCCCTGTTATATACAGACATCATTAAAATTTCTTATATAAGGAGAAAAATTTTGAAAAATCTTTTATCTTTCTCTCTCTCCCCAGTGGATGGCTTCTTTATGTCTGATGCTAAGGCTGTCCTGCAAGGGTGTGATGACCACTGGACCTTACAGGAGAAGGAGCGTATGCCTGTGCTCTTTCAAACCACGGTATGCGTGGACGTACAGGTCCTTTCCCCAGGTGAGTGGACAGCATTTAGCTATGTCTCGGCCCCTGCACCCCGCTATGAACTTGCCCTGCAGGGGGATGCAAACAACCTGTACGCCTGGTTGTTGGGTGTACGCCACCAGTTCCCTGTCCAGCTGACCACTCATCACTGGTACCACATATGTCTACGGTGGGACGCCCCTCGCAAAAGCTTCAGCCTGACGATAGGTGGCAACTCGGAAGTATACCAGCGGACCGCCATTGCCCGAGCAATCCCTCCTTCAGGGCGTCTTCTGCTGGGTTGCCAACCAAACGAAGCCTCCCCTGGGGCGAAAATGGCCACCGTGGAGCTCTACCTGTTCCGCATATGGGACGATGTTGGAGAGCACAGAGCCTGCGAGGACGGGACGGTGATTGGTTGGGACTCACGACTTTGGGCCGTCACACGTGCCCAGGCAAGAGTACAAGATTATACATTGCAATGTGGTGAGTACAGAGATTCACAAAAGGGAAGCCTGTTTAACCGGTTGATAAGAGAGGCGAACTGAAAATAGCAGTGATAATTTGCCTAATGACTGTGTATAATCCAGAGTCAGATCAACTCGGCAAGCCATAAACAGCCTGAAGCCCTTTCTCGCTCTGAACTAAAAGTATGCAGAGTCCTTTTTTGTAGCGTCTTCAAAGCTATTTAAAGCTTAGAATGTTGCTGACTGAACCAACCAAGCAGACGTCTTGCTTGTAAAGACCAGCATGTGGATTGGTCGGGACATTTTGTGTGTAGTGTCTTCATATACATGCATGATGAAGATGATGCATGTTTTAATGTTGCATGATTTCACTAATTTAACTTCTCAAGAAAACTCACTTTCATGCATGTATTATTTCTAGATAAAATAATGATCCTGTTGGAAAATCCAGCTTTAGCTGGTAGCTGTATTTTGGAACATGGCAGCTGGTTTCTAGCTGGTCTAAGGTGGTCATTAAAGCTGGTTGACTAATCCCCATATTCCAAAAACTAGTTTGACTACCTTAAACTAGTATGACCAGTTGGTAAGTTTGTTGCTGGTCCATAAAAGCCACCTCCATGTACTTGTAGCTAATGAGAATCTTGAATAATAAATAACCAGGATCAGATAATGAACAAGTTGGACTACCTAACGACTAGCTATGGCCACCAAATTACCAGCTTGGATCACATAAAGACTAGCTAGAACCAGCTAATGATGAACAAGCACCAGCTAATTACCAGCTTGAACCAGTTAATGACCAATTTAGACCACCTAATGACTATAGCTAGGACAGGCTAATGACCATTTTGAACCAGCTAGAAGCCAGTTATCATGTTCCAGCACACAGTTACTGGCGTAATATGAATTTTCCAACAGGGGAGTCAATAGCCTTGCCTGTTCCCTGCATCAGAAGGTAACTATCATCTGACCATCTTTTGTGAAAAATCGTTAACCCTCAAGTGAAATTCCAGATCCCTTTTTAATTGACTGGGTTTTGCATATGAAAATTTGATTAACAACAATAAATGTCGTCGCACCTTTATTCCAAAGAAGTCTTTGTAATGTTTAATCTAAAAGTGATTGCTCAACCTATAATGGTTAAAATTATACATGTCTACAGTTAAAAAAAAGAAAAATCAGTTAAAAGATGCATCCCATATACATCAGATCAAATCTGGCTTTTCGTTTCTAGACATAAATAAGTTCACTATATAAGACATGCCTTTTCTCCTCCACAGGAAATTATGAAGTCAAATCAATTTCAAATATCCTACAGGATATTTGAAACATTTCAAAACACATCCAGATGTATGAAAACCTGGGATGTCTTGATTGCAATTATCAGATCAGATGTTGATGCAGGGTACAAGAAGGGCAGTAGTAACATTCTTGACTTTCTATCATTTGTGCATGCCAATTCTATTTCTATATTTCATATTTTAGGTCTAAGGCATCTGCGTATGAAACGCAGTGCAGACAGAACTACAGCCCCATCCAGTAAGTGCAGTGCAAGTGTGAATTCACTTCACTGATTATTATTGTAGTGTGGTGGTGGGTAAATGTCTTGAGGAAGTTACGTCCCAAACTATAAGCATTTAAATAAATATTTCCTATAAAAAGGAATCAGAGTCAGTTAATTTAAATTAGGGGTTTTCAAACTTCCTGGGGCTTCCCAGCAAGGCACATTTTTGAAGTTTCCTGGTCATGGAGAAATCTAATAATTCAACTGTTTTAAATAAGGGCAAAATGCACTGGAGGGGAGTCTCCAGGTCCAACAATGGTTTGAAAACCCATGAATTACATAACTGTCAAAAGAAACCAATTCACTATAAAGAAGGATACAAAGACTACAGGACAGTTTATTAGAACACGCTTATTCCTAAGGAACACAAAAGAAGATATTTTACAGAATGTCCAAGCTGCTTTCTCATGACCAGTTACAACATGGCACATCTGAATGTTCTGAATTGAATGTGCACAAAGATTTGAGAGCTATGACAGGAGTTTCAGCAAATTAATTTCAGTGTTCCCCAAATAATAATAAGAGTTATTATTTTTGTCCTTTTGGAACTTAACAGCATGTACATTTCCATCACATTTAAAACAGCTGCTTGGACAATCTAAACAGGGCACAAAGGAGCAGAAATGAACGAAATATCTGAATGAAATATATACAAAATGAAATATAAACCTCTGAACAGAAAGTTTGTAACCAAACCTCCACAATAGTAACAATTTTATATCAGAAGGCATCATTTACTTAGAAATTAGGATAGTTTCCAGGAATCAATACTTCTCATGACAGTGCTTATCTTTAACGTCAATGTCATTTCCACTCCTCTGCGAATGTAGCTCTTCTTTTTGTCCTCGATCTCACGGCATGCTGCACTGAAAAGGCATGCCTGTTCCAGGCACGGTGCATGACGCAATCAGATGTTTTAAATAGCAGATGGGTTAGGTAATCTTGTTGTCTGAAGTTAAATTGGACAGGGTTGCAGAGAAAAATTTATGTAGTTGAGTAGAAATCAGCTGTATCTGCATATCAATAACATCTTAATCAAGAAAGATTACAGTTCCGCAAATAGAAAGGTGTTACCTGTGTAAACTTGTGTTCTGTTCTTTCACTTAATGAATTAATTGCATAGGTATGTTTGTGAGAAACCCAATCTATTTTTGATTTTAAGGTTTAAAGGTTAAAGTTTAATATTTTATACACTTACAGCATCCCAAGGTTCAGCCAGCACCCGAGAGTTTGTCTCGACATCTAGTAAGTGTTCCATCTCTACTTCACCACAGCAACATATAGATATACAAATAAAGTTAAAGCATTGTACTTTCTGTCTATTTGCAGTTTACATTTTTTTATGGAATTTGTTTAGCGTTGTGTTGAATGACAATTTGTCTCTTCCTCCCTCTCTTCCCTCCCTTTCTAAGGTCCACTCCAATTGATTTTGACTTCAATAATTACCGGTTCACTGAAATCCACCACCCAAGGTCAGTAACAGATGTAAGATGCTGTGGAATATAAAAAGCTGGAGTAGAAAGTTCCAGATCACCTTCAGTCAGTGAGCCATTTACTTTGTGTAGTACTGGTGTTGAATGGGTCAACATAGTTGACTAGTTGACTTTGAGCAGTAATGCTTTAAAGGAGATGAATCTAGAAACTGAATCCTGTTCCTGTCCACAGGACAGAACCTTCAATCTTTGAATCAGGTCTTAAACACAGTCTCTGCTTCAACCACACAAGCCAGAACCACATCAAATCCTGCAGGACTCTCTACAACAACTTCTAAACCTTCAGTGACTCTCAGTGCACCAACACAAATTCCCCTCACATTAACTACCACATCAAACACTATTACACCTGCTATTCAAGCTGGTTCAGCTGTTAATAACATAACTACTATGTCAAACGCTAGTGGATTAAACACGTCACCTCCAACTCCAGCCTCACTTATGTCTTACATAACCACTCAAACTAGCCAGAGCACGTCAATATCTGCCCAGTCACGTTCAAGCAATCACACTAGCCATCCATCTAGAAACTGAATCCTGTTCCTGTCCACAGGACAGAACCTTCAATCTTTGAATCAGGTCTTAAACACAGTCTCTGCTTCAACCACACAAGCCAGAACCACATCAAATCCTGCAGGACTCTCTACAACAACTTCTAAACCTTCAGTGACTCTCAGTGCACCAACACAAATTCCCCTCACATTAACTACCACATCAAACACTATTACACCTGCTATTCAATCTGGTTCAGCTGTTAATAACATTACTATGTCAAACGCTAGTGGATTAAACACGTCACCTCCAACTCCAGCCTCACTTATGTCTTACATAACCACTCAAACTAGCCAGAGCACGTCAATATCTGCCCAGTCACGTTCAAGCAATCACACTAGCCATCTAGTCGGTACTTTTGAAACAACAGTCAATCATACGACAGAAAGATCTTCCACTGCACAAACTGTCGCGACTCAAGTAACCAATCAGACAGCGGTTCTACGAACAATGACGTCCAATGTATTATTCACAGGTATGGCTATTATCACTGTGTTCTGATTATGTCTTTTTTCTTCTTTCTTGGAAAAAGACAGATGGCTTCTATTTCGGTGATAATTACAGGATATTAAATTAAATTCCTTACCTTCATTCTCTCATTCTGCCACATATTACATAATTTATACATTATAAAATGAATCCTAATGGTTCAATGCTTTGATGTGTCTTTTCATTTGTTTCAGAGCCATTTGCAGTACAGTGTAACTTTTCCCAGTCCTGCGCTAATGAATGTAAGAAAGAAAAAATTTTTAGACAAAGCCTATTTTATTCTTAGAAGACATCATTTAGATTAAAACTGGTGATTCCTGGGGATGTGTAATAATATCTCTCTTCTTACGTCACAGCATCATACTACTGGATGCTTGTGGAGGTGAAAGGCTCTAATATGACGGAGGGAGAGATTCAAATTTGGGTAAGAGCATTTTTATTTTAAAAAATGAATAAATAACCTAATAATTTATTATAGTTTTCCTAATAATAATAATAAATTAGTTTTGTATTGAATAATTATTTTATAAACTAGAAGAGAGTATTGTATAAAATAAAGGGTTTTTCATTTTGAAATTCTAAAATTCCTGATGCTTCCCCCCTCTATAATCAGTTTTCAGATCTTTTTCATAAAAGCACCTGCTCTGCTGGAGTTTCAACAACAGGAATCAAAACTACATCATGTCAAACTGACATAGTCTTTGTGGTAGGTATAATTTGTTAAAAAAAGAGAACAGGGCAGGGCTGAACTTTGATGTTGTCCAACACTGCATCATTATAAAATAACCCTTTTTCAATAATATAGACTGCAGAGGTTAGATGTGAAGCCAAGCAGAACATCCAGTAAGTCAAACTAACTCTATAAGCTACACAACAATTATGATCTCGTTGAAATTCAATATCAAGTAACGCTACTACTGCCCCCATTCTTACAGAAGGACAAATTGCACTGTGCTACTACAGCTGAGCCAACCTGTGAATACATGCATCCTCCGAAGGCTGGTGCAATACGGGACTATAAACCCATCGATCCAAATCCAGCTTCTGGGAGATGTAGAAAGAGTGGGTGAGTGAGACAAGCACATAATTCTGTCATAATTTACTCACCCATTTGTTATTCCAAACGTGAAAGTGAATGCAGACTGGGTCTGTTAGGCTTCAAAAGGACAAAAAGCACCTTAAAAGCACAATAAAAGTGATCCAAATGATCATTTAACAATAATGGACAGCCGTTTCTAAGATAATGCATGATTAATTGTCTGTTTTTGAAGTCTCACTGAATGGCATTTGTTTACAGGCAAAGGACTGTGCCCAGATCACAATATTACGCCCCCTGGAGGGGGGTTTGTGCACTGCACATCTCCAATGTCTTATGATGATGTCTGCAAGACCCAGGGACCTGTCAATGTCACATGGTAGAATATGCTACTGACTTGCCACACTCTTAAATTAGTTCTGGCATTTTTAGTGTTTATGTGCGATTGTATTATTGATTAAATGTTTCTCTCTTTCTTGCATTAGTTCTTATAAGGAGAATGGTTTCATTCCTAAAGATTTGGTTGCTAATCAATCCTGCAACGGTGAGTGTTATTACTCTTTGGACTTACAGTATTATTTGGTCATCATTTTCTGACTAATACCAGTCAGACTAATATCATATACAAAAATGAAATTTTGGTGTGTTTTGTTTTTTAGTTGAGAACCAACAATATTGTGAGTGTCATGTGTCTACCAACAATGGTGAGTGGAACATAATTATTCTATGAAAGAGTAGGTACAAGAATGTGTCATGGACCAATCAGACTCCAAGTTCTCTCTCCTACCTCTCCTTTAGAGACATATTATACTGTTCGCCTAAATATTGCAAGCCCAGATGTGAATTTCACCTACGTTCAGAACATGGTGAGTTTTTAGAGAAAAAGTTTTTGCGAACAGGTAAAATGCCTATAGTAAGTGTTTTACCAAAACATTGCTGTCGAAAGATTTGCAAGTTACCTTACCTCAATGAATGACAAAATATGATTATTGTTTTATTAGTTCTATTGTTTCATTCAATAGGTTATACAATTGAGCACTCCTTGCAACGAATCCAGAATGCAAGGGTATGTCTGCAATTCCTGTCAAAAATAACATATATACAAAATTTTGGGGTCAGTAATTTTTTTAAAGTGAAATTTATACTTTCATCCATCAAGGAAGGACACATTAGAAGTATGACAGTACTGACAGTAAAGATGTTTATAATTTGTTTAAAAGATTTTTATTGCAAATAAATGCTGTTCTTTTGAACTGTTTATCCACCAAGAAATCCTGAGAAATTGTATCACAATTTCTGGGGGAGAAAAAAAAGTGTTCTAAAAAACAAAATATTGTGTGTGTGTGTGTGTGTGTGTGTGTGTGTGTGTG
>NW_015505264.1:1698415-1732936 GCF_001515645.1 Sinocyclocheilus grahami | reverse complement strand
AAAAAATATTGTGTTTGTGTGTGTGTGTGTGTGTGTGTGTGTGTGTGTGTGTGTGCATGTTTATGTGGTTTATGAGGACACAAATTTGTATAATAACATGGGTATGACATAGGTATTACAACGAGAAGGTGATTTATGAGGACATTTTCAGTGTCCCGTAATTCAAAATGCTTATATATAATTCAGAATGAGTTTTTTTGAAAATCTAAAAATGCAGAAAGTTTCCTGTGAGGGGTAGGTTTAGGGGTAGGGTTGGTGTAGGGCAATTGAATATACGGTTTGTACAGTATAAAAACCATTACGCCTATGGAGAGTCCCCATAAACCATAAAAACAAACCTCTGTGTGTTTGTGTGTGTGTGTATATATATCATGTTTCATGTTTCACGTTCATAGGTCTCGGTGTAATTCTTTTACTGAAGTATCCCAGTTGTATCAGGTAAACATCCATTTGTTTTCCATCTTCAGTCAAATAATCTTGTTACAAGTGGGTCAAATCTTGTTTTCTGTATCTGCTCTAAAAGGTTGTGATTTATGCTTTGCAGGGAATGCACTTGGAATGTTTTGGTGAAGGAACGAGGCAAGTTGTACTATCGTGTGTGTTTATGTGTGTCTATGTGTATTTACAGACAGCTTAACCTGTCTGTCATTCCTCAGGCTCTACACATGTATGTTAACTCTGCAGCTGTCAAAACAGCTGGATGTGTGTACTGTTAGTACTGCTATTGCCATTCTTTGGAAGGACAGTACCAACATTAGTTTTGATGGACCCCTCAGTCAAATTGGTGAGTGTTGAACTGTATGTACTGGTATTCCCCAATTATAGCTAAGCTTATCCAAGTGGTGTAAACAGTAAAAATGCCTTTTTTTTCCCCCTATCTCTCTACTATACAGCCATATGTCGTTTGCCCACTGATTCGGAAACCATTCCTTTAAACTCAACATTCACTTGGATGTCTGTAAATTTCAGTTCCAGCCACATTGATGACATCAAAGACCATTTGAAATGGTAAATCTTGTATTCAGTTCATATTTTACACTGTGCATACTTCACATTTGTGTCAAATTTCAATTATTCAAATTTCAGTTAATATATTTCCATGTCTCTGGCTATATTTACACTGAAAATCAACATTTCTGGATATCAGATTCAAACCAAATTTTATTTTTTTATTAAACATTCAAACCACATTCCAACCTGAATGATTAATGATTAAACATCAGTCCTAAAGAACAATTTTGCAAAGCAAATCAGAACTGTTGGTAGTGTAAACGTAACCATTTAATGTGGTTTTGCCAAGTAGGGCATGTGTCCTGACAAACATCCGTGTTAGTCCTGAAACAGCATTCTTGTTAACCAATCAGATATTACTGTATAATCAGGCTTAGGACTGGATTTATGTTTTGAACAACATTCTTATCAACCTATCATTTCCTCATTTTAGCAGTATATAATGGTTAGGATTGTTTGTTTGACAAGAATGTTGTGTCAGGACTAACAAAAGCCTTTGCCAAACAAACATTCCAATCTTGCTCTTTGTTTTCCAGTGCACAGGGTCAGACATTCGCTGTTATTTTAAATGAGAGCTGTGAAGTCTCACCTTCTGAGTCCTACACAACTCAAGTTGTCCCTCCAAGAACAAGTTCTGAGAGCAGTGCTACATTCCCAACAGTCACACCATCCACACCATTAGCCACAAACACTTCTAATACACCACTCAATACAACAAGTCTAATATTCAATACATCCATCAACAGTACAGGCAATCAAACAAACACGGTGTCAAATTATACAGCAAGTCTACCACTCAATTCAACACGTGATATAGTACCGCCGGTCAATATAGCAAGTACACAACACTATATAACAACCTCAATGGTCAGTACAACACATAAAACATCCAGTGTAACACCTCAACTGAGCAATACAGCAGTTACAATACACTATACAACAACCTCACCTGTCAGTACAACAGGTACATCAAACAATATACTAGCACCATTGGTCAGTACAACAACAACGACACACAATATAACAACCCCAGCAATCAGCACAACAGGTACAACACACAATATAACTTCACCTGTCAATACAACAGGTACATCAAACAATATACCAGCATCATTGGTCAGTACAGCAAATATGACACCCAATATAACAACCTCACCTGTCAGTACAACAGGTACATCAAACAATATACTAGAATCATTGGTCAGTACAACAAATATAACACCCAATATAACAACCTCACCTGTCGGTACAACAGGTACATCATACAATATACCAGAATCATTGGTCAGTACAACAAATATAATACCCAATATAGCAACCTCACCTGTCGGTACAACAGGTACATCAAACAATATACCAGCATCATTGGTCAGTACAGCAAATATGACACCCAATATAACAACCTCACCTGTCAGTACAACAGGTACATCAAACAATATACTAGAATCATTGGTCAGTACAACAAATATAACACCCAATATAACAACCTCACCTGTCGGTACAACAGGTACATTAAACAATATACCAGAATCATCGGTCAGTACAACAAATATAACACCCAATATAACAACCTCACCTGTCGGTACAACAGGTACATCATACAATATACCAGAATCATTGGTCAGTACAACAAATATAATACCCAATATAGCAACCTCACCTGTCGGTACAACAGGTACATCAAACAATATACCAGCATCACTGGTCAGTACAACAAATATAATACCCAATATAACAACCTCACCTGTCGGTACAACAGGTACATCAAACAATATACCAGCATCACTGGTCAGTACAACAAATATAATACCCAATATAACAACCTCACCTGTCGGTACAACAGGTACATCAAACAATATACCAGCATCACTGGTCAGTACAACAAATAAGACACCCAATATAACAACCTCACCAGTCAGCACAACAACTACGACACACGATATAATAACCCCAACAGTCAGCGCAACATACAATGTAACAACCCCACCAGTCAGTTCAACAAATACGGCACATGATATATTAACAACAACAGTCGGTGCAACAAATACACCATACAATATAGCAACCTCACAAGTCAAAACAAGACTCAATATAACCTCAGTGGTCAGTACAACTCACACAACACTCAATGAAACAACCCCACTGGTCAATACAATAGATACATCACACAATATAATGACTTCAATGGTCACTACAACACATACAACACTTGATGTAACAGCCCAGCCGGTCAATACAATAGATACAACAGAAAAAATAACAACCTCAGTGGTCAGTACAACACATACAACACTCAATGTAACAACTCAACCAGTCGATACAACAGACAAAATAACAACCTCAATGGTCAGTTCAAAACATACAACACTCAATGTAGTACCACACAATATAACAACTTCACATGTCAGCACAACAGCTACATCAAACAATATAGCAAACTCACCAATCACAACAACAGGTACAGAATCGACACTCAATATAACAACTTCAAATGCCCATACAACAGGTACGCCACACAATTTAGCAATCAGTACAACAGGTATATCAAAATATACAACAACCTCACCAGTCAGCACAACAGATACAACACATAATATAACAACCTCACCAGTCAGCACAACAGGTACCTCAAACAATATACCAACATCACCAGTCAGTACAACAAATATGACACACAATATAATAATCCCACCAGTCAGCGCAACAGGTACAACACACAATACAACAACCTCACCAGTCAGCACAACAGATACAACACACAATATAACAACCTCACCAGTCAGCACAACAGATACAACACACAATATAACAACCTCACCAGTCAGCACAACAGGTACCTCAAACAATATACCAACATCACCAATCAGTACAACAAATATGACACATAATATAATAATCCCACCAGTCAGCGCAACAGGTACACCATACAATACAACAACCTCACCAGTCAGTACAACAGAAACAACACTCAATTTAACACTCTCACTGGTCAATACAATAGATCCAACACACAATATAACAGAAACCACATTCGATATAACAAATTCACCGGCCAGTACAAGAGATACGACACTCAATGTAACAGCCTCAATGGTCCATACAATAAGTACACCACATAATATAACAACCTCACCAGTCAAAACAACAGAAACGACAATCAACACAACAACTACACCACATAATGTACCACCATTACTGATCAGTGCAACAAATACAACACCTAAAATAACAACCGCACCAGTTAGCACAACAGGCACACCCATTATAACAACCTCGTTGGTCAGTACAACAGATATAGCACTCAATGTAACAACCCCACCAGTCAATACAACAGTTACAGTACAAAACTTAACATATTCACCAGTCAATACAACAGTCATACCACTCAACCTAACTGTCACAAGACTCAGTTCAACAACCCCTACAGTCAGTACAACAGCCACATCAATTGACACAACTGCTGCAACAGTCACAACACTTGATAAAACTTCAACAACTCTCAACACATTAATCATGCCACTTAATACAACAGGTATGCCACTCATTTCAACAGCCATACCACCTTCTGAGGTGGAAACAACAACACCACCCAATACAACAGCACAGATAAGTGAAACTCTTATTACAACAGTTAGACCATTAAATGCAACAGTCGCACCTCACTTAACTACTGCCATGCCACTCATCTCAACTGCACTACATCATACAACAGTCACACCATTCAATACAACAGTGAAAGTTCCAAACTCAACTTTCACATCCGAAAGTCTGGAAAATGCGACACAATCTAACACAAGTAGTTCTCAAATCTCTGGCGAAGTGTCCACCACCACCACCACAACCTTTCTGCCAAATACAACACTGTTTAACTTGACAGCACCATTACACCTAAATGAAACAACACCCCCATTAAACACTACACAACACACCACCACATTCACAACACATTTAAACATTACTGGGCAAGACAATACAACAATATTTAACACTACATTATTCACTCACAATGTAACAACTCTCATAGAAAATAGGACAGATTTAATAATACCTAATGTGACAGAGGTTAACGGAACACTTAAAATTACTACAAACCTCAAAAACACAACAAATGTGAGCTCTTCTGTCTTAAATACCACAACACAATACCCACATGTTACACAATATAACACAACCACTCTATTTGAAAATGCAACACACTCCGATAATACAAGCCTAACCCACACTACAGAATCACCAAGTAACGTAAATGAATCAAATACAACTCAACCTCTTGACAGTACATCTGAATTCAATACAACAGCCATTCCTTATTACACAACACAACCTCTGAATGATTCTACAGTGGAGGAGACCACAGATGCTGAAACTGATACCACTACAGATACACCTGAATTCAATACTACAATGTATTCACTTAACTTCACAACTTTTAATACAACTGATGTCACTTATTCCAACACAACAGACTCCCTGTTCAATACAACTCAATCAAATACAACAGCCTTTACAATCAACATAACCTTGTTTAACACAACAGATGCGCCACTGAATGAAACCAATTTCAATGGGACTGATGTCAATCATAGCATCAACTCAACAGAGACCTCCAATAACACATTGGAACTGAATACAACTGTAAGCCCTACAGTTAAAACCACTCTATTTGAAAATGCAACACACTCCGATAATACAAGCCTAACCCACACTACAGAATCACCAAGTAACGTAAATGAATCAAATACAACTCAACCTCTTGACAGTACATCTGAATTCAATACAACAGCCATTCCTTATTACACAACACAACCTCTGAATGATTCTACAGTGGAGGAGACCACAGATGCTGAAACTGATACCACTACAGATACACCTGAATTCAATACTACAATGTATTCACTTAACTTCACAACTTTTAATACAACTGATGTCACTTATTCCAACACAACAGATCAGTTCAATACAACTCAATCAAATACAACAGCCTTTACAATCAACATAACCTTGTTTAACACAACAGATGCGCCACTGAATGAAACCAATTTCAATGGGACTGATGTCAATCATAGCATCAACTCAACAGAGACCTCCAATAACACATTGGAACTGAATACAACTGTAAGCCCTACAGTTAATACAACACAGTTTGACATCACAAATACAACACAGATGCATACAACAACCTTTCCAACAACAGAAAATATTACCAGTGGGCCAACCAACTCCACTTTGGAGCCTGTCACAACAGTTAGTCTTCTTAACACAACACAGTCAAATAGCACAATAGAAAATGCCTTTACTGAAAATATAATCACTAACACAACTACAACAATCAATCCAATTAACATTCCAAACAACATACCAACAAATACGACCATTGTTATTAGCATTGTCACAAATAGCAGTACAGCTCCCACAACTGCTCCATCAGTGATACACCCAAGCTCTCCTCAGAACAGCTCCACTTCCACAACAGAAGCTCCAATTATTGCTCCAACTCCAACGACTAGCAAAAGCAACTCAACAACAGTCACTACGAGGCCTGCCGTTCCAGCTGTGCCAACAACACCAGCCACTACCATGGCAACTACTACAGGTTTGGCTATATTTCTTGACTCAACATTGCAAAACTTACTCTAGTTTCTTGACTCAAAATTCCAAATATAAATGATTTTCTAGGTACATGCATCCACGGAACAGTAAAAATTACTAAAACTTTGTACACTTAAAATGGATAGTTCACTCAGAAATAATCATTTATGTGACCTCAAGTTGTTCCAACCCTTTTCCTTCAGTGGAACACAGAAAATGATACTTTGAACAAACGTCTCAATGTTTTTTCTTTGATCATATCATGAAAATCTATGGGGTCCAAACAACATTAAATGACATTAAATAATCAAATCTGTTTGCGTTTTATACAAAAACCAAAGTAAATTATATTTATTTATAGCAAAAGTTCTGAGAATGGCTTTAGTTTGCAGATGCCACTTGCTAATTTGTATCCAATGCAGTGAAGTTTAGTATATTAAAAAATGTTTTGGTGCGAGTGTATATTTATGCCATATCTACAACAGCAGCTCATTTATTTTTGTTCATTTTTCAGAAGCAACAACTAAAACCCCAGATGCAGTGGCTAGCGATCTTCTGAACCAAACACAGAATTTGGCATCTTTAAACTCAACTGAGGTCAGTCAGCTGGTCAACCAGTTAGAAAATCTTATCTCCGCACCCAATATTAGTCTGGATCTAGGCCGAATAGTGCTGTCCGTCATCAACAACTTTCTAAACAGCTCTGCAGATACTGTGGCTGCCTCCTCAAACCGGTGAGACACGTGCAACGCAAGCATTCAATGTTTGAAACTGTCAAACTTGAAATATTGAATGCAAATCATGTATTGTGCTTTGTAGATTAATCAAAGCTGTGGATAATTTGGGTATGAAGCTTGTGATTCGGGACCAGACTGAAAACATCGTATTTGATTCACTCGCTTTGACTGTGACCAAAGTTGATGGGACCAACTTTGGGAAAACATCATTCACAATTGCAGATCCCTTAAACCCACAGGTAATAACAACTGAAGTCCAAGCAATTCATTAACATTTTGGATGCTTTTGGAAGTCACACTCAAAATTTGGTGTTTATATTTCTGGTTATACAGGTCACAAAAGGACTTCAAAGACAAGTCAGGGCAGTGGAAAGTTCCTCCCCCTTGGCCAAAATAACACTACCTGCATCCCTGACAGAGAACCTCTCTCCAGAAGAAAAGAAGATAGCCTCTAGAGTCCAGTTCACCTTCTTTCAGAAAAGCACATTTTTTCGGGTAAAACTGGGTTGATTGGAGTTTCATATAAAACACTGTATCATATCGAACACATCGGCACAGAGCATTGTTTGTAAATAACATTTTCAGAAAACCAATTGCCTGTCATTTATTATTCACTTTCATGTCATGCTGTCTTTTCCAATTACCATGTATTTAAGATATAAATGCAAAAGCACCATAACAGACACCCTACCCTGACTAGATAACATTTTCAGAAATAGTTAGCAGATCTGCTCATCAGTTGATTCTTTGATTTTGCATCTATCTACAGGATAAAACCCTGAGTCCAGAGAAGCTGAACAGCCACATACTAGGCTCTAGTGTGGCTAACCTGTCAATCAAAAACCTGAGGGAGAATGTTACATTTACTCTGAGGAATAAACAGCCCGTTGCGGTGTGTGTGCAATGCATACATATTTGCTGTACATTATATCTCAATGCCAGCTGAAACCTGTCTGATCTATCTCTTCGTTAACTCCTTTCCCACAGGGGAACTATGTAGCTTCCTGTGTTTTCTGGGACTTTGACCAAAACGGTGAGATTACACACCTCCAGGAATTCCTGAGAAACTGTGAAATATGTGATCTGTCTGATTTCTTAATTAATGTCTTTTAATTCCTATGTGTTTTGGATTTTCTAGGAGGTTTAGGAGGCTGGAATGGCAACGGCTGCTCTGTCAAAAACAGCAGCACCGAGAACGAAACTGTCTGCAGCTGCAATCACCTGACAAGCTTTGCTGTACTACTGGTATGTATGTCAGTGTGGGGGTTTTTTTCACAGAAATACCCACATCTTTTATCTAATTAACATTTCACATTATGTCTAATTAACATTTACAAGTCAGAAAGACTCTTGATTTTTAAATGCTAAAATACACTGAGCATAGAGAGTGATGACTGCCTCAACAATGGATTTTTATTTGGCATGCCAATATTTAAAAACATTACATTTACGTACAAATTTTTAATCTTTACTTACTCTTTAAACATTTTTATAACTGTCAGAAATACACATACATATACTGCATGTTATATTTCAAAGGTTTGAGTTCCATAAATAAAGTAGTCTCTTATGCTCACCCAGACTGCCTTTACTTGATCAAAACTACCGTAAAACCAGATATTGTGAAATATTATTACTATTTAAATAACCGTTTTTATTTTTATTTTAATATAGGTAATTTATTCATGTGATGGCACAGCTGGATTTTCAGCGTCATTACTCCAGTCTTCAGTGTCACATGATCCTTCAGAAATCATTCTAAAATGCTGATTTGGTGCTCAAGACACATTTATTATTATTATCAATGTTGGAAATTTGATTTTTTTTTCAGGATTGTTTGAATAGAAAGGTTAAAAAGAACAGAGCTTATTTTAAATAAAAATCTTTTGCATTACTACAGTCAATGTTGATTTATTCTTGGTGAAAAAAAAATATTTCTTTCAGAAAAATATCTTACTAACCCTAAAATAACAATTTACATAAATAAACAGTAATTTATTCATTAAAAATTTATACAAAAATGTATTTAAATCAACTGGCCATCCTTATTTTTGAGCCCTGAGTTAGCTATGCATTACACATTTCTGGGATTGTTCTATAATGTTTTCAGTAATCATTTTGCAACTTGTTTTGTCTTCAAAGGACGTTAGCCGGCAAGGCATATCTGACTCTTTGCATGCCATCATCCTTACCTTCATCACTTATATCGGATGTGGGGTGTCCGCCATCTTCCTCTCCATTACTCTGATCACCTACCTCGCGTTTGAGTTAGTAATATCCTCCCTCTCAGAGTTTATAAGCCCTAAAATTTGATTAATCACGATTGACCCCTTCAAAAACCTCTTATAAAATGTGACAAAATTATTATCAACTGTAAACTGAAATGAATTCCCAAAGAACCTTTATTTACACATTTCTTCCGTTTCATTTCAGAAAACTCCGCCGGGACATCCCTTCAAAGATCTTGATCCATTTGAGTTTCGGCCTGCTCTTGCTGAACCTGGTATTCTTGTTGGACTCGTGGCTGGCGCTGTACAAAGATGCTGTAGGCCTGTGCATTTCCACAGCCTTCTTCCTGCACTACTTCCTGTTGGTCTCCTTCACCTGGATGGGACTGGAGGCTCTGCATATGTACCTGGCCATCGTCAAAGTCTTCAACAACTTCATGTCCCGATACATGCTAAAATTTTCCCTGGCAGGCTGGGGTGAGTTCAGCTGTTAAATTAGCTGTGTGGTTTGTGGCTGTAGATGACTGCAAATGTAATTTCGTAATGTGTGTTATTGCAGGAATCCCTTTGGTTGTCGTCATTATTGTGATTGCGGTAAACAAAGATAACTATGGCCTCGTAAGCTATGGGAAGTTTTCTGACGGAACTACAGATGAATTGTAAGTATTCACCTCATCATTTAAAGGGGTCATGAACTGCCCGTTTTGATCTTCTTCTGTGGAGGCAGTACTATTACATCATAAAGTGGCACATTCCACAACCTGTCGTTTTGGCTGACTGCATTCAATATAAGCAGTTTTTAGACTAATGAGAAAGTTTTGGGTTCTGAAACTTACAGGATGTTTTTATAGTACACTGACCTCTTACAGTATATGTCAAAAGATCGAGGGGATTTTGGTTTCTCAGTTCATGGCCGCTTTAAAGGCATCAGCCTTCATTATGTCATCGCTCCTAATATTTCTATATTTCTCTCTTCTAGTTGTTGGCTGAACAATAACATAGCGTTCTATGTGGCTGTTGTGGCGTACTTCTGCATCATATTTGTGTTGAACCTGGCCATGTTTGTGGTGGTGATGGTCCATTTGAGACGAATCAAGCGCAGAAACCCTCACAATAATCAGTACCGCAGCGGCTTGCATGACCTTCGTAGCATCGCGGGACTTACTTTCCTACTCGGGCTTACATGGGGCTTCGCCTTCTTCGCCTGGGGACCGGTCAATTTGGCCTTTACGTACCTGTTTGCCATATTTAATTCCCTACAGGGTAAGAAACAATGTTATGTATTTTGTTTTATGCAAAAAGTAAAAAAAAATTTAATAATTCAACTAGGTGCTTCACGATGCCATAGAAGAACTTTTTTGCCTAAATGGTTCCATAAAGAACCTTTAACATCTGAAGAACCTTTCTGTTTCACAAAAGGTTCTTTGTGGCAAAAGAAGGTTCTCCAGATTATAAAAAGGTAATAAAGAGATGGTTCTTTAAAGAACCTTTGACTGAATGGTTCTTTGTGGAACCAAAAATGGTTCTTCTATGGCATCGCTTGAAGAACCTTTTGAAGCACCTTTATTTTTAAGTGTACCTTGATCGCTTGATTTAAAAGAGGGTCTTTTTTTCTTGTTCTCATTCTCTCTCAGGCTTTTTTATTTTTGTTTTCCACTGCGCTCTGAAGGAAAATGTCCGTAAACAGTGGAGAATGTACCTCTGTTGTGGCAGTTTACGATTGGCTGAAAATTCAGGTACCACTGCATTATTAACCAATACAAATAGCTGCATGTTACCTTTTAATAGATATTTTATAGGTGTCTCCTCTCAATCTCTCAAATGTTTTATCCACAGAGTGGAGTCGGACAGCCACACAGAGCAACCACACCAAAAAGACTTCGATCATGACGGCAGATTCAGGGACCCTCAGTGTACCGCGAAGCTCAGTGAGCAGTGATGACTCAGTGCCATCCCAAGGCATCGGTCAGTTCTGATGAAAAAAAAAAATTTACAAATGCATTTTATACAAGTCAGGAATGTTCTTAACTCTGTAATTTCACATTAAAGGCTCACTGGTGGATGACAGTGTGATCATGTCAGGGGAAGCAAATGACGACGTGATCTTCAATGAGATGAACAGTCAAATACGTTCACGACTCAGATCTGAATAGTTTTTAGAAGAGGATTATAAACGCAGACAGGAAAATAGGTGAAGAAACAGTCCATTTAATATTATGTTTCTATCAGGCCTGAAAAAAACATTTATTACCAAGATGAGAATCTAATGACTCAGCTCAAAATGTCTTTTCTCATCAGTTTGTCTGAATCAATGTTACATGCAGTAAAGCTTTCAGCATTTAGCTTTATAGCCAGACATTTTATTATTTGTTATTGAACTGGGCTGCTCACAGCTGAGTAATAAATAGCAAGAGCATGTACCTATGGGAGTCAATGTGTAAAAATATCTCTATGTACTGAGGAGTGAGGTATATTATGCTTTTGGGGTTTTAAACTCCTATAAGTTTTCAGCAAACAGTATTACACACCTCTTCTGCAATAAATAAATAAAGCTCAGATGATGCAAGTGCATCAAATGGTACTTAATAAAGGTTTTATAATTGATGGACTACATTTAAAATGAAGGAAAAAATTCTGTCTTAAAAACCATATATATCTGTCAGACGTGTTGTAGAAAGACTGAGATATGTTCTGTTTTCCATATAGTTGTTTATTTGTTTTGTTTTTTCACATTTTATAGTCCCTCTCAGTTTTGTAGTTCTTACATAAAGAGGAAAAATTTTATTAATATGCTAATGTATCTAAAAATGTGTTACATGTAATCTAATTTGCTTTCTGTGTACTATGTAAAACAGCATTTGTCTGAAATTATTTTTGAGTAGTATAAGGGTTCTGTGTAGCCAAAAAAGTAATATGATTTATCATGTTACAATTATGTAGTTTCATGAATTTATGATAATTTCACACTTGTACATTTTAGGCAGAGTTAGGAATCTGAGATTCTAACATAAATAATTTATTATACCTTTTGTCTGTGATACAGTTTCTGTGTGTGTGAGAGTTTGGATGTGATCACATTCAAGCAATCAAGTTTATGAGAGTCTTAAACTCAGAGCAGGCCAGTTTTCTGGATGACATTCTCTCTCGCTTAGGAGTAGATGCTCCAGTAGATGATATTGAAGAGGAAGTATGCCAAAGGAAAGAATATTTTGGAATAGGAGTCGATCTTGTAACTGTTGTTCATGATATGGTTGACGCCTTGGCGGATAGAACGCCGCCGACGGAGGCGCGTGCCCAGGACGGGAGGGAGGTCGGGCGTTGTGGAGTTCCTGGAGGACATGCATGGGTCTGTGTTTAGGCCAGACAATGGAAATGTGCTGAGCTCTATGTCCTGGTCATGGAAACAGCCATCGAACGCCATGGCTTGAGATGCATCGTATCCAGAGAGCTGTAGGAGACAAACACAATTCACTTTTTCTGGAATTTATGTGGTAAGATTATTTAAAGTACAATATATTGGAGATTAAAGAAATAGTGCACTAAAACTTGCTCTAAAATAAAAAATAATGTCTAGGCAGAGGTTTGAGGATCAAGGTCCATTGACATTTGATGTTATTGAGGTCCACAAGGGCCATATTTGATTTGAGATCAACAATGGAGATATTAATTATTTCAATCAAGATTACCCATGAATAATCACTGGAATTTTGTTCCATTTACAGACAGCTATCATATAGGTTAATAATTACATAGCACATGAACAATATGGATCTTTTTTGTCTATTTAGAACTTAACAGTGTGGACAAAAATAGATCTGGTTTAAAAGGCATTTTTATGCTGTCTTAAGTCCATTTTAAAGAATTGATTGATCTATTACAATATTTGATCAACGGGGGGCGACATTTCAAAATAAAAATTTCCTGGAATGTAGAGAAAATGCATCATTACACTGAAAATACAGAAAATTTGTATCAAGTTTAGAGTGAAATAATTAAGAATGTTTAAGAGAACTTTGACCTTCAATTGCTCGAGTTTCTTCATTTCCTCCTTAGTAGTGAAGTAGTTGACGGCTGCATACTCGATGACGGACAGAAACACAAACAGGAAGCTGGTCCACAAATAGATGTCCACCGCTTTCACATATGATACCTGAGGCATGGATGCTGACACTCCCGTAATTATGGTGGACATAGTCAACACTGTAGTGATGCCTGGATTGAACACACATGCAGAGAGACACACTGACTATACTCTGATGCAGTCACATTTATCATTGTTCAGCTAACTGAAATCCAGTTCGGAGGCTGAACTCTAGTCATTTCAATAAGAGTCCACACAACTGGGAATTTTTCGATAGGGCAAAATATTTCCTCACAGAGTTCGCTAATGTGACCGCAATTTTAGACTGATTTACAAAGTTACAAAATGCAGTGCTGTCTAGATCAACATACTTGTTGATTCTTCCAAACCAATCAGATGTCAGGCTAGGGTTACCAGCGAGTATAAAAGAAAAAAATTGTGACACTTCTGTGACACGATCACTAAAAATCACAGCTAATCAGAACACATTTTGCAGGATTTTGGACCAGTGAGATTTTATAATGGGTGGAGCTACACAGTGTGAAGCCGCATAAATAGGCTATGTTCACACAGCAGCAAATTATGCATGTCAGTACTGTTTTAGTGTGAAAAATATGGTCGCACTCACACATAGTTTGATTATAAATGAGAGTGACAAATGCGTTTTCTGTTGATGTTAAACCAGGACCATGTCCTACTTGGCTAAATCACATTTATGCAGGCTTGTTTCTTATAATCTTCGGAAAAACATTACGACTTTGTTAAGCAACGAGACAACTAAGCAACCTAAATCTACACCACACAGGGCTGCAGTCCAACAACATTAAAATAAAGCTTCCAAAAGGGGATTTTCACAGAGATACAATAGAAGAACCATTTTTGAGCAGTTTTTGCATGTGTGTGGATAGGTGTTACGCACCAAGCGAGACACGGGCCGGTACCGCCCGCCTGTCAATCCAAAAAGACACCCAGGACAGCACAACCATCAGCATTGTAGGAAAATATGTTTGCAGCATAAAGAAGAATATGTGTCTTCTGAGGATGAAGTTGATGTAGAGCCTGTTGTACCAGCCTGACAGAAACGAGTGTAAAGTCAGGAATTAATAACCTACTGGTACCAAACAGGACAAAGAGATAAGATTTGTCATAGCATGAATACACAGAAGGAGAGAGAGAAAAGTGTGCCATACCCGTGCTGCTGTACAGTGCCAGACCATGTGAGGGGTGAAACTCTTCAATGAAGAACTGAGAGAGAGCAATCTCATCTGTCCTCAAAGAGTCATTGCCATTTTTCCAGTACAGCATGAGGTCGCTCTCAGCATATGCGTCTTAATGGGATACAGGAGAGAAGCCAAAAGATAAAGAAAACAGGCAAAAGATAGTGTGCCTGTTCAAGTTGTGTTTATATACATGGATAACTTGAAGTGTGCTATTATGGCACATTTTATTAATGTTCTGGATTCAAACGGCATTTGTTGCATAATGTTGGTGCCTGAAGAAAATAATTTTCACTAGCATTTTCTCTAGTAAGTAACAGTGTTGTTGTCATGAACTAAAACTATTGAAAATTTTTTTAAATAAAATAAAAATGGCAAAAGCACATCAAATTACTAAAACTAAAATGTAAAAAATTAAAACCAAAAATTAAATAAAAGCTAATTCCGTATATTTATAAATATAATAATAGTACTAAGTAACATCCACTTTTAATGATTTAATTGATTTCCAGTTTGCATTTTTCTTGATAAATATCCTGCTTCACTCAGTTTTATGTCACATTATGTGAAGAAACAGGTTGCAAATAGCAACTCACAATGACTTTACTGCTATTATGTGTAACATCTTGTAAATTTGTAAAGTTATAAATCATCATTTTTGGAGTGTAACTACCTTTTTCTAGGCAAATAAACATCTAATTGTTTGATAAAATCGAATTAAAAGTGAAAGGTTGCTTGGTTTACAGGCTTCACATGACAGAATTTAAAAACACTTTTTCACAGAAAAGGTCAGGAAGCACTTGTCTCATGCTAACATAGGCTACTGTATGTAACATGCTGCTATACTTTCGCAACAGTGCATATTCGAACATTTATTTCATTACTTCATATATGGTACTTCCATTGTAAGCACCTTTCCATTACCATTATTTTACTGTCTAAATGGTGTCAAAAAGCTGCAAGTTTAAATTACACTAGAACTGAAGATGTTTCTAGGTGGACACGCACAGCTCTCCAATTCCAGGGAACAGTTTTGAGAGTCCAGTGGGAATCTGCTGAAGTCCATTGAGCACAGAGAAGTAACTGTAATCCTACAATCAAAAGAATATTCCATTATTAAAACATTACATATGAAGGAAATTAATCAGCAGAGGTTGCAGGCATCTACCTGACGCTGTAAAGGATGTTGCCGTCTGGGTAAACCCTCAGCATTACGTTCTCCATGGTGGTATCATGGATGAAGGAGCGCTTGGAATGGACGAAAAAGACATCAGGCTTCCAGATCTTCTTTACCAGCCGGCCGTCAAATGTGCGGCTCAGATTGTTACTGGAGGGAAATGCCAACCGTTCATCCTTCCAATAATGCCTCAGGTATAGGGTCATCGTAAAGTCCTGCAAGAGACCTTTAGATTTTACTGACCTTATAGATAAACATGACAACTTATTAAGGGCAACAGTGAAGAGCAGTTACTGGCATTTTGGTGCAAAAAAAATGGTTTTGACATATACCAGGAAGACCTTTTATATTGCTGAGATTTACTTTGTAGGAAGCCAAAGGCCTGCTTTTAGAAGACCAACTTTTTTTGAATTTTGTGCTAAGAACTGGTTTGTATTCAGATTATTGAAATAATCTCATAATGTCTTAGTTTCAATTATTTATTCAATATATACTAAAAATCATTAATGGACCTGTTAAAAAACCAGAACCATCATGCTATATTTATATAAAAAGAGAATGTGGACTTTTACCATGTTTACTTCAGAGATGCCGTCTATACTCTCCACCTGCACATCAATGCCCACAGGGATGGCAGATCCTACAGAACAGAAGACACATTCATATGCAAGCAGGACAACAGCAATGCCTTTGATATCAACTTAGAGAGAAACTGCCTCCGTTGCTCCTACAGAGAGAGCATATGGAGCTCAAAATGTTACTCTAATCCTATTTGTCCCATCATTAATTAACAGTCGTCCACTGAATGGACAGCATGAAAAGCCTGGTTCCACATGTCAATCTTCTTCAATCATGTAAAAGAAAGCTCAATCACCAATAAACTACAGCCGTATCTAAATCTTATCTATCCCTTCCTCCTCCTGCTTCTTCTTTTACAGTTAAAGCACTGGCAGATTAGAGCACTGCTGGTTGAAAGAAAGTGACACAATGATTTATGCTTACATCTATGCCACCACTCACAGTGAACCATGTATGGTGTAATTTGCCATTGACATTTGTCATTTATGTGCTTGCATGCATTTATAAATGTTTAAAGTTCAATCTGTTGTTAAATACTATTTAGGGGTTGGATAAGACCTGACTGAGGATTTAACTTTGAAGGCCCTTTTGAAAAAGAGGTTTGTGAGTTGTATTAAACTTCAAATCTTATATTTAAAAAATAAAAAAAAAATCGAAGATTGTAGTTGCAAATAATATGAAAGGCCACTCAAGTGTACTTAAAGAGAGCGACTCAAGTTTCTCAACACACTTAAGTACACTTTTAAACAGTTACAAAGCAAAATATTCATAAATTCCATATCAGTATTTAATTAAAACCTCAAAAAATAACTTTACAATAGCAGAACAACAAACCAAGGTGATTGTTCTTATACTTTCTCAGTATATCTACTGTTTTATAAATAAACTTCAATCAACTGAATAAACTTCATTTGATACAATATGCTGTTAAATATTTTATTTAAAAAGTCTGTTTATAAAATCTTGGTTTTAAAAGAGGCATTTGCTATGATAATTGATATACTAATACTACAATGGCATTTACATATTGTAAGTGTGTCTTAAAGGGATAGTTCAACCACAAATGAAATACACTCAAGCCATCCTACTATAGGTGTATATGATTTTCTTCTTTCAGATGAATACAATCAGAGATGTATTAAAAATGTCCTGGCTTTTTCAAGCTTTAATGGCATATTTTTACGCAAAAAAAATGGCAGATTTTTAAGCAAAATAAAGTGCATCCATCCATCATAAAAAGTACTCCACACAGCTCCGGGGGTTAATAAAGGCCTTCTGAAGCGAAGTGATGCATTTGTGCAAGAAAAATATCAATTTTTAAAACTTTATTAACTGTAGTATCTAACTTCCACTAACTGTTGTACGCACTGTTTGCTCTCTCGTCTGCGCTTCCGCATTCGTCACTTCTCACTGTAGCTTACGCTACACCTACGTCATTTGCCCAGAACATCACTCTCACGTGAGTGCGTGTACGACAGTAAGCGGAAGCTAGAGATTACGGTTTTTAAAGTTTTCAACCACTAACTGTTGTACGCACTGTTTGCTCTCTCGTCTGCGCTTCCGCATTCGTCACTTCTCACTGTAGCTTATGCTACACCCTACGTCATTTGCCCAGAACATCACTCTCACGTGAGTGCGTGTACGACAGTAAGCGGAAGCTAGAGATTACGGTTTTTAAAGTTTTCATTATGGATATTTTTCTTACGCAAACGCATTGCTTCCCTTCAGAAGGATTTTATTGACCCACCGGAACCGTGTGGAGCACTTTTTATGATGGATAGATGCATTTTTTGGGCTTCAAAATCTCGACCCCCATTCACTGCCATTATAAAGCTTGGAAGGTTTGGAACTCTAATTGTATTTGTCTGAAAGAAGAAGGTCATATTCACCTAGGATGGCTTGAGGATTAGTAAATCATATGGTAATTTTCATTTTTGGCTGAACTATCCCTTTAAGTATTCAAATATGTGTGAAAATGGTCTATGAGTGGCATCTTGCACTTTTCCATCTGTTTTACCAGGTCTGGGATGTAATCCAGATTATTGTCCACCAAAGCACATCTGTGTCCTCAACACCCATTATCTAATTTGTGTTTGGCACAATCTGGGTCACGTTTGAATTTAGGATCACACTCGCCCTGTCAAAGTCACCTCTGGCCGCTTTCACCCCCGAGCAGAGAGATGGCAACATCCACCTCGCTCTGCCCTCTGACACAGTGAAATGGTACAGTCCATTTCTAATCAGGTTTATTAAAAAGAACACTCAGGATGATTTTCAGGATCCAGATGAAAATTGATCATTGGAGCAAATAAACAGTGAGTCCTGACCTCCGAATCCAGGCCTCATGGCAAAGTCGTGGTCTTCGATTCTTAGCAGCTGCTCAGTTTTGATCAGGAGGGACTTAGTGCTGTCCTTTCTCTTTAATTTGTAGTCAATCCGTCTGAAAATGAGAAAAAAAAGGTCAGGAGAAAAACACATACAGGCCGTTACTGCACTTCTGTGATTTTTCAACAGGAGGGAATTGCGGGAATGTTGTCCAGGGTCGGACCATTGCATTACAGAGAACTAAAACGTGTTTTAATCATTTGCCGACCTGTTTCCATGTCAGAACGCTACCCTAAACATCTGCCTCAGTGCTCCAGCATCTGTAATATGAAAATAATTACTCAGCCATTAGAGGAATGATTTATAAAAACAGCTTGTTGTACAACAGAGGTTGTGTGTGCCAGATTGTGAAAATGAGTTTGGAGCAGTTCCAGAAGCAAGCCGTTCTCTGAGTCCTGAGAGATAAGATATGAAATATGCCAAAAACACGGCAGTAACTAGTGAAGGTCAGTCGTAGACATACAATGTTTCACCTAACATAGCTTTTCCGTCTGCGTGCTTTAATTGAAACCCCAAATATACTGTCAATCATGCTGTGCTCAATACACGGCAAAGTTAATTGCACACTGAAGTGCCATTACAAAATTAAACCTCAAACTGAATACAGAACCAAACAACCACTAAAGACTGTGTGATGGACTCATTACGCAATCATGCTAACAAAAACACAGCAGAGAACTAATGACACAATGCATGCTGCTGTACACTGCTGTGATTATCTGAAAAATTAAAATAAAAATTACTAAATTACATTAAAAAACTAAATACATATAGTTAAATAGATGTGTTTTTACCTTATTAATTTCTTTCTAAAAACAGAGTTCACCATGATAAAGCTTTTATAAATAGTCAATGCAGTGACACATTAACAAAAATTACCTGGAAAACCTGGCTGACAATGTAAAAAGGCTTTTTAGGAAACTGCAGGAGTGACTTTAATGCCAAACAGCAGTTTGGCTGCTCTCCATCCTCCACTATGAAAGCAAAAATCAGATGATGGCACCAGGATGGTTTTAATTACAGAATGAAAGAACATTCTCACTCTTGAGGTTGTGTGTAACTCTTTACTCTGTGGTAATATACAACCACCAACAATGGATTTAAGCCACACTTCATTCCTCATGTAGACAGATAGTACAAAGATAATTCAATAATTCACATTTGCATTACTTGAAACTAAATAAACTATAATACCATATGAAGTGTAATACACTATATAAATAATATACAAAAATAAAATAAAAAAGCATATTTTATTTCAACTATTTGCAAAGGCAATACTTCTCATAATCATTTAGATTAATTACTAGTAAAATAACTAAACCTAAATGAACTATAAATTAATAAATACAAATTAAGTAAAACTACAGACATATTAAAAAAACCAATAAAAATGACTAAAACTTTAGCTAAAATTAAAGTGAATACTAAAAAAAAATAAAAAAAATCTAATTATTAACAATGTTACTAAAATAATACAGATTCTAACATTATAGGCAATTTGGTAATATACAACCACCAACAATGGATTTAAGCCACACTTCATTCCTCATGTAGACAGATAGTACAAAGATAATTCAATAATTCACATTTGCATTACTTGAAACTAAATAAACTATAATACCATATGAAGTGTAATACACTATATAAATAATATACAAAAATAAAATAAAAAAGCATATTTTATTTCAACTAGTTGCAAAGGCAATACTTCTCATAATCATTTAGATTAATTACTAGTAAAATAACTAAACCTAAATGAACTATAAATTAATAAATACAAATTAAGTAAAACTACAGACATATTAAAAAAAACAATAAAAATGACTAAAACTTTAGCTAAAATTAAAGTGAATACTAAAAAAAAATAAAAAAATCTAATTATTAACAATGTTACTAAAATAATACAGATTCTAACAATATAGGCAATTGATCTACCTTGTAATATCCAATATAGCACACCTGAATGGTTAATCAGAAATTCCTGAATGAAACATTATTTTTCAGTTAAGCCTCATGCTAAACAACACAGAAACCCTTCAAAACTGGTTCTGGTGTCCTCCAGTCTAATTAAACCCCCTATTTACTCTTTCCTAATTACTCCCCATCTGTTCACACACTGAAGCATGCTGGCAAACGACAGAGCAACATCTTTATGCAAAACTGATCAAATATTTAAACCCTATTACATAATAAGTCTAAAAGTCCAAACAAAGTCATTTTAGATGTATTACAGCTAACAATTTGCTGAAGATGAAACAGTAAAATTTAATTGATCAAACAACCTAACAATGTACACTACCATTCAAAAGTCTTTTTATATAGATATTTTTTTAATTTTCTTATGCTTACCATGAAGGCTGCATTTATTTAATCAAAAATTCAGTAATATTGTGAGAGTATTACAATTATTTTTTTAATTATTTACAAATAATTATATATAAATATATATAATTAAAATTGTAATTTATTTCTGTGATGTCATTACATTGCTGCTCAATAAACATTTCTTATTATTATCAATGTTGAAATCAGTTGTGCTGCCTAATATTTTTGTGGAAACCATGATGATACATTTTTGTCAGAAGTCTTTGATGAATAGAAAGTTCATAAGAACAACATTTATTAGAAATAGAAATCTATTCGTACCATTAATCATAAATGCTTTTGCTGTCACTTTTTCCAATCATTTTATTAATTACTTTTTTTTTTATCTTACTGACCCCAAGGTTTTGAACAGTAATTCAAAAGTACTTCATTACTCACCCTCTGAATCTGTTTTTGCCATGCTCAGCCAAGTAAACATCCTTGTTTTTCTTCCGGTTAGGATAGGGGTTGTTGAGCAAGGTGACGGGCCAGAGACAAGCAAGGCACAGCAGCCTGAGAGTCAGCAGGACCAGCTTCATGACCAGATACGATGACGGAAGACCTGTTTCTCTTCGTCTGTAGCTGGAGTCCAGAATTCTTCTACAGAGCCAAGACGGGATGGTTCCTGTGTCCTGGCCATCCCAAGCAAACCTCGGCTGAGAGGTCGCTGGGAAATGTTACGACATTTGCTGATGTTTGCACGTCTCCCAGTACAATCATAAATCTAGTTAGTTTTTACAGCATATATTCAGCGTCCATCACCGCATACTTCAGCTGATTGTGTGTGTCAGCTCGCTGTTGTCAGTGGTGCTTTGTCACCCAAACATAAATCACTATGAATTTATCCTTACAGTAATAAAAGAATGACATTAATTCCTCTCAAATCCTCTTATCTGTAGCTGGTGGATATTCCTTTAACCTACACAGTGGGATGGGACCATCTCTAAACGGGATTTCCACATGCCAGGAGTTATAGCTTTATGCCATTACTGTTGAAGATAAACTTGTCATACCTGTCCACTCGTGTTCATACACTTCATTCGCTGATGCTGAGGTGAAAAACATACAAAGTGAACAAGTAAGAGACAATAAGATGAACCTAAAAATCAGAGTGACATGTTGCATTGACATATGGAGATGTAATCCTGTCCTTGTCCTCTTGATCACCTTCTTTCAAGAAAATATCATTGGTATCACAGATGTAGTCCAGATAGATCATCAGATTTAGGCATCTGAGAGTAAATATTACAGGAAATGAACATTTGAAGGTAGTGGTGCTGGTTAAAACCATTGCATCTGTGTTTTGCAGAATGCCGCTCTGGCATCACCTGATGATCTGCTCCAGTTTCAGGCAGATTCCATCATTAGTTATTATTATAAAAAGCTCAGGGAGTAACCAATCAAATCATATTAATGCAATCAATTACATTACAGAAGCGTAGAGAGAGGGTGGAGGGGAGAGCGAGCAAGATCATAGGATGGACAGATACAAAGAGGGGAAAAAAAATTCATAAACCATTTGCGGCATCCCTGTATCCAGTAATCCCAGTGCATTGCCTAATCTGGTGGATTACGGCCTGATCAGCGGCAGAGACAAGCTACACCATCACAAATAGTGTATCTGCATTGAGTTTTACTGGTTTGCTAACCTTATCACAAGAGGAACTTGGCCATATATCAAAGGAAAAAAAAGAGAGATCACTTCCTCTAATAAAAAAAAGATGATTAACCTTTGCCCTTTGCCTTAACATGCACGTGAGTCTGCCTTTTAAATCATATCAACCACAACACAACAAATAATAAATGGTTAAAGCCTTAGAAAGCCTGAGACAGTATGACATTACTTTTCTATTTAACTACTAACAACAAAGAAGCCAGAGAGACATTTTATTATTATCATCTGCTTTTTTCTGATTTGTTTTATTCTAAAGTGTGTCAAATTAGCCATTTAATTTAATCGCTTCTTGTGCTCCTATATAAAGGTGTGTGAGTTGTTTTGTTAAATTTAATTTCGGTAGGAGATTTGTGCCTACAAATGTTCTGTTATCAAGAGTGATCTTGATTCGGAAGATTCCACTTACAAAGAGAGAATGTGATCAACAGACTTCACACAAAACAAAAACAAAACTACGCTCAAGCTTAATGTAAAATGTTAAGAACATAAAACTGAAGGGCAATGTCAAAATCTTCATGTACGCACTTCCAATATCCAATCGAATATAATGTGTCTCTCTTGATTCACTTGCTCACCCAAACTGAATCTATTGTTCTCTGGGTTAAACATTTGTGTGAAGCCTCTGGAAAATGTATTTGTCAAGAATCAATTAGTATCAATCTGATATTCCACCTGAAAGCAGCATTTACTGTATCGAGTTAAAAATGACTGATGTTAATAAATACAGTAAATGACCATTGTTTTTTTCCACTGTAGTTCAAGCCTTCAAGAAGAGAGAGCAATGACAGCAGTGCATTCTTGGATTTGTCTAATATTATTGTGGATTGCTGCTGATACAAATGGGAAAACTCCAGGTTGTAGCCATAACATAAAACCTTCACTTCTGTAGGCCAACAGTGTAGTTCAGGTTCTCTAGAAGATTTTTCATATGCTTCCATGCTCTAAACTGAACAATTCATTGTCTCAGACACACCATGAGGTCATTACATGGTTTGAAATATGAAATTATTAAACTAAAAGAAACATTGCTGAGACCTAGCAGAGTTTTCCATCTGTGTGACTTATATTAACAGACATATTTGCTAAACATTTAAATGATTGTTGTTCTTAAGATAAGAGTAAGTGTAGAAATTCTCGCACCCTTTTTAGTAAAATCAGACCAAGGACTCAAAACAAAAGTGTGACAGACAAAACATTGGTCTGATTAATTGCCTGATGTTAATCATCACCAGGGAAACCAGCATTTCAGCTCTGTTTTTGACCTACGACCTAAATAGTTTCAGGTCAAATTGGAGATCTCAAGATGGACTCCAAAAACAAGAGCAGATCGTGCCTTCCCATGAATGATACTTAACTATTCGATCCATTTAAACAGTTTTAGATACAAATGAACCCTTCAATGTGATTGAAGATTAGACGAGACAAAGTAGAGAGAAATCACTTTCTTTTAGTTTTTAAAATCTCACATTTTCCTCTTTACCACACCTCTAGATGTTCAGTTAACATGCACGCTCTCAGAAGACTGTGTCCTACCCTGTGTCTTTGAAGCAGCTGGAGATGAGATCATACACTGGTTCAGACAAAATGTCCCGATCCAGAGTTATATACAGGGGAGTGGCCGGTTAGATCAGGCGGATCAGCACTACAACAGCAGGACATCATTATTCACCGAAATGATTTCCTCTGGTAATGCATCTCTTCATATCCAGAAGTGCGGCCCACAGGACAGGGGGAAGTACAGGTGCCTTGTCACCAGCATTCGAGAAACTACTGAGCACTTCATCATAGTCAAGGTGGAAGGTGGGCTGTCACAGATTATATTCAAGAGTTTAGCAATCATAAATGTAATGATTATACTTCATATATAGGGTCAGTAGTGACCATGTGACATATCTTATATCACGTAGTGACCTGTAACTATTTGCTAAAGGCCCTTTTCATTGATAGACGGCAAAACAGGGCCTGAAACTCTTGAAAAATTATGATTTTGTCCAACACAAATGGACTGTGAACCAAGATCTCAAAATAAATAGGCTATACGAGGCTTGAAAATAGAGTTTATTTTTTGGCAGCGGCTATTTGCACTAAGTCTAAATAGTGCTAGATGCTATTTACACTGTGTAAATAGCAATTAGATTCTATTTATGTTAAGTGCAAATAGCATATTTTCTTAGCGATAGATGCTATTCACACTAAGTGCAAACATCTATGGATTTTATTTACACTAAGTGAAAATAACAGTATTTTTTAACGATATGCTATTTACACTAAGTGCAAATAGCTATAGATTCTATTTACACTGTTAAAAGAGCAAGATTTTCTGCTATTTATACTACTTATTGCAAATAGTAGCAATTAGCTGCATCTCAATATTGTAGTACATTATAAAACAGTACGCAATATTAATGTATTGAGCGTAAATAATAATTTTAATTCAAATTATTAAATGGATGCCACCTTATTGGGACAATAAAGCCCTCCCTACACCTACCCTAACCCTACCCGATACTTTATTTTCAACTTTTTGATTATTTCCTTCATATTTATTGAAAATAAATGCCTTTCCGATGCGATATGAGATTTGAAAAGGGAGAAAAAAAGTTCGGCAATCGGGTCGATCACGTGCGCCTTCCCATCCATGCCTCTGTCTTTTTAGTGTTGACTATCCCAATCAGACGTTGGTGGGCGGAGTTAGTGTAAATAGCCTCTGCCAACAAGGCGAGCTATTTGCACTTAGTGTAAATAGAGTGTAAATAGACACTCCGTTATTTTTTGTTTTTAATTTTCTGGCATTCTAGCAATAATAATAAAATTAATTAAAAAATAATATAAAAAGAACAAAAATCATTAAGCTTTGTCCCACATTTGGCATAGTAATAATAATAATAATAAATTTTAGGAAATGAAAAGTCCTACAAACTAGACACCTGGCCAGGAAATGAATAAATGCACGAATATTTTATATCCCCAACAACACAAAGCATAGGGTTTGTGCTTCTAAAGCTTTACAAATGTAAAAATAAATTGCCACAGTAATCATGACTTGAAAATGATAATGACACCACAAACAACAAAAACAACAAATGACTCTGTCATTCCAGCCCCTATCCAGTCAGTGAGCTTGGAGACAACACGTCTCAGTGGTTTTGAGGAAGTCATATGCTCCAGTCGAGACGTATACCCTGCTCCCCGTGTAAACCTGTTCACAGAGCCAGCCAGTCTACCCGATTCCTTCCAACCCTTCACACGCAAAATGGCTGACAAACAAGGCCTGTACTCGGTGGAGAGCAAGCTCAAGAAGCTGAAAGATCTGACCTACATCTGCCTGGTCCAATCATTCTACAGGTCTCAGACATGGAGAGCATCACTGCAGGAGAAAGGTTTGATCTCATCGAGCCAACTCATGTCTGGACGCGTTACATTGCATTTCATCATCATTATTATTACATGACATTGCATCACCAAATATTTCCGTGACCGACCAAACAATAACATGCAGATGAGAAAATATCATGTATCACAATGTCTCTGACCTTTTCAAATGGCACCTAGATACTATTTTAACCAATTTTCAAATAAACAGAAATATTCAGCGTGGAAGGTCAGGACTTCATCATCCCCTGTGTGGCCCCATGGAACCTGCAGAACTTCACACTGACATGGTCCTTCATCAAAGAACACAAGTCCTCAACCATCTACACCTATGACAGCCTCACACAGCGGAGCTCCAGCGTTTGGAAGGTGCGACTGGTGACTCCCAGGGGTCGAGGCGGAGACGGCTCACTACAGCTACACAACCCGCTGAGTCTAGAGCACACTGGAACCTACACCTGCATCCTCTCTGCTCACCAGACCAAACACGAGGTCCATACGAGAGTCAACATTACACAGACCAAACATGAGGTCCATACGAGAGTCAACATCACACAGACCAAACATGAGGTCCATACAAGAGTCAGCAACATAGAGGCCAAACATAAAGACAATACAAGAGTCAACATCACACTAAAGCCTGGTGAGAGCATGTTATACCCTGTAAACCACCATCATTAACTTGCACAACATTTCTAACTTTAAAAATGAAGTTAAAATCACAAACAACAGTATTTCCCTTTTTAAAGAAGCATATAGTTCTGAGTCTGCCTCTGAAATCCAAAACATTCTTTATGCAATTAACTATCTTACGTTTTGGCAAATTGGTGGCTAATTTGTACCAGTTCCATAGCAACTGTAAATGGCCTAATAAAGAACCATAATATTTGGCAAAGGATTATTTAATGAGAAAATTATTATTAATATGAATACATTTTATTATTTTTATGAAGACTGGAATATCATTGTTGCTGTTTTATAAAAGGGACATTTCTGTTCCACCTTTTCTGTTCTGCCGCACCTTTTAAGATCTGTTACTTAAAAAAATATCTTATGAAACAGACTTTCATAATTATGGTTAAGCAGTAGGCACTTTATTAAATACAACTTGATTATTTTCACAATGACAAATAAAATGAACATGATGGAACTCAACAAGAAGGCAATCAAAAGTTGAAATGCCATTGCTCAGTGAGTGATTTAGAGTTATGTTATGTTAGGGTTTCTCATTTAACTTTGACCATTTTGAATGTATCATTGAGGTCTCTGTAATTTTATCAAGCATTACTCTTTAACCAAATATGACCACACAATCACAGAATGAGTAAAAAAAAAAACACACACACAAAAAACAGTTTTACTTACTAATGTTTGTGCTATTGTTTTTCCTCCAAAATAATGTCCCTTCCTGTATGATGATGTCATTTAGGAAGTGGCTTTTAATTGTTAAGGGTATGCTAAAAAATCAAATGGAAAGTGATATCAAGGTACTCTGGTGATATTGAAGACACAGGAAAACCCTGTGAAATAGCTGCCAGTTGAAACTATAATAAAAATGAAAACAGGTTACGTTTGAAACATGAAAGTTTGGTAAAGTCTCTTTAACAGTCTCTGGAACTTTGTTGGACGATTGCGTCAGTTAACTAAACAGCAAAGGGGGATGTTGAAATTTCATTCAGTTCTCTTTTTCAACTAACAAACTCATTTTCTTCCCATTTCATTCACCACACAAATTGTGTCTGACGCGCAGAAAAACAACAGTCCGAGAGCTCCCCCCAGTGGTGGATTCCTGCTGCTGCGATCACAGGCCTTGCAGTCACTGCAGTCGCAGCAATCATAGGAATTATAAAATGTAAAGGTATGGATTACCACAGTTTCATGCATACATGCATAACTATTTGGAATATATTCTTAACATATTTGTGCAACAATTGTATCTTCTTCAAAAGCAGCTGGCTGTACAAAATCAAGTAAAACCCATGCAGAGGCTACAGAGATGCAACCAATCAGAGGTTTGTGTGTGGTAACAGTTACATAATAAATACTCCTCATCTCACTGCATCATATTCACAGATCTCTATCCTTTACAGTGACTGTTGCAAACAGCAGAGCTGCATCTGAGGACACTTGCTTAACAGAAGAGATCGCCAACAGACCAACATGAGAATAGATGGGGGGAAAGTTTGTTTAAAACAGTTTGTTTCAAAGTGATTGATTTACTGCCAAGATAAAAGGAGAGACAAGTATTTATTCATCATTATTATTATTATTATTATTATTATTTCTATAGGAAATATGTGTCAGTACTTACAGTAATCAAGATATAAAAACAATCCAGTGTTGAATTTCTATAAGAAAGTTTGTTTAAAACAGTTTGTTTCAAAGTGATTGATTTACTGCCAAGATAAAAGGAGAAGAGACAAGTATTTATTCATCATTATTATTATTATTATTATTATTTCTATAGGAAATATGTGTCAGTACTTACAGTAATCAAGATATAAAAACAATCCAGTGTTGAATTTCTATACATTTTTACTAACATGTATTTTTCTTATATGTACTTCTGAATTGTTTTTTTATTCGCTCAAATAATGTTTTGAATTCTATGCATATTATCTGCTGAATTTACACATTAAAATTAAATGATTTTTAAATGTCTATCTGTATGGGAACATCTACTAAATGTCTTAAATGTAAATGTCATTTCTATTAAATATATGAATCATACACAAACAATTATACTTAACAATAACAATTTATGTGAAATGCTATATGTATCATAATTATATATACAACCTCCCAGCTCTGTCTTAATATTTTATTTGAAATCATCTACAGTTAAGTAGTTTCTTTTGTGATCAAATCTTAGATCTTACTCATAACGACAAGTAAAAGTAAATAATGGTTCTGTACAACTGTCAAGATAAAATAATTACATATCATTCCTGTTAGGCCTGTAAAAACAAGTTATAATTATTTACAAAATATTTAAATTATATTACAATAATCATGATTGTGATATATGTGCTATATGTGTAAAAGAATCTGTATTTCCATATAATTAGGGCTGTTTGTTTCTGTGATTCACTGCCATTTTTAAACTACAGCATGTATAGTTTACACACTGATATTCATGGAATGAGGTGAAGTTCAACTTTGGGTTCTTGAACACAGAAGGAGTGTTCTACATAAGACCAGTGTAGACTTAGTAAGACTTGTGCAGCCATTGTAAAAAATAAGTGTAATTTTAACTGTAAAATTTTGTAAAAACGCTACGGAAAAAAACGGTTAATAGGTTAACAGTAAGTTCCCGTACTATATACAGTGAAAAACTGTAAAATATCTAACCATGTAATTTTACAGTAAAATGCTGTTAATAGTTAATAGTTATTAGAAGTAAAAATAACAAATCAATGTATCATTTACAGTCAAAAACTGTAAACTGATATTCCCAGAATTCCCTGCATGACACTCCACATTTGAAAGTATTTTGTTTAAATAATCATGTTTTTTAAATAGTTTTTGTTATTAGTTATGTATATTTGGGCTTTATGTTACATCTTCTGTTGTTTAATGAAAGTTGAATGCATTATTTAAGGATCATGTGTGTTACCATGATGGTGTTTTGTGTTTGCATGAATGACTGTGCACCTTCTATACATTAGTATATACTGCTGTTTGTGGCGAAGCTACTTGTGATGAGCTTTGATTCTTCACATGGCTGTTCTGTTGTTTAATGAAAGTTGAATGCATTATTTAAGGATCATGTGTGTTACCATGATGGTGTTTTGTGTTTGCATGAATGACTCTGTGCACCTTCTATATATTAGTATATACTTCTGCTTGTGGCGAAGCTACTTGTGATGAGCTTTGATTCTTCATGTGGCTGTCTCTTTTACCACCTGCATTAATATGGTGGTTGTCAGTATGTTAAAGGTACAAAACAGATTTTAATAGCAGTGTGCATTGTAGAATATACTGGTTTACATTCAAATGTTCTTGTTTTTAAGTTACAGTTTTATACTGTAAAATGTACAGTTTTTCTGTATTTTTTACAAAATTATTCTGGCAACCACAGCTGCCAAAATTATTTTGTAAAAAACTACAGATTTTTTTTTACAGTGGCCTTTTAAACTCCACAGAGTGTGTTACAATGAGGAGAAAAAGAATAGCAGTAGCTGAGAAGTAGTTGATCGACAGACTACATATTACATTCAAATCATTCATATCAACTTCAAAAACAGACTGCCTCAAAACAGTCACATTAGCACAAAACAAATGTTTCTTTAACTTAACAGTACAGATACATTACACAAACCAAACTCTTTCATTTCAAACATTTCAACATTTTTACTATCTAGAATCTTTCCAATTCTTTTTATCTAATCAATCAAACAGACACAAAAGAATAACTAAAGCGGATAAAATGTGTTGAATGTGGTCGTAACACTTGAGACATTTAGAGAGATCCATACAGGTGTAGGAACTGAAGTCATAAAAAATATCCCCCCCGGGGTTAATGCTGCTCCACCAACAGACCATATAAAATACCAAAAATACAATTATTTTCAAAACATTAGCTAGAATTATGAACACACAATACTGACTGATGGATCTGCGGAGAATCATCTTTCTATAAGTCATTAAGAAATATGAGGTAATCGTGTGTATACATATTTCTTCACATTTGTGCAATTTTAGACTAAAAGTATGTATGTTATGTAGCAAAGCACTGTGACCAAAAATAAATGGGAGTAAACGTGACTAAATATGTTCAGGTTTGTGTCTCGTTATTCTATTCGAAGTATCATTAACTACCGATTGATTTAGCATGCTTTTCCATTCCTGACAGAAATGAAGAATTATTACTGTCATTGTAACCAATTATTATTATACATAGTGGTCAATATTGAAGCTATTTAATCTATCTGATAATTCAAAGCTGAAGATCAAATCACAGTCAGTATTGGCAAAAAAAAATAGCCTACACTCTTAAAAATAAAGGTGCTTCAAAAGGTTCTTCAAGCGATGCCATAGAAGAACCATTTTTGGTTCCACAAAGAACCATTCAGTCAAAGGTTCTTTAAAGAACCATCTCTTTCTTTCCTTTTTATAATCTGAAGAACCGTATTTCGCCACAAAGAACCTTTTGTGAAACAGAAAGGTTCTTCAGATGTTAAAGGTTCTTTATGGAACCATTTAGACAAAAAAGGTTCTTCTATGGCATCGTGAAGCACCTTTATTTTTAAGAGTGTATATAGTCGATGCACATCTACCTCTTCCCAGCTCTATCTTAATATTTTATTTAATATTATCTGCAGTTAAAAAAAAGTTTATTGTGTCCTAAAATCTCACATTTTCAGTTTTCAATCATAACAAGAAGTAAAAGTAAATAATGGTTCTGTACACCCATCAAGGTAAAAGAATTACATCACTCCTGTTAGGCCAGTTGGAGGCAGCACATTTTTTACCATCATGATTTTGTCTTGTGCATAAAGTATTGTGGGAGGTTTCTAAGACAAACATGACCAGTGTGGCAACTCCCACAGAGGGTGTAATGTGAAGAAATCATAATAGAATGTAGCTGGTAGACAGACTACTTATTACCTTCAAATAGTTTTAAACTATGTGACTATGAAGCTGCTTTTCTTATTGTGGATTCTGCCTGTAATCTTAGGAGGTAAGAAACCAAAATATCTACTGACATTTATTTACATGTCTGATATGTTTCTCAAAAACTGTCTCGACTCGTTTGCTCAACCTCAAAATCAGACTGCCTCATACATACGTCTTGTCAAAAGAAATGACAATCAAATGTATTTGTAATTAAATGTTTAATTGTAACTTTAATTGCTAAAATGCTTATGTAACTTTATATTACATTAATGTCAAGACTTGAACTCTTATTTCTCAATAAAAAGAACAAGATAATTGTTACTATTCTCAGATACTATTCTCAGATACTAAAGACACACACACACACACACACACATATATATATATATATATATATATATATATATATACATTATATATTATTTTAATACTTTGATCCTACATCATGAATAGTATGAGTTAGAAACACACCACATTCTGCTGAAAGTAAACACATCAGTATAGCTTTACTCAGATTTGAACTTTGATACAAGTTAATGATTGCAGACTTGTTGGAATCACATGTTCTATTAAACCCAAAGCTGTTTTGCAACTATGTTTTCACGTATTTCTCAGTGGCCTCATGGAGGTCAGTTTATTTGTGATTTTATTTATATAAAATAAACACAACACACACGACAGTACTGTACAGGGAAGCGTGAATGCTGGTTGAGTATATAGTATGTACAGTAGGCCCACCTGTATCTTAATATGACACTGTATATTTGTGTGTTCATCACACAACTGTAATTTGCTGTTTTTACAGACACTCATGTCACCTGTATCTATTCTGAGGAATGTATGTTACCTTGCACATCCACCCACCTTGATATCATCCACTGGTACAAGGATAAAAAAGCAGTGCATTCATTTTACCACAATCAAGACCAGCTGGGCCATCAGCACGAGGACTACAAGGGGAGAACATCACTGTTTTCGGAATCTGAAATTAAAAATGGAAATATATCACTCTTGATAAAAAACATCAGCCTCCAAGATGAAGGCAGATACAGATGCTACGCTGCTGATGATAAAACAAATAATGAGAAGTATGTGGTTGTGTCTGTGGAAGGTGAGAGTCAGAATTTCTGAAACTCTGAAACAAAAAATAAGAACTTTGATTTCTTTAAGAAAAATTGGACATGCCCAGAGGAATATGCGTTGCTTAGGAGTTTCTCTTTCATCTCTCATGAAACTTAATAGATTTTGTTTCATGTATAATGCTGATTACTTGATTCTGATTGGCCATTCCCAGTACAGAGTGCATTAGTGCCCGCCCGTTTTTCAGAAGCATTGATTACAGAAGTATTTTTTCCCATTCATTTTAAGACTTTAAGAAGTCTTCAGATTTTTTAAAAGTCTTTATTAAAACACTAGGGCCTAGTTTCACAAACAGGGTTTAGCCAGAATTAGGCCATAGTTCAATTAGGACATTCAATTAGCTTTTCATGAAAATTGACAAAGACAAAGTAACAAAACTATTTGACATCTTAAGTCGGTGAAAGAACAACAATCCTGAGAACAGTGCTGGGTGGTAACTGATTGTAATCTGGATTATGTAATCAGATTCTAAAAATTACATGTAAAAAAAGTACATGTAGTTAGATTATATTACATTTTAAAATACTTGTAATCAGACTACAGTTACTTTTTTATTGATTACATCATATTATTCACAAATGTTTTTGTCTTTGGAAGGCTTTTTTTATCAAACACATTCAAATGCACAAATTCACATTATTTCTCATTTACATGTAATGCAGGGATTTCCAAACTTTTTTTTAGCTGAACCTCTTTCACCTAATACTTTAAGTGGGTGCTGAGATTTTACGGTAGTCAGTTAATTATTAAATAACACATTTGCAGGAGTCTCTGTTGGTTAATGGTCGCATGACATGCAGGTAAACAAATATGTCATCTTTTTTATTTTGATAGTTATTTTAAAATGATTTATTTTTATTTTTATTTTTTATGGTTCAATTTATGATTATGATTCATTATTAGCTTTTCATTAAATTCACACATCCCTTGCAGTTCCTTCATGAAACCCAGTTTAAGAAACCTTGATGTAATGTTTAATGCACTTCATATAACAAGGAATTGAACATTTTTTCATTCTCTTTGTATTTTTATATCAACATTGTACAATATTATCCTATTTCAGTCAATGTGATAAACAAGTTAGGTCACAAGTAATCTAAAAGTAGTCTGATTTCATTACCTAAAACATGTCATGTAATGGATTATGTTACTAACTACAGTTGTTGTCATGTAATTTGGAATCAGTGACAGACTACAGTTTGTAAGTAATCTTCCCAGCAATGCCCATGAAGCATTGTGAATTACATAATTGAATTAAAAATGATGGAGGAATATATAACTATTCATTTAAAGTTGTTTACTGTATCTACAGAAACAATATATTTTAATTTAATAAAAATATAT